>NW_027187353.1:1870423-1939351 GCF_028583685.1 Petaurus breviceps papuanus | reverse complement strand
GTGAAAGGCCAGATCCTCCTCTTGTGAAAGGCCAGATCCTGCCTCTTTTTCCCCACCTACTTGCTCCAATGCATTTAACAGGAGAAAGTGACCTCTGTGATGTGGCCCTCTGCCTCCTCCATGAAGCCTGGACTCACTGGAGTTGGCGAGGGAAGCATTTCAGGTCTGGGTGTGGGATTAAGGCAACAGGTGTACACTATGGAGCATCATGGAGGGCTGGGACTTCTCCTGGGAGGAATCTGAGCCCAGGCATGCATAGAGACACCACCAAACATGCCTGCAGAGGCAGCCATGGGGAGCAGGGGGCCCGGTTACCTTTGAGCACAGCAGCCAGCTGCCTACTTCCCCTAGGAGAAAGCCCCAGAGGAGCTTCTCAAGAGCCTTTAAATATTATTTAGAACTCCATTTAAATAGATGCATTCTTTATAGCAGGGGTTCTGAACCTGGGGTTGAAAATAGATGTCAGGGAGGCCATGAATTTGGATGGGAAAAAACCCACTTTATCTTCACTAACCTCCAACTGAAAATTTACATTTTCTTTAATTTTATCCATGTAGTCCACAAACATTCTGAGAAGGGATTGAGAGGCTTCACTGGCCTATGTCTGGCAAAACCTAGAGGACCCTTCTCAGAATAATATTTTTAAATAAAGAAAATAAAATATACAAGGTTACAAAGGAATGCCTTATATTGTAATATATATATATATATATATATATATATGTATGTATATTCTGTGTATGTGCATATCCCTGCAACCAGACTCCAGGTTAAGAACCCCTGACCTTGGGGCAGCTAGGTGGTATAGTGAATAGAGCACTGGCCCTGGAATCAGGAGGACCTGAGTTCAAATGAGGCCTCAGACACTTAACTAGTGTTGTGTGACCTTGGGCAAGTCACTTAACCTCAATTGCCCTTCCCTCCCCCCTCCCAAAAGAAAAAAAAAGAACCTTGACCTTGAAGGTAGAAGCCATTAGCTCATTCTTCTACTCTGCTTCTCTAATTGGAAAGCTTCCCTGCTCAATCCAATTCCTTAATTCTTTCCTTGTTTCTCTCTGATCTGGCCGATGCTGTCCTATGGAGTCACAACACACTCCAGTCCCAGCTGTAGGCTAAGGTACCCTGGGACTTCTGTGTGAGTAGCTCAGTGGAATGTACTGCAGTTTAATTTGAAATCTTATCCTCAATCCCACACCCACCTTGAGTATCATCTGTCCTATCTCTTCAAAATTTTTTTGCATTTTTAAATTTTTCCAATTACATATAAAAGTAATTTTTAACATTTATTCTTAAAAATTTTGAGATCCAAATTCTCTCCCCCATCCCCCCTCTCTGCCCTTTCTGAGACAGCAAGCAAATTGATATTGGTTATACATGTGCAGTCATGCAAAGTATATTTCCATATTGGTCATGTTGTGAAAGCAACAGACCAAAAAAAAAACCACTTACAAAAATACAGAAAGTGAAAAATAGTATGTTTTGATCTGCGTTCAGACTCCATCAATTCTTTCTCTGGAATGCAGATAGCGTTTTTCATTATGAGTCCTTCAGAATTATCTTGGATCATTGTAATGATCAAAGCAGCCAAATCTTTTGCAGTTTGATCATCGTACAATATTGCTGTTACTACATATAATGTTCTCCTGATTCTGCTCACTTCACTTTGCATCAGTTCATATAAGTCTTTCTAAGGTTTTTTTCTGAAATCCACCTGCTCATCATTTCTTATAGCACAGTAATATTCCATTGCAATCATATACTACAACTTGTTCAGCCATTCCCCAATTGATGGGCATCCCCTCAATTTCCAATTCTTTGCCACCACAAAAAGAGCTGCTATAAATATTTTTGTGCATGTGGGTCCCTTTTTTTTTCTTTTTAAAAAGTTTCTTTGGGATACAGATCTGGTGGTTCCTGCCCTCACTCTTGCCAGCTAAATCCAACCTACCCATTCCACCCTGGTCTCAGGACACTTGATCCTGCTAGTTTTTATGTTGTATACTCCTTTCTCTGCTTCTGTTGTATACAGGAAGCTTCCCCATTTCCCATCTGCTAACTTGTTGAAGAAACAAATTGGGATGGGGTGTTGAATGTAGTAGGCTTTGCTTCTAGATCCCTTCCCTGCTACCCCGTCCCTACTGTATTTCAAATTTCATCAAGCAATTAATAATTTATTTTAATTTTATTATTTAATATTAATTTTATTTATTAATTAATTTAATATTTATTAATAATAAATTTCATCATTAAGCATATCTTGTGCCAGGCATTTGTGTAAAAGCCTGGAAAGACAAAGACAAAAATGAAACAGTCCCTGTCCTCAGGAAGCTTACCCTCTACCTAGGAGAGTTACCTTGCTGTTTCATGGCATTTCTATGTGGTGCTGCTCCAGTAGGCGAGTGAACTCCTGAAAAGTGACCAAACTAGAAAAAGTTCATTTCCCTCAAGTTTATAGCCTGCTGAGAGTAGCTTTGTAATTGGCTAATTTCAAGCTTCAAGGCCCCTTCCCATGCCCCTCACTCCACATTCTAGCATGATGAGATTTAGTGGACAACATGGCATTCATCTTCTCCGTCGACATGATGTTATAGGGGGTCAGCCTTAGTCCTTTTCAGCTTCTATCTCTGCACACCCAAGGCTTCTAATATTTTCCCTGCCCCCCTCAGCCCTTTCTCTGTCCTCTGGACCATCTGATAACCCAACTTGATCTCTTCTGCTGTGAGGAGGATCCACTAGTCCCAGGGATATCGTGAGCCATTCATGAGACACAATGAAAAGTGGGGAACCCATCTGATGATTTCACAATCCCCAGGAGAGATGAGAATGAAGATGATAATGATAACCATTATTTGTCTGGCACCTTAAGATTCACAAAGTATTTATCCTTACAAGAATCCTGAAAATTAGGTAGTATTATTACTCTCCTCCTGTTTTCATATGGAGAAACCAAGACAGACAGATTAAATGATTTGCCCAAGAATGCACAGCCAGTAAGTGACTGAGGTCAAATTTGAATTTAGGTCTTTCTGATTCAGGTTCAGCATTTTATCCACTGTGCCACAAGCAACTGGTAGGGGGAAGGGATAACTTGGTGACCCTTTGCACTCTGGTCCTTCTCTGCCACTGTCCTCAACTTTTTCTGGGTCAGGCATCCTTTCCTCTTTCCCTTTCTAGGTCTAAGCCACAACTGAGGCAGCCAGCAGAGAGAAGCACTGGGGTTAATGGAAAGAGCATTGAATTTAGGGTTCCTGCTCTGCTGCCATGAGCAAACATTTAACCTCTTTGGTGCTCAGGTTCCCCATCTTCCCAATAAAAGAGTTGGCCTAGGTCACATCATCACCACCATCATCATTAGACACTCATAACTGGGATTTAAAGCTGGCAAAACACTGTACATACTTTGTCTCATCTGAGCATCAGAACAACACTGGAAAGTATTCTACCAGAGCTATTGAGATGTTAATAATAATGGCTAACATTTATTTGGTGCTTAAGGCTTTGTAAAGCCCTTCGTGTTATCTCTTTTCATCCCTGCTTTAACTCTGTAAGGTACATATTATCATTACCCCCATTTTACAGATGAAGAAACTGAAGTTCATGTCTCCTCCATCCTCAAAAAGCCCTCCAGTGATCCCTCCAGTCTCTGTCCCATGTCTTTCCTCCCGTTCATCACTAAACTCCTTGATAAGACTGGCTGGAGAAAATACCTCCACTTACTCTTCTCATCTCTCTGTGGTCTGGCTTCCAACCTCATCATTCAATTGAAATGGCTCTCTCCAAAGTAATTAGTGATCCTTTAACTGCTGAATCTAGCGACCTTTTCTCATTCCTCTTACTTTGTGTCTTCTCTGCAGACTCTGGCACGGTCCATCACCCTCTTCTCCTCGATACTCTCTTCTCTCCAGATTTCTGTGGTTGCCCTCCTTCCTTTCACACCATTCCTCTATGGTCTCTTTTGCCAGATCTTTGTCCAGGTCAGGTTCACTAACCATGGGTGTCTCCCAAGGCTCTGTCCTGGGTCCTGTTCCCTTCTCTTTCTATACTATTATATCATATGCTTTCATGGATTGAATTTTCATCTCCTTGCAGGTAGTTCTCAGATCTGTTTGTGCAGCTCTAACCTGTCTCCTGAACTCCAGTCTCGAATCCCCAACTGCCTATAGGACTTCTCAGCCTAACTGGAATTTTCATAGACATTTTAAACTCAATACATCCCAAACTGAACTTGTTATCTTTCCTCTCCAAATGCTCCCCTCTTCCTAATTCTCTCATTGCTGTGGAGGGCACTACCATCCTCTCAGTCTCCCAGGTTTGCAACCTGGGGGTCATCTTTAGCTCCCTACTCTCTCCATGACCCCCAATCGATTGTCAGGTCCTCCTCTCATTTTGACCTCCTTAACATCTCTCATATATGCTCTCTTCTCTTCTCTCCTCTGAATTTGCCATCACTCTGAAGAGGGCCCCTCATCACCTCATGCCTGGGTTATTGTAAACTTCTGGTTGGGCTCCCTGCCTGAAGTTTCTTCCCTCTCCAGTTTGTCTTACACTCTCCTCTCCAATTGATTTTCCTAAAGTTTGGGTCCAACCAAGAAAACCCCCCATTCAGCAAACTCCAGGGGTTCTTTATTGCCTCCAGGATCAAATCCAGAATCCTGTTTGGCTCTTAAAGCCCTTCACCACCCACTCCCTTCCACCCTTTCCAGAACTCTTTATTCCCCTCCACCCTCTGGGTTCCAGAGACACCAGGCTCCTTCAAGGCCTTAAACAAGACAAGCCATCTCCTGACTCCATGAATTTTCATTGACTGTCCCCTCATGCCTGGAAATGTCTCCCTCTGCATCTCCTCCTCCTAGCTACCTTGGTTGAAATCCCACCTTCCACAGGAAGCTGTTCCCAGTGCTCCTTAATCTCAGTGCCTTCCCTCTGAGATGACCCCCAATGGATCCTGCTTATAGCTTGTTGGTACATACTTGTTTGTATGTGATTTATTCCATTAGATGGCGAACATCTAGAGAGCAAGGACTGTTTTGTGTTTGTTAGCACAGTACCTTGTATATACTAGGTACTTAATATGTACTGACTAAAAATGAGGAAGGTTAAAGGACTTGCCCAGGGTCACACAGCTAGTAAGTGTCTGGGGTTGGATTTGAACTGAAGTCTTCCCTACTCTACCACTCTGCACCATACCTACCACCAAGCCACCTCTTTTTTCATTGTTGTTCCCATCTTACAGATGAGTAAACTGTAGTGACAGAGAATTCAAATGGCTGTTGGCCCCCCAATCCCATGGCCAGTGAGTATCTGACTTGAGCCTATGTCTTCCTGGCTCCAGGTCCATCTCTGGAAGCCCTCTCCCATGATGCTGCTTTAAGGCCTGCTAGCTCTAAATTCCTTGGAGCCCATTCAGGATGGGATTAAAGGACAAGAGGATAACTTAAAATGTATATAACAAGAAACAAGGGATCAGAGGGACATGAAGCAATCATGTGCAGTTGAGTCTAGAGGCAGGATTTCTTCCCAGAGTCCCTGGTCCTAACTGACCCATGACAATTGCTGGGTGTTAAGATTTTTCTGTTATTTAATTGTTTCAGTCCTGTTGGACTCTTCATAACCCGATTTGGGGTTTTCCTGGCAAAGATACTAGAGTTGTTTTAAATTTCTTTCCCCAGCTCATTGTATAGATGAGGAAAGTGAGACAGACAGGGGATAAGTGATTTTCCCAGGGTCACAGAATTAGTAAGTGTTGGAGGTCAGATTTGAACTCAGGTCTTCCTGACTCCAGGTTTGACACTCTATCCACTGTTCCACCTAGCTTGGAAGCACCAACAAGGTGCCACCTCCATCTTGGGTCAGGAAAGCCACAATGGACCACTTTGCCTTTATAGGTCTCTTGCCAGAACCCGTATTTCCCCCCAGTTTGCTCTTTGTGGGCCCCAACTCTACCCACCTCCTATTTTTGCTGACATAATTCACTGGCAGAGTTAGGAAAAGTTCCATGTCCTGGTGGGATGACATGAATAACTCCATTTATTTCATGGCTCCCTGTCCAAGGAAGCATCCTAGAGTCTTGGGTACAGGACAGACTGTCTTCTGGAATTGGGGAAACTGGGTTCTGATCTTGTCTTGTGTGACCTTGGGCAAGTCATATAACTTTCCTGGGCTTCAGTTTCCTCCTCTTCAAACTGAGGAGGTTGCACTACATGGAGCCAGAGATCACTTCCAAGTCTAACTCTCTGAGCCCTTGGTCCTATGACTAAAAGGCCCCTGAGGTCCCTTATTGCACCAGAATCTATTAACTTGGCCTAAAACCCCCAAAGAGAACCCATTTCCTTACCTGCAGCCCATTGTTCTGTTTGCACTGACACTTGGATTCTCTTCAGCTCATTGTCGGGAACAGCCAGTTCCCAGAGCAGCCAAGCCAAGCTTCAGTGATTTGTCCTTTATGGACCCAAAATCATTTATGGCTCCTGACATTGCTCCCCTTTAGTTGCTTCATAAAACCCACTTCACTGAACTTAATACAGTCTCCCCCCTACACTTTCCTTGGCCCTGCTGTCTTCGTACTGTTTTCCTAGGATTGGGGCCAAATGAAGTTATTTCAGGACCTGTTCACCCTAAATGCACCAGCAGATGTTTCCTTCTTGCCCCCCCAAACCTCACCAAAACTCACTGGTATGAGTCCTTTAAAAATATTTTGAATTGTATTTTTAAACTTTACATGGTTTTAGCCAGATTCCCCAAGAATTTGGGCCAGGTTCAGTCATTTTATTCCTTACCTTCTGAATGAGAACAGACAGGGCAGGTTCTGCCCAAGATGGCCCTTGGACACATGTCCTAGCCTGCTTGGAGCTTTGGCAGAGTCTCCTGGAGGAAGCAATCCATTGCCCTAGTTGTCTGATGACATCTCGGTCAAATGTCCCCCTTGTCACTTGGACCCTGCCCGGGTTGGGGAGGAGAGGGGCCTAATGATTTCTAGTTTTGCCCAATGGCTGTTCTCTGTCATTTACCTGCATGTGGATTTCTGGGCAGAGTTGTCCCCAGAGAGGCTAATGATGAGGGGGGGAGAGCTGTGGTTCTCTGATAGGGCAGTGGTCGCCGACCCTAACTCATCCAACAGGTTTCAGGTATTACCATCTACTTATCCATCACTTGTGGGGAGTAGGAGACTTTCTGGACCCCTTCATGTTTATAGAAAGTCAGTGTTGCCTAGGAGATAAGAGGGGCAGCCCAGGAGTCAGGTAGCTGTTGTTCAGTCATTTCAGTGACATCCAATTCTTTGTGGTTTTCTGGGCAGAGGTATTGGAGCAATTTGCAGTTTCCTTCCCTGAATCATTTTACACATGAGGAAACTGAGGAAGATAGAGATTAAGTGACTCATCCAGGTCACGCCAGTAGGTGTCTGAAGCTGGATTTGAACTCAGCCTTCCTGACTTAGCTGCCCCAGAGTCAGGTAGACCTCTTGGTTTAAGTCTCATTTTTATGATACTAGTATAGTATGAGCTCTTAGCGAGATCCTCCCAGGGATGCCCCTAGAGAGATGAACCATTGTTTGACCCATTAATCTGGGTTAAGTAGCAAGATGGCTCTGGTTGCCTAGAAAACTTTCTGATGCCTTGTTGGGTTATTGCCTTCAGCTTCCAATCCTTTGACTGAGGGTAAGGGAATTTCATCTTTGTATCTATGTCTCCAGTACCAGCATGGCACCTTGGCAGCACATGCTAGGTGTTTAATAAATGCTTGTTGGTTGACTGAGAGACTCCTGCATTTCTACAACTTAAGACCCTGCCAGCTTTCAGAGCAGGGGCCCCTGCCTGCTCCTTATGAGAATCACTTTGCCACAAATGCTAAAAGGTGCTGAGGGCGGCCCAAAGATGCCAAACTATTAAACAAGGAACAACGGTGCCAGCTCCTTGCTTTGACTTTTGACTTGATACTAATATCCCTCCATCACAGCACGAAAGTAAATGAAGGAGTTATCTGAGAAGGCCATCCCATTCATTCCTCTGTCTCTGGGCAGGAGTATGCCTCAGGGGTCTGCCTGGTAGAAGCCCATCTTTTGAAAAAAAAAAAAAAAGAGACATCATTCAGTCTGCCTTGGCAGTCTGTTGTTCTGTCAGCAGAGGCTGCTGGTCTACCTGGACCTCACAAAGCTTCAGTCAGTCTTCCTCATTTGGTTTCCAGAGGAAATGAACACACTCTGGCCACCATCTCTAATAGCCTTTTTATGGCCTTCAAGTACTAAATCACTCACTGTTCCTCCCTTTCTCATTATTGCAGCAATTACTGATTTGGGAAAAGAACTATTTGGATCACCGTTGTCTGGGCAATGTTGTCACTGAGTTGCTTCTGTCTTGTCTGACTCTCCATAACCCCATTTGGAGTTTTCTTGGCAAAGTGGTTTGTCATTTCCTTTTCTAGCTCATTTTATAGATGAGGAGAATGAAGCAAACAGGGTTAAGTGACTTGCCCAGGGTCACACAGCTAGTACATATCCGAGGTTAGCTTTGAACTCCTAAAGATGAGTCTTCCTGATTCTGAGCCCAGTACTCTATCCACTGCACCACCTAGCTGTCTAGGTAATGGGACTGGCCTTAAGGAATTGGCTCAGCGAATGAGTTATTTCATATTTGCTTCCCTTTGCTTACCCTATGGTCCAGCCAGATTGGCCTTTTTGCTGTCCCCCAAGCCAGACAGTCCAGCTCGTGCATCTCTCCCTTTCCAGATGTTGCCCTCTCTGCCTTCAATGGCCTCATATCTCACCAGACTCCATTAGGCTCCCTAAATGTCTTCAAGGGTCAGCTTACATGTGTGAGACACTCAGGAAATCTCTTCCAGATTTTCCAGATTCTAAGGTCCCTCCCTCCTTTCATTATATTGTATTTACTTATATCCCCCCTTTGAAGAGATCAGAGAGTGATTTTCATTCTTTCATTCTTATCTCTATGCACTTAACTCAGTTCCATACATGCATTAGGCACTTAATAAATGCTTGAATTGGATTGAACTGAATTTGTTCTATATGTAATCTCAGGCAAGCCTGTCCCATCCCTCCAAACCTTCAAATTCTTCCATCTTTCTGAAGTCATGACTTCCAAAGTCTTGCTGACCTTTTAATGCCATTTCTTATGCATAGTGCAGTGACACAGATCCCAAGGCCCAGCAATTAATCCCTTCCTCCCTGGGGCCTCATTTTTCCTGTCTAACTGAAGATGATTCCTGGCTCCAGCAGTGTTGGGATGCCTTCTCATAGGTGTGCACAGAGGATGGACTGGGCAGCATACCTTGCCCATACTTTACATCTATTTATATTCCTTATGGAGAGGGGGTAGGATTGGCCCTTCCTAAGGTCCATCTTCAGATTTGGCTTTGGCTTCTTTAAAAAATGCACTTCAGGAGCAGCTAGGTGGCACAGTGAATAGAGCACCAGACCTGGAGTCAGGAGGACCTGAGTTCAAATTTGGCCTCAGACATTTAACACAAAAACTAGCCATGTGACCTTGGGCAAGGCACTTGACCCCAATTGTCTACCTTCCCCCCTCCAAAAAGCAAAAAAAATATACATATATATATATATATATATATAAAATGCACTTGGAGTCCTGCTTGAAGTAGAACCCCCTCTCCATGGCAGTGTGGATACAATGCCAAGAAGCCAGAGTCCTGGGCAGAATTTTCTAACAGGTCAGATGTGTCCTATGGACTCTTTTCATTTTGAGAAAATTCCTGCCCCAATGTCTCTTGGAGATGATGCTTCTGATTTCTTGCTACCCCTTCTTTCCTGACCCCTATACTAATACCTCTCCTCTGGACTTTTGTCTTAGCCTGATATCATTCTGTGGATGCATTTTCCATCATGTTGGACACTCCAAATTTTGAATGCATCCATTTTAGTGTGAGATGAGGTGGTTGGGTATAAATGGGGTGGGGGGGGAACCCTCCCATCATTGATCAACATACTCCACTCCTTGTCTCAGTCACCGGTGCTCAATGCTCAAGGCCTCAGAGCCTTCTGGGGGAGGTGAGTGCTGGCAGAAGGCTTGGACAGTGAGTCCAGTGACGCGGAGATCTGCTTGGTATGTGGCACATGATGTCCAAGAACTGCTGCCCATCCGCCCGTGCAGAGCTCTCAGCACCTGATTATTGGCAGGCCCTTTAAAATAAAATTAAAAAATGAACGCGGCTGCTGCAGGCAATTTTCCTCCCTCCCCCCTCCAACAAAACCCACTTCTGAATTCCTCCCTGACATCTCTGATCTGTCTGCTTCACATCTAGGTCTCATCACTATGCCTGGATTCTGAGACAAAAACCCAAGGATAGAACAAAAGGACTCAGGTTCTATTTAGTCAGCATCTTTTGGAGGGTGCCTCATTTCACTGATGGGAAACTGAGGCTCCATGAGGTTACGTGACTTGCCCAAGGTCAGCCGTGCCCAGGTGTTGCTGAACTGGGGCCCTGTGTACTCATGAGGAGCTAATGATTATTGTGTGTCTCTACCCACCAAAGCAGGGGATAGAGCTTGGACATTGGGCTGAAATGAAGCAGGAAGCAGTGGGGGCCTTCCCACCTGCCTGCCTCCTCCTTCTTCCCATTGGATCCAAAATCGAATGGTTGTTTTCCTTTCTGGAGTCCTGGATCAGACCAGGGTCTGTTCCCATGAGTGGCCTGTGCCCTGGGAAACCATATCCTGTCACTGCATTTAATTTCCAGTGATGGAGCTGTTCTGGGTAGGGCTCAGGATGGACCTAATTCTTTTCCACAGTGTGACCCCAGCTGTCTGATGTGATACATTCCTGTCTGTTCTTCCTCCTCTGTCACCCAGTTATCAGACCTCTCCCTTGTCTCCCCTTATCCCCAAACCCTTACCTCATCCCCATTCTCATCCCCCATCCCTATCCCTTTATCTCCATCCCTGTCCCCATCCACATTTCCATCATTCATTCCTGGAGAGGCAGGCCTGAATAAGTGGATAGTACACTGAATGTAGAATCAGGAAGACTTGGATTCAAATCCTGCCCCTGATACTTACTAGCTATGTGACCCTGGAAAAAGTGACTTAACTTGCCTCAGTGTCCTTATGTGTAAAAGGGAGGGGTTGAATGTGTCGGCTAGTCAGGCTTCTCCCAGATCTCAGTCTGTGATCCCTTGGTCCTGGCATCTCTTTGGCCCCACTTCTCCTCACCCCTCACCCTATGTCTATGCTTGTTTCTAGCCCTGTTCTCCATCCCACAAGCCTCGGCCCCTTCTTCTGTTTCTACCTCCCTTCCCTAGTCGATGTTAGTCTCCTTCTCTGTCCTGCACTGCTCCCAACACCTCGTGGTTGTTGTTCAGTCATTTTCAGTTGTGTCTGACTCTTTGGGGGACATTCCTTGGCAATGATGCTGGCATGGTTTGCCATTTCCTTCTCCAGCTCACTTTACAGATGAGACAAACTGAGGGGTTAAATGCCTTGCCCACAGTCACAGTTAATAAGCGTCTGAGGCTAGATTTGAACTTGGGTCTTCCTGCCTCCAGGCCCAGTGCTTTATCCATTGCCTCTTGTAGCTATCACCACCTGCTACCTTCCGTTGTGAGGTGGCCTTGTACTCAGGAAGACTTGCTTCGGACGCTTACTATGTCACCCTGGGCAGGTCACCTAATCTTTGAGATTTCATTTCCTTACTTGGAAACATGGGGATAAAACAGCTCTTGCTTCACAAGGCTGTTGTGAGGAACAGTTGAGACAATATGCAAGGTATCCCAAATGTCTTGGTGCAGTTTTAAGCTTTTAATAATACACAATTGCACCCAGACTTTTAGGACATACTCTATGTAAATGGAAAGCTGAGAGAATCATAAATTGCTTCCTATGTGAGCTATTTGGGGTAGTATTTCTGCTCTCCCCACCCCATTTTCTTCCCTTGCCTTATCCCTCTCCATTTCCATTTGCTCCTTGTTTTGGCCTGGACTGCCTGTAGTTTTTCCCAGGGCTTTTATACATTTGAATATCTGTGAGTACATACACTCTCTGTGTGGGATCTCCCATCTCTGCCCTAAGCAGAGGCATTCTGTGCCCACCAGGAGGCCAGTGGCGATCTGAGTTCGTGAAATGCTACTTGGCTGGCACTGCCCACACTGGGTAAGGTGCTCCTTTGCGTTCTTCCTTTTTCAATAAGGGAAACAAAGGCAGGAGGGTTGAGTTGTATCCTGGGGTGCTGGGAAGAGGTGCCTTGCCCCTCCAGAGCTCTAGATAGTGGGATTCAGGGATTAGGGCCAATAGGTCTCATAGGTCAGAATGGAAGGAAAAAAGGAAAAGAAAAAACCAAGGCCAACCTGTCAGGGATCAAGCTGACACAGCAGAATGCCATGAGCCATGGGGAGTGATGCACATTATTAATCATGCGATAAAACAATAATTGCTTTCTCCCTGGCCTCTAATGCTTCCGCTCCCTCAGGGCCCTTCATGCTGAAAACAGGAAGGAAAATGGCCCTCATCTCCCTGGTGAAGACCTGCTTTTCTTTGGAAAAGGGGGAAAGAGACACATTGGTGGGAATTCAATAGGGAGATGAGGAGGGAGTACCGTCATTCAGTGCAGGAGGACTTAGACCCTGGCTTCAGAGTGAGTCCTTCCTCCTGGCATCTTGATGGTCCCTGCCCCTTCCCCCTTCCCCAGAAGACCTGACATTTTCTTTTGAGCCGCTCAAAGCACTTATTATGTCTTTAGAGCAGCTCAGTGAGGTGTGTCGGCTTGCTTATGATATTATGTGTGGTATTGTAGAAAAGACAAACCCAGGCTGGCAGATCTAGGGTTTAGTCCCAGCTCTGTCACCGTAATCAGCCTAGGAAAGTTCCTTCATCTTTCTGGGCCTCATGTTTCAAATGAATCTATTGATCCAAGGGCCGTAAAGAGTTAACACATATTTAATGGTCCCATGACACTCAGTTAGCTTCCCTAATCTCCTGCCTGCCATTTCAGTGGGGCCTTCAGCACGAAGTTGGGCTCAGTTTATAGAATGTGTTCAATAGGCTTTTGGGTGACTCACTTTTTTTTCTTTGATTCTAGGTCAGGTGAACCGGCTGCCTTTTTTCATCAACCATTTCTTTGACACATACCTGCTGATCAGTGAGGATACACCAGTGGGTAAGTACTAAAACCCTAGGGTGGACTTATGAATTTGTGGAGAGGGTCTGAAATTTCTATAAAACCTTCAGAATCACATTAATATAAGTTTGCAAAGAACTTAACACATAATCTTATTTTTCTGAACAGCAACCCTATGAGTTAATTACTATAGTTATTATACCTGTTTTACAGATTGGGAAACTGAGAAGCTAAAGTGACTTGCTCATAATCATATAACTAGTAAATGCTGGGGTCAGCATTTGATCTCGGGGTTCCCATAACCAGCACCCTTATCCACTAGATGCCGCTTTTCTGGTCCAACCACCATCCTCAACAGGAATTCTGTGTATATCTAACATTACTCAGAGATGATTATTCACATCCTTCTTGACCATCTCCAGTGATAGTTCACTCCCTTAAGAGCTGGCCTGGTGGCTTAGCTCTAATTGTTAGAACATTCCTCATTCTATTGAGTTAAGATCTAATTACTCGTAACTTGGATTTACTGGTCTACTCTCTGTAGCTACATAGAATAAGTGTAATCCCCTTTTCAAATGTCAGCCCTTCAAATACTGAAAGCCATTTGCCGCGTATCCCCCAATCTTCTCTTCTCTGGACCAAAAATGTCTCCATTCCAGCAGCTTTCTTGCTTAGGGTAGACTCTTAGGCAGGCAATGAAACACTGGAGAATCAGCCTTGGAAAAAGCTGATGAGCAGTTTCTCTTAATTCCCTACTCCCTTAGGCCTACTCTCCCTAAGTGAACACCCTCATTCTGTCCCCAGCCTGCCCTGTCTATGTCCCTACTCTTTGTCTCCCTTATTGAAACTTATCTGTCCCAGATGTCAAACTCTCAAGGCCCAAAGCATCAACTAGCTAGCTGATAAATAGACCCCTGTTAATGAAAGAGAGAAGATCACAGTCACCCCTGGGTGTCATTTGCAATTTATATAGGACAGTGTTCTTAAGTTTTTTTTTTTTGTTTTTGCTGAAGACCTCTTTGGCAATATCAGGATGCCTAATGGACCCCCTTCCCAGAATAATATTTTTAAAAGCATGAAATAAATACATAGGATTACAATGCAAATAAATTATATTGAAATGCAGCTATCAATATTTTTCGTGCCCTCCAAGTTAGGAACTCCTCATAGGGCCTTCTGGAGGCAATGCTCCCTGTCTTTATTGTTTAACCTACTTATGATTGGAATGCATTTGGGGGCAGGTAGAAATCTGGGGGGGCCCTCATACTGCATCATGTCCCTTTGCTATTCCAATATGTAGGGTTGCATACCAAATCTGGATCATGGGCACCCATTGGAAAGGAATAAAGGTGGCTCTTCTCTTGTTATTACTTCTCCTGTAGCAGTGATCAGGGGACACACATAGACCCCCTTGATGTAGCGCCCCCAACATATCTGTATCCTGACCATTTATTATTTCTAACTCTGGGAAATTTTTCTTGAAATCTTATAAATAGAGGCAGGTAAGATATCTGGAGTGAGGAAAGGTATAATAGGAACTCAGCCATTTGCAGAGAGGTCATCCTTTAGCAGTGAGTCACCACCAGCTGTGACTGAGCTTGATATTCTTTCTTAATTACCCAAGACTTCTCTTGCCCATCTGCCTATCTGTGCTTCAGTCGGCCCCACTGAACCACACTGTCACCTGTTGGGGAATCTGACCGAAATCATTCTTTTTGTGAGTAGGAAGTGGGTTTATCTTTCAGACTCAGAATAATTAGAAGAGCTCAGTACATATGCATAATATTGTTGTTTTCAGGCATGTCTGACTCCTTGTGACCACAGTTGGGATCTTCTTTGGAAAGATACAGGAATAGTTTACCATTTCCTTGTACAGCTCATTTTTCAGATGAGGAAACTGAGGCAAGCAGAGTTAAGTGACTTGCCCATGATCACACAGCTAGTAAGTGTGTGAGGCTGGATTTGAACTCAGATCTTCCTGACTCCAGGCCTGGTTCTCTATCCACCGTACCACCTCTCCGTCCCTATATGTATAGTATTTTAAGGTGACAAATTTTGTGTACATCATCTCATTTGTTTACCAACTTTTTGCCCAGAGCTTTTCTTTAATGAATATTTGCGAGAGGATTTATTTAAAAAAAAAAACAATTTGCTCAGGGGGGTTATAGAAGTCTAGGGATGTTGGTCCGTCTTCCTCTTTTTAGGCCTTATATATTAGTCTTCTCTAAGTAGTGTCTGTGTGAGAGGGTGAGAGGCTTGGGTTCGAATCCCAGCTTTACCACCAGCTAGCAATGTAAACTTGTGAGCAGTCACATAACCTCCCTGTGCCTCGGTTTCCCTATCTGTAAAATTAAGAAATTTGGATCACATGGAGGTCAGATGATCCCTTGCCAGGAATGATAAAAAGAGGATTCCTATTCAGGTAGGGCCTGAAATAGATTCTCCCCAAGGTTACTTAAGACTCTGACATCCTGTGACTCCCCTGCGTAATTTGTCCTTGGACGTAGGCCTCAATATTCCTATCTGTGAAATAGGCAGGTGGGTCTAAGATTCTGCAAGAAAATATCTACAGGACAATGAAGAACACTTACTCCAGCTCCTCCCTTATTTTAATATTAATTGTTGACAGGTATGTATATTCTAGGCCTGACAAATGCTCTGATTGGGTATCTCATTGATCTGTGGAGAAGTCTCTATAGGGATTATTGTCCCTGTTTACAGATGAGAACACTGAGGTTCAGTTGACAAGTTCGTATTGTTGATCATCCTTCATTCCCACAGAGGACCAAACAAGTTCATATAGACAGCGTGTATCAGAGCCAGGTTTGAAGCCACATCTCTTCCATCCAAATCCAGTTTGTTGTTATTTTATAGCTGCCTGGTCCTTGGAATCCTGGCAGTTCAGAGAGGATGCCACAGGGCAGAGGGTGAACCTTTGTCCTGTAGGATGGGCCTCCCTCAGTCGGGCAGGGGGAGGGTGATCCTGCTGATTTCCCTCCTGCCATGATCGCAGCTGTGCCAAGAGAAGCTCCCAGGCCTTAGGTTCCCTCCCATTCCCTAACTCCCAGAGTGAGGATGTGGGTGCATTTCAGTAACAGGTATCGTAGGGCATGGAAGCCAAGGGCATCCTCAGGGGAGATTCATTCAGGTTCTTAAGATAGTCACCCACCTGGGTCCTAGTTGAGAGCCATGGTGACGGGTGCCATGGAGACACACCTAGAGAGAAAGGAGGAAATACCGTATCCTTTGCTGGTCAGCTTCTACAGGAGATACCAGCCCACTGGCCCTGGGGCCTACAACAAGACATGAGCATCCCGCAGAGAAGACCAAGGTCAAGACAAGGCCACTACATTGGGCATTGAAGGAGGTGTGAAAACATGAAACTCAGTCTATTTTAAGCATAAATTTGAATCTGTGTTCTCCTCCAGACCAGGACCCCTAATAGTGTTTCTTGGGTAAATGGTCCTGTGACCTGAGCTGTCCCTGCCATCCCTATTCTACCACCTCTTGTGGTCTTTCTTCAATGTTTGGTCCATTGTATTTCCTATTCATCAGCCCTTCCCTCAAAGCTTTTCCTCCCTCTTTGGTTCCCTGCCCATGATCCTGGTGTCTTCTCCTCCTGTGTTATCCTCCTATATTAGTAACTGATATTCTAGTAATTTGTGAAGTTTGGAAAATGCTATTTTACAAGTGCCCCGACTGCCTGCTGAAATTAACCTTTTGGTTATTTGTAAGCTAGTAAAGCTGCTGGCCATGGTACACACCGTCATCAGAACACTGGTGAGGTTCTCCTTTCCTAGAACATAGAGGACCAATAACACTGATCTTTCGTGAGAGCCCAATAGCCATGATTAATTTTGTAAGAAGAAAAGGAGACCTCCAAGGGGCCCAACCTGGAGTCAAGAAGACTTCTCTTTCTCAGTCCAAATATGGCCTCAAACACTTACTGACTGTGTGACCCTGGGCAAGTCACTTCACCCTGTTTGCCTCAGTTTCCTCATCTGTAATATGAGCTGGAGAAGGAAATGGCAAACCACTTCAGTATCTTTGCCAAGAAAATCCCAAATGGGGTCATGAAGAGTCAGATGTGACAAAGAAAGGGAGGACCCAACTGAGACCTGATGAGGATTCCTATTGGGGTAGTATTCATGTTTAAACTAATATACCTATTTTATTATATTTTGATCATCCGTACATACAGAAACTTATTATTGGAAGGGACCTTAGAAGTCATTCTTGAGTATGAATCTCCTCTACAACATTCCTCCAGATCGTTATCCAGTCTCTGAGGCAGTCAATTCCATTTTTGGGCAACTGTTCAGTTTTGCATTACAGTGAACTTAAATGACCTCCCCTTGTTCCTAGTTCCACTTTCTAGTACCAAAGAGAATAAATGTAATCTCTCTTCTTCCTGAAAGACCTCCAAAGTACATGAAGATATCTGTCATTCATCTCCATTCCTCTAAAGCTCCTTTTTTCTAGATTAACCATCTCCCATTCTGAATTTGAGGTCATTTGCCATTCTGGTTGCTTTATAGCTCATCAATGTCCTCCCTAAAACGTAGTTCCAGAACTGAACAAAATCAATTTTGAAGTTGATTTTTTGAACCAGACTGAAAGACTTTACATTTATCTCTATTCAATTTCATCTCATTTGTTTCTGACAGATTTTCAGTTAAATTTAATTCACTAAATATTTACTAAGTATTAACTCTGTGCAAGGCACTCTATTGGGAATAAAAAAAACAGAACAGTCCTTGCCTTCAAGGGGCTTAGATTCTACTACTTACTGAGGTATTTTTAGATCTTGTTTCCATCATTCAAAATGATATGCAAATTTGATAAGCATACCACCTATCTAGTCAAGCACAGATCCCTGGGGTACTCTGCTACAGATCTTTTCCAATTTGTTATTTCTGTGCTGCTTATCTTCACTAGAAGAAATTAAATTTCCTCCTCTAAAGCAGACACACCAAAATATTACTAGATTCCTTAGGATCTCCTTCTGTGCTATGATAACTTTTATGACCTCTCCATATTCTGTATTCAAGACTTCCTAATAGTATTTGCATGTATATGTGTTGGTGTGTATCACAAACAGATATACAAATATATAATGTATGTATATCTATGTGTACATATGTATACGTAGATGTAGATGTGTATGTGTATGTATGTATATGGATCTCCCTAATCATTCTTCATCCAGCACTCCCAACACATTCTGAGACAGTAAAATTTTCAACTTTGTGAATAACTCTGTTTCTTTCACAATCAGTCTAATAATAACAATAATATGATTTAAGTATTAGACCATATGAGTCACAGGATATCAGAACTGAATTTTGGTAGAAAGTAACCTTGAAGAGCTATTCCAACCTCTTAACCATTCAGAAATCCCTTCCATAGTATGTTGGCACATGTTGTCCAGTCTTGACTATGGCAATCAACTAGACCACAGCCAAAGTCATTGGTGGACAATTCTTCTGTTTGGAAGGTCTCATTGGAATGAGCCAAAATCTCTTTCCTTGTATCTCACATCCTTTGATCCCTTGAGCAATATAAAACAAGTCCATTCCCTCATGCAGATGCTAACCCTTCAAATATTTAGAATGAGAAGGGACCTTTGAAGATAACTAGAGTGGCTGCTCTAGGTTTAACATGCCTAATTCTTTTGACTCTTCCTCACCTGTGGTGGTTTCTAGACCCTTTACTATTCTGCTCACCTTACTCTGAATGTAATCCACCACTGCAGTTCCCTGAGGACCAGAATTGACTGAAACAAAATACAGTAAAAATCAAAGAAAAAAAATCAAGGCAGAACTGACAGAGTTGTATGAGTATGCAAATAAATGCAAAAAGGAGCACAGCAAACATTGTTGTGGATTGATTTTATTTTGTTAAAATGTTTAATATGATGTTGTAGAGTGTTTTTTTCCCCTAGATCTGACTAAGATGTAACTGGTTCAAGTCTGAGTGGTTAATTGGTGATTTGGCCCATGTTTGGTTGGTTTGTTGATTAATCGAAGTCTGCTCTCAATGTTGCATTTATAATAAAGATATGTTCTTTTAAAAGTGACTAGAGAGAAGGATGATATTCAAGAGGTGATCTGATCATCACAGAGTACAATAAGATTATTGCTTTCAGGGATTGCACGCCCATTTGTAGCAACTTTATCATATTTATAAGGCTTATATGAAGCTTGTGATCAGTTCAAACCCCCAGATCTTTTTCATATGAACCTCTATAATTCCAAGTCTCCCCAATTCCATACTTAAGTAATTGGTATTTTCCATTCTAGAAATTTATTCTTTCCATTTTTTTCTATTCTATTCCACATTTTTTTTCATTTTCATTTATCCCTGTTTAATTTCATACTGTTTGTTTTGGCCAAACCAACAAATCTGTCAAGATCACTTTGAATCTTGGACCTGTCATCTGTTATATTAGTATATTAGTTCTCCATCCCAGTTTTGTGTCATCTGCAGATTTAATGAGAGTGCCTCTAAGTTTTCATCCAAATTACTGATAAGTATTTTACAGGACAGAGCCAAGAACAGGGTCCTGTAGCATGTCACCAGAGGTCTCTTTTCAGACTGACAAATTCATCTATTAATTGCCTGGTTGATGCAAATTTAGTCCACACTCCTCTCCAGCTCCACCTCCCCCTACAATGACCTTGTGTAAAATCAGAATATGATTGGTGTTATTTTCAGTATAATTACATTTTTTCCTGTTAAAATTCTCTTATTTAGGGTCAGGGATTACATTCAGGGGCAGCCTTTGTTTGGACTAAATGGTAGTATTGTTTAAGTAAGTTTCAGTCAACTGCAAATCCACCTAATTGAACTATCACCTAGCTCATGTTTTCACCATTGTGTCTGAAAGGACAGCATGAGCTACTTTGTTGAGCCCTTTGTCAAAATCAGTATGTGTCTATGATACTTTAGTGGCCTACCAACCTATAAAATCTCTCAGAAAAGGAAACAAGTTTAGTTTGCTATAATTACTGATTTGTGAACCCATTTTGTTTCCAGGTGATCACCACATTTCTTTCGAAAGACTCAAAAACCATTTGTTTAAATAATCTAACCTTGAATTTTTTCTGGGAACTTCTGTCACACTTACTGACCTTTAATATCTATAGTCTAACCTTTCCTTTTTCTGGAAATAGTAAGGATATGTTCTTGTCCTCAGCTTTGTGACCATCCATAGTTGTGATGGACAGTCACAAAACTGAAGACAAGAAAATGTCTTAAATATTCTGAAATATAGGTGATGGTGGTACTGATATCTCCACTACTGGTCCTTTCAAAATCTTGAGAATGTCATTTTAAAATTTTAAGTTGACAGGTCCTATCTCTTCACCCAAGTTTGGCTTCAATTCTCTTTTGTGCTGCCTGTCTTACCATTTCCAGTTTGAAGATCATTCCCTTTATTGGGCACAATAGATACAATCCAGAAGATAAGTAACCCTTCCTCTTCTGTCTCATGTGGTGTGACATTCTCTCTAGACTGTAACTGTCCTCTCCTTGCTCTAAACATGCCATGATCCAACATCTACAGATGTCCCCAGGTGATTGTATGGTAGGTAATGGATAGAGCCTGAGGCTAATGAGACCATGGTCATCATGAGTTTGGTCTTTAACCAGTTATCTTCCCCCAATATTCCCTGTCACCAGACTGCACCCCACAAGGCAGGAAATGGGTGAGAGGGCTTGGATCCCCATCTACCCGAAGCAATTCAAAGTGAATCTCTTACTGAGAATGGGTCAGGTATGTCACTGTTGTCTGTGAAGGAAAAAGACACCTTGGAATATTGCTATGGAGGACCTTTTCCCACTCAACTGTACCTTCTGTTAACAAAATTTACAAACTATATAAATTGTAGATATACACATATGTATTATGCTAGCAAACATTAATTATAAATTAAAAGTTGCATGCAGAACTTTGGATGAAGGTACCAAAAAAACCAAAACAAACCCAACCCAACCCAGAAGTTCCCCTGTCCTTCTATGCAGTGTCCTAAGACTAAATAATTCCCATCTTCTTTTCTTATTATCTGAGTAGCAAAGGCATAGGATCAGCTGAGTCTGACCTCCTTGGGGTGGTCCTATCACAAAGCAGTATCACATTCAGCTTAATGACAATGACTCCATTCTCCCCATTCCCATTTTGGAGGTTCCATTGTCCACAAACTCTGGGAATCTATGCTCTGATCAGTAGTCTCTGCCCCCAAGGAGACTCCCTCCCAATACTCCAGTAGTTACTACTCAATCCCATTCCTGGACAGAGATAATCGCAAGGACACTCTGCAACAGTCCCTTCCCATAGTTGAGCTGTTCTTTGTATCCAGACTATATTCCCTTCTACTATTTCCCATAACTCTACCCTGTAAGAACCCCCTTTCTCTCCTCCCTCCCTGGGTATACCTGTCTGAGTAAGGCAGTGGTTGTCCCAAATTATAATTCCCCAGCCCCAAATAAATGTCTCACTTTATTTACTGATTACCTAGTTGTGCTGAGTTTTTGTACAGACTAACAAGAGGCACCATTCAATTCAAGTCAACAAGCACTTCTTAAATGCCTGCTATGAGTTAGGCACTATGCTAAAAACAGCTTATATTCTAATGGAGGGAAACCGGATGTCTAGTTGTAATAACCAATAGTAGTAGTGGGGATAGTAATAGTAGTAGTAGTAATAGTAATAGTAATGAAAGCTGGCATTTACATAGCACTTAAAAGCTGCAGATCTCTTTACATGTACTATCTCATTTGGTCCTCACAACAACCCTCTGAAATAAATGTTGTTATCCTTATTCTGCAGATAAAGAAACTAAGGCTTAGTGAGAGTGACTTGCCCAGGGTCACACAGCTAATAACTAAGGCAGGATTTGAACTCATATCTTTCTGACTCCAAGTCCAGTACTCTATCAACTGAGGTATTTAGGTACCTCAGAGAAATAATTCTATATACATATATGTGTGTATATACATACATATATATGTGTGAGTAGATATATACACACATACACATATATGCATATGTAACCCAAGTATATATACATAAATGCATGTATACATATATAATATAATATATATACATATATAATATATGTGCATATGTATTATACACACATTTAAAAAACCACAATAATTTTGAGGGCACATTAACTGAGAGAATATGGAAAGATCTCTTCCTGTTCTGAAAGAAAGGGTCTCTTGGTGGTTCTGGTGACCCTTGAGCTGAGCCTTAGGAAGTCACAGCTGGTGAGGAATAAAGGTGGGGAGGGAGAACATTCCAGGAGTTGGGGGCAGCCTACAGAAAGGGACAGAATGAGAATGCTGTTTGCACAGGGACCAGTTGGCCAGTTTGCCTGGAATGTTGGGTGCCTGAGGTGAGCAATGTGAAATAGGCCTGGAAGAACATGAAGTGCTGAACCCTTCTGTTTGAGAGACAATAGGGAGTCAGGGAAGCTTCTTGAGCTGGGGAGTAGCTCGGTCAGACCTGTGCTTTGGAAATATCACTTAGTCATTTGGGGAGGGAGGTGGGGTTGGATTGGAGAGAGACTAGAGACAAGGAGATAATTGGAAGTTTTTAAAAATAGCTCAAGCAAGAGGAGATGAGGGGTCTGGGCTATGGTGGCAGCTCTCTGAGTGGAGAGAAGGGGGTAGATGTCACAGAGACAAGACCAACAAGACCATGATGGGAGGGACACTCTTTGCCTCTTTGAGGATTCTTGACCCTTACTTTTACTGACCATTTCACCTACCTTGGTGCAAATGGCCCTGAACTTTCCCAGGCAGAACACCCCCCAAACGTCTTAAGCAACAATTAAGGTGATAATGCTTGCTCTAATCACTTACATGAGTAAATTAGTCTTGTCAGGAGCTATTAAGGCGGGGAGTTCGGGATTCATTAGGATGGATCTGGCCCAGGGAGCGGCTGGCACTGCTGCCAGCCCAGGCTGATTAATTTCTCTGCAAACACCATCAATGCCCATCTGTTTCATTTGGGCCCAGGGAGAACAGTTTTCAGGTGGGCTGACCCCGTCGTCAGCAATCTCCCCCAAACCTAATGAAATGTGTACATGCCTCCTGCAATCCCACCTGTGAGCGTGTGCATGGGAAACGGCGTGAGTGTCTAGGGAGAATGGTGGTTGATGTGGGTCATGTGGATGCCAATGCATCTGATTCCAGGGGGGCTGCCAGGCAGACCCCCAAAATGTGATGAGAGAGAGATGAGAAACAAATGCCAAGAATAAGGGAAGAGAAAGCTATGTCATCGGGAAGGTTTAAACATCTCACCATCACTGATGTCTTGATGTGTCTTGCACAAACTACAGAAGACAAAGGTGAGTGAAGGCAGGAGTAAGCAGGGAAAACTTCATGGGGGAGGTGGGATTTAAACTAGGTCTTGGGGATGAAGAATGTAGCTGGAGAGGCTGGAGGTTCATAGATGAATGGAAGGCTGGGAATGAAGGTTTGCAAGGGTGAATTGGCCAAGAGGCCAGGCCAAGAGAAGAGCTTCTGGGAGAAGGGGGCCAGGGAGAGTGTTCTTCCTCCCTCAGTCATGGGCAGCCTTCCTTCCATCATTCTGGATGAATCCTTTATGGGGATTATAGGAATAAATGTGTCTCTTCACATGGCCAGAGCCCATCGCTTAGGTTCATGGAAAAGGGCAGGTAAGAAGAAAATGAGCTAGCCTGCTCTGGATGAATTATTTCTGCAGTAGTCAATCATTGGATTTCCTGATCTTGTTTCTTGGGAAGGATAAGAAGGAGATGGTGAGTTGGATTGAAGTAAGGCCAAGGAGAGGACAGAGGGACTTTCTCTGGAGGCAGCATGGTGGCTTGCCTTGTGGCTGGGCTAAGCCCAGGACTAGGTAGTTGGGAGCAGGGCTGGTTAGCCCAGGAAACTCCATTCCTGTTTATCTTAATGCTATCTTCACTTTAGCTTTCCACACCCTGAACCTCATCAATCCTATGATCTGTGAATTGTTTTATTTTACCTTCTTACCTTTAATTGGTAGCAAAGGCCTTTGGAAAACCCACTTTACTGAACTAAAGAGTAAAAAAAATGTCTTCATTGAGACTGGAGAATCCAGAGGGAGAATCAGGAATCCAGAGAAGCAAGGCAAAGAACTGGAGGCAGTAGGAGAGAGACTGACTGCATTGTTACTGGGATGGCCCAGGGGGCTGAGTGCAGCCATCTCAGTAGACATAGAGGAAACAATCTCAGGTTCAAGTGGTCTCAGGTATGACTGTTTGAATTGGGGAAATAGGCATTTTATCTTTGAGCAGTGGGGGACAACTCCCATTGCAGTCTAGATAAAAGGAGAAGTCATACCATGCAAAGAACAAAAAGGGAGTGGAGGACAGTCCCTTGGAGGTCTTAGTCCCCAGAGCAGCAGGGACTGATTTTCTTTATAGAAAACTACCTGTTTTTTGTTTTTGCTTCAACAGACTAGGTTCCCCAGGCCTCTCTATCTCTCCATTTTAGTTTTTTTTTTCACCCCAAAGTAAGAAATGCTTCACCGTGGCAAAAGCTGATACCATCAAAGATTGAGAATTGGAAGAGATTTGAGAAATCATCTATTCTAATTCATTTTACAGATGGGAAAACTGAGGCCGAGAAGAGGAAGGCACAGTTGCTCATAGTAATACAGTTCATAGTCATAAATGGTAGAGCTGGGGCCAGAAACCAGTTCTCCTATCATGCCTAGCCCAGTGTCTTTTCCACTAAACTATTTTATCCCTCAGGGAGAAGGAATTATGTTTTCCTGCCCAGAAAGATCACACAGAGCCTTAGGCCTTTAGGAAGCAGGACTTTCTTTTTCTTTCCCACTCTTCTCTCTCCTCCCTCCCTTTGTCTTCTTCTACTCTCTCTCCCTCTCCTGCTCTCTCTTTTCCTTTTCCCTTTCTTCCTTCTGCCTTACCTTTTCTTCTCCCTCTCTTCTTTCTTCCTCTCCTCTCCCTTTACTATTCTCTTTCTTCTTTTCTCCCTTTCTTCTTCCTCTCATTACCCTCCCCCTCTCTTCCTTCTCCATCTCCTCCCTCTCCCATTCTTCCCTGTCCTTCCTCACCTCCCTTTCTTCCTTCTATCTCTACTCTCCATTTCTTCTCTCCATTTTTTCTTCCTCTCTCATTTTCCTCTCCCTCTTTCTTCTCCCTCTCTTCCTTCTCTCTCTCTCCTCTCCCTTTCCTATCTCTTCTCTCCTCCCTCTCCTTTTCCTTCTTGTCCTCTTCCTTTTCTTTCCTCTCCTCTTCTGCTTTCCTTTCTGTATTGTTAATGTCAACATTCACATAGTTCTAGGTCTTCTAATTTTGCCCCTCCATAAACTCATGTAGGTTTTCCCATATTTCCTTGTATGCTTCCTATTTATTATTTTTATAGTCCTGTAAGTATCCCATTATGTGAACATACCGTAATTTATTCAGCTAGTCCCCAAGCACTGTCCATATAGGTTGCTTCTGCTTTTTCCTCTTAGTAATAGAGCAGTTCTGCATATTTTTGTACAGATAGGTCCTTCTCCCCACCTCATTCCTGCCCCTTGCCTCTCCTTAATGCCCCCTTTTTTGTGTGTTTGGGATAAAGTCCTTGCAAGGTAATCAATGGGTCAAAAGGTATAATCGGATGATTTGATTTATGACTCTTGTTGCCTATTGCTGGGTAGACCCCAGACTACAATCCTGCCTACTGTGTGTTTGTGCCCATTCCCTACCCCCTCCCCAGCCTCCTGGGGTTCATTTGCATTGTAATTGCCACCGATTAGTGGAATCACCGAGGTTCTGGAGCAGGCTCTCATTGTTATTCTCAACTTCAACAATGGGAAATTGTTTCTACCAATTATTACATCAACAGCCTTAAGTTGTAACATGAAAAGCTTCAGTACATGATTGTCAAGAAAATCAAACACTGGAACTGGGAGCTCAGGGAGTTCTGGCAGTAGGATGGTGAGTCTGAGAAATCTCAAAAAATAGCATCCAGGGCCTTGGATCTGGAAGGCTTCTGTTCTCCGTCCGCCCAGGGTTCTCAACCAGATAGCCTCCTGAAGCTGCCACCCTCCCAGGGTGCTGTCTGCAGCCTTCTGCAGCCCTCCTCCCCTTCTGGTGGTTCTCTTGGTTTCTCTCCAGGGCAGTTTAGGCCCTCAAGTGGTGGACTTCCTCAGCTTCCAGCTTTGTCTCTTGCTCTTTTGTCTGCACACCCAATTAATTCTCCACTGGAGGGAAAAATGTTCTGAGTAATATATTAAACTCACATTAGCCCAACTGGGAGACCTGTTTAGGTAATACTCCTCCTCTTCCTCCTCTTCCTCCTCCTCCTCCTAACTACTACTACTACTACCACAACCACCACCACTACTACCACCCTTACATTGATCTTTGCCTTCCCCCCATCTATTCTTGCCACCCTTTATCACCCATACTCATAGTCTTACAGAAAAGGAATTAGGAAACCCAGAAAACCCTCCCAAGACATCCAAGATGTGGGGATGTGTGGGGGAAAAGGCCATAGGAATGTGCCTGTGGAGAGCTAGGCAGCAAGAAGGGTGAGGAAAGGAGGTTGGATACTTTGGTATAAAGTATCTCACTAAAGTTACCCATAGAGAAGGAGCTCTGGAGCCACCAGCAGGGTATTCTAAGCTCTTTCTCTATTAGTGTGGATGGATTACCCTTCATTGATTCCCACAGTCTCTTACCTGCCCCTTCCCCTTTGTAAGCAAAAGTGTCTGTGAAATAGCTGGTCCAGCTTTGTGTGGGGTACAGGGACCCCAAAAATCCCCCACTCAAAAAAATTAAAAGTCAGAGGTGTCTTGAGGAAAGGATGGGGAGTTGTATTAAATTCTCATGAGAAGAGGGCATGACTTCCACCAGTTATGAACCAGCAGAATGAGGGGTGTTACAGAAGACAGAAAAAGAATTTATACCTTAACGAAATGAAGCCCCCTCCCACCACTGTCCCTTCTCCTATTGGCTGGGAGGTGGGCTTACAATCGGAGTGTGAAATGTCCTCAACGATAAGGAACAAAGAAGCCCACCACTATCTCTCAGTGGCTGGGAGGTGGGCTTACAAAGAACAAGGAAATAGGGGATAGTCAATCCAAATGTACCTATCCTTATTTGTCAAAAGTGAAGAAGGGAGAAGGACTCTAAGAGATTCCTAAAATTTCTGAGGGGCTTAAGGCTGATTGACAGCAAGGGAAGGCTGGAGGGGTCCTAGGTTGTGTAATTTCTTAGGAAACCCAGAACTCAAGTCTGTCCAGTCTTACAAAAGTCTGTCTCTGGTTTTGAGACAGTCTCTCTCCCTTCTCATTCTGAGGAAGCTTCACAGAGGGTGCAGAGAGAGAGAGAGCTTCATAGTGCACTTGGTAAGCATGGAATGGAGTATAACGAATAAAGGAATCAGTGTGGTATAGAAATGAACCCTGGGTTTGGAGAAGAAGGACCTGAGTTCAAATCCCAGCTGTTCCATTTTCTTCCTTTGTAACCTTGGACAAGCCATTCCTTCCTTTCTGAGCCTCAGTTTCCTCATCTTGAAAATGAGGGGGTTGGCTTAGATGACTTCTAAGATCCCTTCCTGATCTAGATCCATAATGCCATGATCCCAATAGAGTAATAGAAAGAGCCCAGGGCTTGGAGTTATGTTCTACAAGTCTTAACTTTTGACTTGGCCACTAACTAGCTCTGGGACTTTAGGCGAATCATTTGATTTCTCTGGATTTCAGTTTCTTCATTTGTCAAATGGGGATGTTAGTCCCTACTCTTTTTAACCCACAGGGATGTTATAAAGACTATATGAAATAATGCATGTTAGCAAAAAGACAAGGAGCTACACAGATGGGCCAGTGGGATGACCACAATTCAGGTAATCAGCAATATTTATTAAATGCCTACTTTGCGCCAGCCACTGGGGTATAAGTACAAAGAATGAAACAGTCCCTACTTGAGAGGAGATGATGTTTGAATGGAGGAGACAACAAATACATCTAAAAATACCTAAAGCAGAAATATGAAGTGAATAAATCCAAAGATGGACACAGTAGTTAAATGCAAGTTAGTTTGGGAGGGAGAGTCCTAGCAGGTAGGGGGAAGGTGGGAATCAGGAAAGGCTTCCTGTAGAACCTAGTGCTTGAGCTGCATTTTGGGGGGTGGGGAGTGAAGGGGGAGGAGGCAGTTGGGGTTGAGTGACTTGCCCAGGGTCCAGTAGCTAGTGTCTGAGGTTAAATATGAATTCAGGTCCTCCTGCCTTCAGGGCTTGTGCTCTGTCTACTGTGCCATCTAGCTGCCCCTCTTGGGCGGCATTCTAAAGGAAAAGACCCAGAGTCATGTCCTGGCTCTACCATTAAACTTTCTCAACTGTCAATTGAGGTCTATAATTGATGATCTTAAAGGTCTCAATTCATCCTAAGATAATTCTATATTTTGGAGGGTAACATTTTATTATTAAACCAATGACATCAGCCATGTTGGCTCTGAATTCAACTCAATGCAAGGCCAATAGCTGGGTTTGGTATCTTTTATGGGCCCCATGAATGAGGCTGCCCTTCCCTGGATTGCCCAAGATTGCCAGGGTTCAAAGCAAGTGGAAAATAATTAGAGTTGGGGCAGCTGCTATAGGATTGGCTGGGTCAGCAGCTGCATTTGGACTGGTTTTACCTTTTGGAAATGTTATAGGTGTTCTTTACAGGATCTAACCCTTGACAAGTTCAGTTTGGGAATGGAAGAGGGAGCCACTCTCTAGCCCATTTCCCCATTGGGGTACTTGCTTTTTAAACAAGTCTTGGGGATCTAACTACTCTGCCAGCACTCAGACCATATACAGTGTGATGGAAAGATGGCAGATTTGGATTCAGAGGAACTGGGCTTGGATCCTGGCTTAGCCTTGTGATGGTGAACAAGTTGTCTAATTTCTCTGAGTCTGTTTCCTCATTTGTAAAATGAGAGGGTCAGACCAGGTGATTTATAAAAAAAACTAGATGATTTTGGAAACTGCTTCCAGCTGTGGGTCTCTGGTTGCATGCACTCTGCTAGTCACTCCTGGACCTGAACAAGAAGAGAAGCTATTTTTTGAGGCTGTGAGTGAGTTTAAGTTTGTATTAAGGGAGATCTGGCTAATGGTCAAAGTCCTTTTATTGGAATGTTATCTCTCTGCAAATGAAAAAAAGAGGTGACAATTTGTCTGATGCTAGCTTTAGGGCTTTTGTGAGCAAGTCACCTAAACTGTGACTCATTTTTGTCATCCATTTAAATGGGTAAATTACATCTGTCCTGTCTCCCCCTCCCCCAGTCAAGTTACATCAGGAGGAAATGAGAAAGTTCCATGAAAGCATTTAAAACCTATAAAGAGCTATTTCTCCCCACACCCCTACCCCCGGCTGTGATCTCATGGGTATAGAGAGTTTTGAATTAGGAAATTATTTGTCCAAATAAAGATTAGCAACTGGGCTGCAATTTGGAGTGTTGAAGAGTTGTCCCAACTGTGATTTACTGAGGGTCCCCACAGTCAGAGTCCATGCTTGAACCCAAATAGTTCTGATTACAAGTCCTGCCCTCTGCCCCTACCCCACTTTTGTCTTTCACAAAGCTTGCCACAAACATTCCCTGAGCCTTCCTTAAAGCCTCATTTCAAAATTCACTTTCTCTAGGAAGACGTCCCTGACAATACCAGCCTTTGTTAATTCTCTCAGTCCTCTGAACTCTGAAAGCAATTAGAAGATGCGAATTCACGATTTAGTACTTAATTATTTCCTGGCCTGCATTGTTTGCTATTGATTCATGTCTCTCCCCAGCTGGATTGTAGGTGCCTTGAGGACAGGAACTGTCTCATATATCTTTGTATCTCCAGAATGCTAAGCATTTAGTGCTCAATAAATAAATGCTTAGAAGGGCCTAATGAGTTATATGTCTGAGGGGCCTTTGTGTTTTCCTAGATACATAGGTCGATCTGAGGCAGGGCAAATAATTAACAATTGTGGGAATGTGAGAAAGGAGGAGGCAGCATTTGACTTGGGTGGCAGGGGTTGGACATTCCAGCCAAAGGAACAGTAGAGCAAAGACTTGGAGGCAGAAGAGCATGGGCTTGTACTAGGGGCGGAAAGTAATCAAAAGTTAGCCCCAACATAGAGAATACTTAAGAGAGTAGTTTTTGACAAATCTGGAAAGGAAATGTGATGTGAGATTGTGGACAGCCTTGAATGCCAAGCTAAGAAGTTTGAACTTTACTTTGTAGTCAATAAGGAAGCCATTGGATGGTGTAGGTCAGTAGAGTGACGTGAAGAGCAGTGTGCCTGCAATTTATGTTTATTTTTTGAGACTAGGCTTTTCTATCTCACTCAGTTTAGTGGCTACTCACAGATCTGATCCTGAAACGGGTTGGCATGGTAGCTTTGACCTCCATTTATGACCTGGGCTGGTTTGACCCTAATTAACCTGGTGACCTCCTGTTCCTGGGGGCTCACTCTATCAATGGTGGACTTAGTTGAGACATCAAAATGGCTTATAGACTGCTGGAGCTCAGCACTTCCAAGATCAAGCCATCCACCAACCTCAGTTTCCCCAGTAGCAGGGATTATAGGCATGTACTACCACATCCAGCAGCATGGAACCATTTAAAGACTGTTAGATTTTCAGATTGGCGTTCAAACCCCAGTTTATTACTTGAGTGACCCTAAACATTTTCTGTCTTGGTTAAATGAAGGGGTTGGACTAGGTGACTTTTGAGATACCTTTCAGCTCAGAATCTGATTCTCTGACCATATCTACATGTAAGGAACATGTTTGACAGAGCATTATAAAGGACGAATTGGAGGGGAAAGAGACTGGAGGTTGCGAAGCCCTGTTAGAAGGTTATTGCCATAGTCCAGGAAAGTGTTCATGAGGACTTAAACTATAGTGGGAGCAGTGGGAGGAGAGAGGAGGGGAAGGTTTCTGAGGTTTTTCAGAGATTGAATTAGCAATACTTGGTAATTGAATGGATATGAGAGGTAAAGTGGGAGAGTGAGAGCGAATACTAAAGTTTCATATGGGGGAGCCAGGGTTAGTCTTGGTGCTACTGATAGTGATAGTATCGGGAGTCAGGAGAACTGGGGTTTGGGGGGCAACATAAATTCTATTCTTGAAATGTTAAATTTGGAGTGTTGGTACATCCAGTTAGACACATTCTGCAAGAATAGTCAGTCATGAATCAAGCATGGTCTAGGTGTGCCAGCACACACTGGGGGACTATTCCTAATGGCTCTTCCCTGGGGGAGAGCGTTCCCATTGGCTCCTCCCTTAAAGGAAAGTAACAAGGGAAAGGACCAATAGGAATGCTTCCCTGGAGTGTGCCTACACACCTATGACAGTGGGTCCTTTGGAGAAGGAGGTCTAGCACTCATCTAAAAATTGGAGATAATCAATTTAGGAGTCATCTGTGTCAAGATGAGAGTTGAAGACAAAAGAGTGAACAAGATTTCCAAGGAGAAGAATGTACAGTTGGGCTTCTTGACCGGTTATGGGGGGAAATGAATCCCTTGGGCAGTTTAGAGAACTCTATGGACTCTTTCTTAGAATCATTTTTAAATGAGAAGGAAACTAACTATATTGAAATAAAGTATTTTTTCCATGAAAAAATTTTGGAACCCTCCGAAATGTAACCACAGATTCCTTAGCAGTCCTTGGACCTCAAGTTAAGAACACTTGGTGTAGAAAGAGAAAAGAATGCTAGGGGCAAAACTTTGAGGAACCTGTACTTTAAGGGGTGAGAAGAAGCAGAGAGATAGAGAAGGAATGTTTAGTCTGGGTAAGAGAATCTAGGGTTGGAAATTACCTTGGAAATAAGTTTGACTCCCTCATTTATAAGAGAATGAAAGTCTCAGAGAGGTTAAACGACTTGGAATGAAAACTAGATCTCTTCATGGAGATCAAAGAGAACCAGGGATTCAAACCCATGTCTTATGACTCCAACCATCTCTGTACTATAATCACCTCTAAAACCATAACAGGAAATGAGGAGTACTATTGCTAATAAAAATAATTGCTGATATGGTGCAAAGGTTTGTAAAGCACTTTACATGTATCATTTCATTGGATTTTCACAACCTTATGAGGCAAGTGCTATAGATATTATGATCCCTATTTTTCAGATAAGAACTAAAACTGACAGCTGTTCAGTGACTTTCTTGGGGGTCATCACAGCTAGAAAAAGGCAACTAGATGACTCAGCAGACAGAATACTGAACTTGGAGTCAGGAAGATCTGAGTTCAAATGTTGTCTCAGATACTGAAGGGCTGTATGACCCTGGCCAAGACACTTAACCTCTGCCTACCTCAGTTTCCTCACCTGAAAAATGGGTAGAATAAGGGGCAGCTAGGTGGTGCAGTGAGTAAAGCGCTGGCCCTGGAGTCAGGAGGACTTGAGTTCAACACTTAACACACACACAAACAAAAACCTAGCCGCGTGGCCTTGGGCAAGTTACTTAACCCCAACTGCCCTCCAAAAAGCAAAACAAACAAACAAACAAAAAAAGCCCAAACAAACAAAAAAGAAAAATGGGGAGAATACTAATACTCACTTCCCAGGGTTGTTTTGAATATCAAATGAGATAATATTTCTCAAATGCTTTATGAACCTTAAAACACTATCTAAATGCTTAAAGTCTTAGTAATAGTAAGTCTCAGAGACACGATTTGAACACAGGTCTCCTTGATGCCCTGAATCTAGCATTCTCTCTAACCCTTACTCTGTTAAAGGAAAACAAACGACTAACTATAAGAAAAATACAACAAAATTCCACAGATCTGCTTTAGTACAGATCTGCTTCCAAGCATTGTTAGATATTCAACATTTTTGTGTCACGGAAATAAAAATGAAAAAAAATGTATTTCCATGAGATGAAAATTAAATAAATTTTCATAACTTTTCCTAGGAAAAAAGTCCACTATCTAAGCTGCCTCAGGCTAAAATGCCCTGTATGCATGATCATATACAATGAATTTGTAGAAGTGAGTGCTAGGATGAAAATTCAGGTGTTCATGGTACTTTCCACTATCCTGCATTTTCTTGTAAATGACCATATTTAACTCTAGTGTAATAGAAATACAAGAAGCATTATCCCCTCCCCTCAAGAATCTTAGCATCTACTTGAGAAGGTAAGATACAGCCATATGAAATCGTAGCATTATATCAGATGATAATAAAGAAACAAATGAGCAAATCAGTTATCCCATTGCTAACATGTGCTATAAAGACCCCAGGAGAAGGAGGTCTAAATGCACGAACAAGATTTGAAGAGATAGAAAGGGGGGAGCATTCTAGAGGAGGGGAAAGATATGCATGAAAGTTTGGAATGAAAAGTGGGAATTGGCATCGATTACCTTGAGCAAAGAAAAGAGCTCCTAAGTCATAAGGATGGTATGGGGGACTCATGCCCATGATCCCTGGTACTGTCTTCTCCTTGTCCCCACTACTATCATGACAGAGCAGTTGACATGAACATCACATTCATCTGTTCTGAATCACAGTGATGCTATTAGCCCCACTGGTCAAAGAGCAGATCTCACCCAGCTTTGGCACTCTCTCTCCCTAGCATCAGAATGACTTGGGCATCACCTTGTGAAATGGTCTTAGCCACCTCTGGACCTCACCCATTCTTCCAGAGTGTGTCTGTGTGTGAACTCCAGAGTGAGCATTTACCAGAATTGATTTGGCCTTTGAAAAGGATATTTCAAGATGAATATGCTGGCTTCTGGCCGTGCGTGAGATTGAGACACTATTGAGTTTTGAAACTGCTCGGCTGCTCTCTAAGCATTGGAGAAAAACCCACGTTCTCAGCCTGGCCTGCAGGGAGCACTTACTTACTGAGCATTCTTAGAAGAGAGAGGAGCTGCCCTCCTCCCTTTATGAGCTCCGCTAAGAGAACACATGTCCCCTCTTTTCATTGTTACCCTATTGGTGTGCCAGGAAATGGCTTCCTGGCTCTTGAGACAGAAGGAGAGGACATTGAGACACTTTATCACCTTATTCTCCACAGGATCTTCTCTGCCCCATCAGACTGTAAGCTTCTTGAGGGCAGGAACTGCTTCATTTTTGTTTTTATCCCCCATGCCAAGCATAGTGTATGGCACATAGTAGGCACTCTTAATTAATGATTACTCCTTGTTGATCAGTTGATTAATCCTTGTGTTATCATTGCTTCTCTGGGATTTTAGGTGGAAGCTTTTCTTGAGGTGAATATGAGATTCAGGGTATTAGAGGCTGAACCCTGGGATTCCTAGGGAAGTTGAAGGTTTATCAATGAGATCAGTCCATTCATCCTGAGTCCAGGGACTTTGTTGCTATGATTGTCAGGTTACAGATGAGGTAGGTTAGTTAATCAGTCAACAAGCATTTATTAAGTACCTACTTTACTTAGGTGCTGAGCAATGCACCAAGGACACAAAGAATGTAAAAAAAAAAATAATAGTCTGCATTTTCAAAGAGAATCTAAATCAGAAGACAACATTCAAACAACCGCCGATGTTCAAATATATTATATAAACAATACAGAGAAGGTAAATGAGAAATAATCAACAAGAGGAAGGCACTAACCTTAGGGGGATAGGAAAGGCTTCTTGTGGAAGGTGGGATTTGAGCTGGGCCATGAAGCCAGGGATAGCAGTAAATGGTGATGATGAGGGAGAGAATTCCAGACAGGGGCAACAACTGTGAAAATGCCTGGAGTCAAAAGGTGGGGCATCTTTTTCACAGAGCAGGAAGGAGGCCTTTGCCATTGGGCTGAAGAATACATGGAGGGGGCCAGGTTATGAAGGGTTCTGAAAGCCAAACAGAGGACTGACTATTTGATGCTGAAGGGGATAGGAAGCCACTGGAATTTTTTTTAGTAGGGGTGACATTGTCAGACCTGTTCATTAAGTCTTGACATCACCTTGACAGCTGAGTGAGGATAGACTGGAGTGGGGGGAGACTTGAGGCAGGGAGACCAATAAAAAGTTTATTGCAAATAGGCCAGGTGTGAGATGATGGCTTGTAGCAGGAAGGCATCAGAGTCAGAGGAGAAAAGGAGGTGTATAATAGAGATATTATGAAGATAGAAATGATAAGCCTTGGCAACGGATGTATCTAGGGGATAAGTGAGAGCGAGGAGCGGAGGAAGACACCTGGATTTTGAGTCTGGGCCACTGAGAAGATGATGGTACCCTTAACAGTAATAGGGGAGTCTAAAAAAAGGAAGCATTTGGGAGAAAAGAGAAGGATTTGGTTTTGGATATAATGAGTTCAGGAAGTCCAGTGTCACACACCCAATAGCAATGAAGTTAGTGATGAGATTCGATTGGATTCATAGTTGACAAGACATTGGTGACTTAGGGCAACCTTCTGTAGGAATGGGTGGGAATGGGGCATTGCAGAGAGATTTCATGGAGAAAGTGGCACCTGAACTGAGTTAAGAAGAGAAAGCTTCTGAAAGGGAAAGATGAGGAGGGAGTATATTTCAAGCACAGGGAATATCTCTGCAGTGTACCAAGGCAAGAGATGGCATTGGAATTAAGACTGAAATAGGTCAGACTCTGACTGAATCCAAACTTCACAGAACAAATCCTTTTAAGGGGATTTGTTCTGTAAAGTCTGGATTCAGTCAAAGGGCCACACTTAAGGACCTAGAGGGTCACAAATGGCCTCTGAGGCCACAGGTCCCCTGCCCCGGGGTCAGAGCCTATGGTGGTTTTAGTCAGGACTTGGATTCACATCTCTGATACAGCCATATAACCTTGGACAATTTATTTTCCTTCCTTTGAGTCCTCAGTTTCTCGCTCTGTAAAATGAGGCGGTTGAATTAAATGAGCCTGGTGCAGGGTAGATATGTGCCTATTTTTTCCTTCTGCAAAATTGGTTTAAGATCCTATTTCTTGAGAAGATCTCAGTGAATAAAGCTACTATGTAATGATAAACAAAATTACTTAGTTGAATTTCTGTTAGGATTTGGCGGGGGGGACATAGATCTGCTTCCTACCTTCTCCCCACGGAGAGCTGATTACAAAAACAAATCACTCAGTCTGCTTGTTTAGATCCAGTCCTCTTTATCCTGAAGTTTTGCCTTTACAGTTTTGTAGCTTAGACTAGAGTAATCCTAGTGGGGGACTCAAAGGAGGGTCCAATCTTGTATACCCACTGCAGAGTTTCCTACCTTCACCACATCTGTGCCAGCTCCTCTGTGAAAAAGAGAGTTGTTATCCCCAAGAAGAAATAGCTACCCAGAAGCTTTTGTGTTGGTGAAGGAAGGTGGGGCAGGGAAGGGAGACACCAAAGGAAGTCACTGTTCCTTGCAATCAATTTATGGATAGTGACTAGAGAAAGAAGATTCTTTTCAGCAGTAATGGAGAGGAAGGAGGACTGGTTTTAGAATCTGATGACCTGAGTTCGTATTCCGTCTCTGCCACTTACTATATACGGTACCTCTGTGATCTTTGGTAAGTACACTATTTAATCTCTCAGCCTCAGTTTTCTCATCTGACATTTGAGGAAGAACCAGATGACCTCTAAAGTCCTAAGTAACTCTTGATATTGTGGCATATTTTCTGGGAGGGAAACCAAATTGCAGTTGCCACCTCCCTGGAGACAGTCTAGACTATTGAATTTGGGTGTGAGAAGGCGGAGGAAGCAAGAGTTATGTTGTTTCTCAAAATATTGGTTTTCCTGGAAGATTAATTGTCCGAGATTTAAGGAAGAGGGATTCCTACCAGGTGATTGAGCGCCCAAACCCAAGCAGTTGGCTGCTATTTGTTGAGTATCCAATGCATGCCTAGCCCTATGCCAGGCACCCTGGAAGGGAGGCCAAACTATAAATGCCCTGGAGGAACCTGTGATGAAGCTGGGAAACAAATCTGAACCAAAAGGGCTGAGTAACCTGGGATTCAGCAGAGATGCTTCAGAGTCTGTTAAAAGGTAGCCACTGACACTAGAATTACAATACAGGGTTATTACATGAATACTTCAGCTTCCTCTTCTAATCTTGGTACCTCCACTAGCACCTAGCAAGCAATAGGGATTCATGCCTGGGAGGCATTTAATTAATGTTCATTGAATTGAATTACTCTCATTTCTAAAGGTACTTGACAGGCCTTGTTTCTATCTTCATTCATCCTCAGGGTGCCCTTTTGAGGGAAGCTGTCCAATGTACTCTCATCCTTTCCAGGCAGAGAGGTTTAAGCAACTCCCCTAATGATATTCAGTAAGTGAGAGCATGATCTGCCACCTGGACCCTTGTGGGTCTAGGTATCTTTTCACTGGACCTTACAGAAATATTTCCATATTCCATACTCCCTGATCTGGTCAACTCATGATCCTGAAACCCCTCTAGGAGCTTTTCGACATAGGACCATAGATTTGGAGCTGGAAAAGACCTCGGAGGTCACTTGAACCAACTCCTCTATTTTACAGATGAGGAAACTGAGGCCCAGAGAGGTAGAGTTTAAGGACATCCATTCCAAGATATCTAATAGGCAATTAGAGATGTGGAAATATTTCCACATCCCACACACCCTGATTGGGTAGACCTGTGACCTCTCTAGTGTCTGTCAGCATAGGATAGAATAGAGCTGGAAGGGACTTTAGAGGTCATTTAATCCAACTGCTTTGTTTTACAGATGAGGAAACTGAGGCTCGGAAAGGTTAACATTGAGGTTCCAATCCAAACTCTTAGACTTAAGTGAACCCAGGGTAAGTTACCTAACCTCTCTGAGTCACACCTGTGTCAAATGAGGATAATAATATCACTTACCTCATAAACACCATATCCCTTTGCTAAGCACTTTGCAAAGCACTTTGCTAAGTGCTGGAGATACAGACATAGGCAAAAGACAGCACCTGCCCTCAAGGAGCTCCCAGTCTAAGGGGGAAGAAAACAATTTAACATCTCTGTACAAACAAGCTGTATACAGGATAAATAGGAAATAATCAACAGAGGGAAGACTCTATATTGAAGAGGGACTGGAAAGACTTCCTTTCTAGGAGGTAGGAGTTTAGCTAGAACTTGAAATAAGCCAGGAATGCCCCATCAGGAGACATTCTTAGAACAAGGAGAGCAGTGTCACTGGATCCTAGATTCTCAGGGAGGATGTAAGGTGTGAGAAAACTGGGAAGATGGGGAAGGAGCCAGGTTAGGAAATGCTTTGAATGTCAGAGGATTTTGTATTTGTTCCTGCAGGCAATAGGGAGTCACTGGAGTTTATTGAGTAGCGGAGTGGCACGGTCACATCTGTGCTTTGGCAAAATCACTTTGTCGGCTAAATGGAGGACAGACTTGAGTGGAGACAGCCTTGAAACAAGGAGATCAACCAGCAGTTTATTTCAGTAGTCCAAACTCTGGTTAATGAGGGTCAGTTGCCCAGATGTAGTAGGGATTACATGAACATAATCTCATTGGATTATCACAACAACTCTGTGAGGTAGGTACTATAATATTATGATGTCAATTTTATAGATCTGGAAGCTAAGGCTTAGACTTGCCTATGGTTACCCAGCTGGAAAGCATCCAAGGCCAGTCTTTCCTAACTCCAACTGTTGATTTCTTTCCTCTATATCCTACTTTCTTACACATCTGATTTTGCTTGCCTTTGCCTGGGATATATACACATTCTCACTTCCCTTCAGATCCTTCTCTATCAATCAATCAACATTTTTTAAGTGCCTACTATGTGCTAATAGCACCGTGTTAACAGCTGTGTGCTCAACAAAGAGTGTGGAATAAGGGAGAGGGGACGTGTGGGTGAAGGGCACTGGAGGCTAGCTAAGAGGGGTGGCTGCAGGCTGCTTCAAGACAGGCTCAGCATTCTGTGTTTGTAGAGTGTCACAGGCAGGAGCCAAAACGGACATGATTGCTACTGACGGGCTTCATTTAAGGAGCTCCAGAGCAATTTATGCAGCCGATTAAGAAGAGGAAACCACTTTGCTCCTTCAGTCTCCACGAGCCCGGTGTGAGGACACAGAAGAGCAATAAAGCTTCAGGGTTTCAGGGGCCCAAGTGGCAAAGGGTGATGGTCAGAACTGTCATTCCAAGAGCCAGCAAATCAGGCCCACCACAGATCTTCCCTAGATATCTGTTCTGTGCAAGATGTGATGCTAGGCATCAAAAGGGATAAATGTCCAAGCAAATTTGTTGTCAGCTCTTCCCTCTACCTTCCCTCCAGTTCCCTTCTTGTCTGTTTTTCTCTACAACATCTGTGGCATCTGCCCCCTTCTCTCAATTCACATGAGCACCACCCCAGTTCAGGCCTTCAGGCCTCTTACCTGGATTATTACTCTAACCTCCTTGCCTCTAGTCTTCACTCTCATTTGTACTCCTCCTGTTTCTAATCCATCTTTTGGAAATTTAGTATAGCAGGTTGAGGTAGGGGTTACAACTGGGGCTTAGTTAGGAGAGGTCAAAACAGTGATGCCTTGTCACCAGAAACACAGATGTCTGTGGGGACAGAGCTGGCTATCAGAAGAGGCCCTAGTAGCAGACATTAGTGCTCAGAGTGATCTGAGCAGGTGACTGTAGACAGATCCAGATACAGATTGAACCCTAGGAACTGGGGTTCAGGAGCATTATTCTATCCCGAGAACAGGGGTTCTGAATTTGAGGTTCGTGAACTGATTTTTTAAAAAAAAATTTTGATAGCTGTAATTGATAACTAATTTTATGATTTAAATGCATTGCTCTGAGAGAGAGTTGACAGACTTCACCAGAAACACACAAAGATTGAGAAGCCCCATCCCAGAAGAATGAAGAAGACAACAATAACTCACATTTGGGTAGAACTTTAAGGTCTGCAAAGTATTTGACTCATAAAAAATCAATGGGTCCTTCCTTCCAATGATGGTTCTTGTTCTCCAGACTCCTTCCTCCTCTGAGCTTTCCCATCTGTGTTGATGGTCCCACATTCTTCTAGTCATCCAAATTCACCGCTTTAGTGTCATTCCAAGCTCCTTCTACTTCCTTAGTTCCCACATCCAATCACTTGTCAAGTCTTGTCAGCCACCTTCCCAACATTTCTTTACATCTGTCACCTTCTCCACATTATAACCCTCACCCTACTTAGCTGAGAATTTCATCACATCTTGTCCAAACTATCTTAGTAACCTCCTAATTGGACTCCCTGTTTCCCTTCTCCCTTTTCCAATCTCCACATCGTTTCCAACCTTCTTGTTGTTCATTGTGTCCAACTCTTCATGATGTCATGGACCATACTATCCATGAGGTTTTTTTGGTGAAGATATTCAAGTGATTTGCCATTTCTTTCTCCAGTGGATTAAGGCAAACAGTTACTTCCTAGATGCCAAATTAGTCTTCCTAAAGCACAGGTTTGACCATATCTATCTCCTGCTCAGAAATCTCCCCTGACTTCCTATTCCTTCAGGAGAAAATGTAATGTCTTTGTCCTGGGATTTAAAACCAGGTTCCAATCTGCCTTTCCAGACTTATTTAATGTCACTTTTGGTCATGGACTCTATATTCTGGATGAAGTACACTACAAACTGGTCCATGAACTCAATCACAAATTCCATCACTCATCTCTGTGACTCAACAACAGGAATATATTCTCTCCCAATTTCTGCCTTTTAGAACTCTTATTTTAGGATATAGCAAGTCCTTAGTAAATACTTCTTCAATCATTTCACTCATTCGCCTTCCTTCAAGGCTCATCTCAGATGCCTCTTCCTTCAGATGCCTTTCAAAGATTTTCAAATTGTTGGTACTTTCTCACCCCACAAGTGACTTTTTATTTATTTCTGTAGGTACAGGTTCTCTCTTTCTCCTTCTTTGACTGCCCCTCATAGTTCGTGAATTGAATTGGCTGGGGATCCCGCTAAGTTATGACTGGGGAAGGTGAGTGCAGAGTGTAAGTCCCTGGGTCATCATAGATTATCCACTCACTTATAATGAATGGTTGGTTGAACTATATAGCATATATGTCTCTTAGTGACCAGCATAAAAGTCCTTTGCTCATTGCATAGATAGAAAATGATAAAGCAGCTTATATTAGAGATGCCCTGCTCCATTTTCTGATTCCCTTAAGAGGTTCCCATCTCTTTTATCTATTAGCTCCCCAAGAAGGTTTTTTTTTTATCATTGTTTTCCTTCCTGTTCTATGTAACAGTGATGTGTAACAATCTTCCCATTTTTCAGATGGGAAAATTGAGTGACATAAACAGAGCAGTTTGTCTAAGCTCATCCACAAGATTTGGGAGCAGGATAGGAAGTGGAATCCAGGGACCTTGACTGAGATACAGTTCAAAACTCATTGCCGGGTTCAGAACTCACTATCCAGGACTCAGTTTCCTAATCTGTAGGGTGAGAGCATTGAACTCTATTTTTCTAGCGCTAAATACCATGATTTGACACCCCCTCAGGGGTTAGCTTAGCGGTGGATGTCAGAGTTTTCCACCCCCACCCTCCCTTCGAGCCAAAGGCAGCTCTGCTGGTTATGAATTTTTACAGCTGTTTACCTGAAGTCGTGTTGTCCAGGAATGAAATAACTCTCCCCACGGCCGACGGCCGCTATGAATTCTTTGCTTCCCTGGGGGAAAAAAAGTCCCAGTGATCGGAACATTGTCTGCAGTCCTGTCAGGTACCCAGTGGTGAATGACAGGTGAGAGAAAGCAAATCGGCTAAAAGCTATTACCCTCGTACTTCAGTAGAGTTGGGAAAATAGTCATAAATTTATGCTGTGTGCTGAAAGAAAGGGATGGAAAAAACTTTGGGGGAAAAAAAAGCCAAGTCTCTTCACTGGGAAAATTGCCATTTCCTTCCGCAGGGCGGGACGAATAGGATGTTCAGAGGACAGATAACCTTTGAGGCGCCTGCCACATCTGCCGCTGCCTGGGATTGGTTCTCCGGGAGCCAGGGGCAGGGGCAGGGGCAGACAGAGTCCTAGGAGGGCATTCTAGGTCCAAGCCCTCACTCCCCCCAGGCTAGCTCCCTAAAGCTACTGGCAGAGAGCAGGCCAGGCAGTCCCTCCTCTCCCTACTGTCCAGCTGTACATCCCTCATCATTAGGTGGCTGAGATACGTTGAATGAAGTTGTGTTTGTGTCAGTTCTTCTTTATTTTATACATTTCTCATTTAACGTCCAGTGGAGATGGACACAGTAGATCTCAGTTCCATTGAGAAAGCAGCTTGGAGGGCTGTGAAGACATGGAGATGGTTATAAACTGCTTTACAAGTGGCCCAAGAGGCACTATTCTATTCTATTTGGGACTGGGAAACTGAAAAAAAAAATGGTGCCATGTAAGCCTATGAGCAGGGTACTAGTGATGTTATTATTTTGTCATTGGTATTTAAAGGGAGTAAATCTTTTTTTTTTTTTAACCATGGCAGCTAATTTAACTGGGAAAACAATTACAAAAACTTCCTTTGTCCTTGATATGGTGCCAGGCAAAATTTTTAAGTGGTACAATTCCTACCCTCATAGGGATTTATTCAATTATGCAGAGTATGATATGTGCACATCATACTAGGCAGAGTGTGATGGGAGTTAGGAGAATCCTGACCAAGTGCTCCAGAAAATTCTGAGTTGAGATTTATTCATATACCTTTGTGGGGAGATGGTTTGGTGGAACAAGCCTGAGATGAAGAAACCATCTGCTACAGCTTGATATAATGGAAAGAGTTTGGGGTCGAAGGATCTGGGTTCATATACCGGCTCTATTCTTTACTAGTTATGTGACTTTGGACAAATGATTTAACTTTTCTGGGACTCAAACTCTGGGCTGAGAATTTTCTCATCTGGAAAATAATGTGGCTAGACTAGTTTCAGTTCTGTGATACTATGATCTCTGCTTGTCCCCCACACATCAAAAAACAAAACAAAAAAGCAGATTCCAGAGTTCAAAAGATAATAATAGATTCAACTGTCAGACAATTTAAACTAGCCAAAATTAGAATAATAATGCTTTATGGGCATTATAATCCTTTGTATTTTTCAAAGTACTTGGAAAAATTAAATCATTGAGATGAAATAATGTCATTTAATCCTCACTAGAAGATTGTGAGATGTTTTTGCCATAGAATATTCCCTTTTTTTAATTAAAAAAAAAACTAGAGAGAATTAATCTCAGTTAACAGGGCAAATTACAAGCAAAATCAAGACTATGACCAAAGTCTTTACACTCCTACCTAATCTGCCTTGCTTCTCTTACTGTCTGTCTATTCTAGATAGAAATATTTTTTTTTACTTTTTTTTTGGGGGGGGGAGGTAGGGCAATTGGAAAAATGGGGTTAAGTGACTTGCCCAAGGTCACACAGCCAGTAAGTGTTTAATGTCTGAGATCAGATTTGAACTCAGGGTCCTCCTGACTCCAGGGCCAGTGCTCTATTCACTAAGCCACCTAGACGCCCCCAGAGATATTTCTAATTATTCCCAAGTCCTCCCTCTGGAGTCAGACTTTTTCCCCCTAAAGTTATATTGCCTTTTCTTTTCTTTCACAGTCATTTTCAGAGAGGTATTCCCCACTCCTCCCCACACAGTGAGCCTTCCCTAGAAACAAAGAAAAGCAATTAAGAAAATCCAACTAACCCAACATCATTTAGTACCTCATCTCTCCAAGGAAAGGAGCAAGATGCATATCTTTGAAATCAAAATGAAGCTCTTCCTCCCTCTCCTGATAAGAGAGGTGATTAAATCAACCTGAATTTACTTCATTTTGAATCCTATGGCAGTTTCTTCATCTGTGGCAGTTTCTGTTCTTTCCACCTTATCCATAATCATACAACTTGACTGATCTCTCTTCCTATTGAAAGCTGGCATTCTCCCGAGGGTCAGGAAAATGGTGGAATTTATTGAAGGAAACCTTTGGAAAGTAGGTATACAAACACTTTTGGGGCCCTAGCTATCTCATCTCTCTCAGGTTAGGAGAATACTGTGAATGTATGGCTAGGGTTATCCATAAGGCACAAGGAAATCAAAGTCTGGACTAGAGTACAAGTAGTAGCAGCGGAAAGGGAAGAAGGAAACTGAAACTTATTTCAAAGAAGCAATTGGACTGAAGTCCGGAGACCTAAGATTTGTTATTATCTGGGGGAAATAGGGGGATTATTTGTCCCTCAGTTTCTTCACTTTCTCTGCCTCCTCCTCTTCCTCCTTTTCTTCCTTCTCTGTCATCTTCTTCTCCATCTTCTCTCCTCCTTCTTCTTCCTTTTCTTCTTCTTCTCCTCCTCCTCCTCCTTCTTCTTCTCCATCTCCTCCTCCTTCTTCTTATTCCCTTCTCCTTCTCTTTCTCCTTCTCCTTCTTCTCCTTCTGAGAGAGAGTGAGCATGCAGTAGACAAACAGCTGACTTAAGAGTCAGGAGACCTGAATTCAAATACTGCTTCCACCTCATATTGACAGTGTGACCCTGGGCAAGTCATTGAACATCTCCATGCCTGAGGCATATCTAACACCATAAAATTGCTTGGTGGGTTTGGATATGTTTTCATAGAATGAATTTCCTCCTGAGGAACCAAGTTAGTGGTTCTCAAACTTTTTTATCTCAGGATCCTTTTACATGCTTAAAATTTTTTGAGAACTCCTCCAAGATCTTTTTGTGTGGGTGTCTATTAATATGACTATATTAGAAATTAAGATATTTTTGAATTATGATGAAAACATTTTTTTACCTTGAAGACCTCATGAAAGGGGAAGAGAGAGGGAGAGAGAGAATATTGTATTGCGCCTACTATGTGCCTACTGTGGCATTGTGCTAAGCCCCTAACAAATGTTGTCTCATTTGATCCTCAATAACTTTGAGAGGTACACATTGTTATCACCATCACTTTACAGATGAGTAAGCTGAGGCAAACAGAGGGTAACTTGACTTTCCCAGGGTCACACAACTAGTAAGTTTCTGAGGCCAGGTTTGAATTCAGGACTCCTTAATTCCAGGACCATTATTCTCTCCACTGTACCATCTGCTGTCTGAAAGCTTGTCAGGGACCTTGACAGGTTCTCCATGTCATACTTTGAGAACCCGCTGCCCCATACCAATGAAATAACAGGTCCAGTTTTTTTTTCAAAAGAATAAACTCTGAAATCATTTGACTTTTGTAACTGTCAGGCAAATTAGTTTTAGAATTAATCTGAGAAGCAGTGTGATACAATGGAAAGGTAATGTGGGTTTAAATTCCACGTCTGATTTCTTCTACTTGTATGACCTTAGGCAAGGCACCGGACCTCCTCTTCCTCAGTTTTCTCATCTGTAAAATGAGAGGGTGGCCTTGTTGGGCCCCTTCCAGCTCTAAATATATGATTCTGTAACTTCACTAATCAGAGAAACAGCAGGGTACAGTGGAAAGAGAATTGGATACACAGCCAGAGGACCTGAGTTCAAATCCTAGCTCTGCTACTGTCTGATGCCTTATCTCTTCCTAGTCTCTAGCAGACTACTTTAAAGATGTATGTGCTCGGTAAAGGTGGATGAAGTCTTCCTTCTGAAAAGCCCAACCTTTCTAGGGAATGAATGTAGACAGAACTTGGAGCATGTGTTCTGTAACCCATGGAGGGAAGTATACCTTGACACTTAGACAAATCTGTGATCCCAGAATTGGGCCCCATTCATGCCTTCTCATCCAGTATCATTCTTGTTTATGTCTTTTTTTGGTTAGTCCTTCATAGAGAAGCCACTCAGGAGCTGGAGGGTTCCCTCTCATTCTGTGCATGTTATCTTCCCCTAGAACATAAGCACTTGGAGGGCAAGAGCTTTCTCAGTTTTTTTTAATAGTTCCAGCACCTAACACAATGCCTGGCATTTGCTAAATCCCACAATTCCCCTTAAAGCTACTCCTTTCCCTCTATTGGTTCTCCCCATTGATCCCTTATACATCTGTTTTGTGCATCGGTGTTTGTCACCCACTAGACTGAGAGCAGGGACTGACTTTTGTCTTTCTTTGCCTCTTCAGTGTTTAGCTCAGTGTTTGGTACATAGTAGGTGCTTAATCAATTTTTATTGATTCATTAGCGATGTGTTGAATTTAATTGAATTCTCCTTATAACTGGAGTGCTGCATCCTTAGCATCTGGGCTGCCCATTTGTTGTGTCTCATTATTGCTCTGAATAGCCAGCCTCCTTTTCTGGTGATAAACATGCCTTCAATTTTGTCTTTCATTGGCACTGTTCTGGCAAATTGGTAACATGCTGTAGCCTATTGAACTCCCTCTTTCTTCTCCTTCCCATCCAACCATGCATCTTTCTTTTGCCCTGTGGGTTCCTTATGGTCTAAATTTTTATGAAATCATAGTAAGAGAGAGAATGGTTTAGCAAAAAGAGTCCTGGCCTTGGAGTTGGTAGACCTGGGCTCCAGTTGTGACAATGAGCAAGTCATTTTTAACCTCTTAGAGCTTTGATTTCTTCATTTGCAAAATGAGGGTAATAATACTTGCCTTACTAGTGGTGGGATTGTGGGGAGGGAGGGAAATACCTTGTGAGCCTTATGGTAAGTGAATGGGGGCTTGGGTTATTAGTATGTGATTTTCAGCCCTACAGGATCCCCAGGGGAATCTTGGTGATAAAAAGAGGGATTTTTATTGCCATGCCCATTTGGGGATCCCACTGAAAGTATTAAGGTATTGCCCAAATGGGATCCAGTGCAATCTTCTACTCACCTCATTTGTATAGTCTGTGCTGCAATATTTCCAAGGGTCTGTGATTTCATACTCAACTAGTATCTAATTTTTCAAATTTTCATTTGAACTGCAAAAGTGCATTGTTAACTTGTTAGGCAGATGGTGGCTAAGGTATATGGTGGTGTTAGGTAAGAAAACAGGGCAAGTGCCGCTATTTTCTGGTATTTTCATGGTACCCAACTTCATGCTGTCTTCTGTGGACAGGCAGCCTGTGGCTTGAGTGGATCCTGAAGCAATATTTGTTAATCACCCCACCCCACCCCCACCACTCCCTACTATATGTATGTTTTTCTTTTTCTTTTTTTTCTTCCTCAATCTTCTGTTTTCTTACTATTCTTTTTCTTCTCCTATTTTTCTTTTTTCTTCACTGATATCTTGAACCTTGTATTATCCATGAAAGTTTGCTAGCTTAATCTGTCTTCCGAACCAGCAATGGCATTCAGGGCTCAAGGGGTGACTTATTCCTGCAATCTGGCCTATATCTTGCTAGCAGCCTCTCCCAGAGTCTATCCATGCTGGTCAGGTTCACTCATTCATTCATTTATTCATTGTTTTTAAGGTTTTTATTGACATTTTTTTTTGTTTTTACATCATCTGTATTTCCAAATATAGCCCTCCCTCTTCCCCTCCAAGAGAGACATCCCTTATAACAAAGAATAAAAGAACAGGGGAAAGAAATCCAGCAAAAACTAAGCAATTCATCAACCAAGTCCAATGTTAAGTGCAGTGTTCCATACCCACAGCCGCCCATCTCTTCCTGGAAGGGAGGCTGGATTAGTCACCTATTTCTTTGCTCAGGATCAAACCTGATCATGATAATGTCCTAGAATTTGGTGTGATTGTTTTCTTCTTCTTCTTCTTCTTCTTCTTCTTCTTCTTCTTCTTCTTCTTCTTCTTCTTCTTCTTCTTCTTCTTCTTCTTCTTCTTCTTCTTCTGCCTTTTTTTGGAGGGCAATTGGGGTTAAGTGACTTGCCCAAGGTCACACTGCTAGTTTTTGTGTTAAGTGTCTGAGGTCATATTTGAACACAGGTACTCCTGACTTCAGGACCGGTGCTGTATTCACTGCGCCACCTAGCCACCCCAGATTGTTTTGTTCTTTCCACTTAGAGCCATTAGGTATTTTGTTTCCCTAGTTCTGTTATTCATACCTTTGCAAACTTGAAAGCACTATAGAGTTATGGCTGCCTTGATAACTAGAGCAAACACCTCCTAGGTTAAGGGAATGGAGACAGAGAAATGTAACCTCAAGGTTTTGCCTTCAGGGAGGTTAGATTCTCTCCTAGTCTCTCTAGTTGGAGAGACAGACTTAGAGACCTGAAAAGGCACCTGTCTCCTGTGTGAGGAGCGCTCCCTCCAGTGATCAATTCATTCATTGCCCGCTGGGATCTCAAGCCTTCTTTTGACTTAACACTCGGTCTTTGGGAGTTTCTCTAGCCCCCAAATTAATAAGATTATAGGTTTTGATTTGGAAAAAGACCTTAAAGGATTTCTCATCCAACGCCTTCACTTATAAATGGGGGAACTGAGGCCCAGAGAGATGATTGGCTTTCCTGAGGTTACCAAGTATTGAGTGGTAGACTCCCATTAGAACTCCTCGTTCTTCCTACTCCTTTTTGCTGCCACTTCTCAGAGTCCTTTTCAGGTAGTTTTCTGAGCTTCTTTTCTGACTCTAATTAAATTATCTTGCCTGCGGTCTCTTCTGCTTTCTCTGGTAGGTGCTAGATGACTCTCCCATTGGAATGCAAACTCCTTGAGGGCTGGGACTGGTTTCCCTTTTGCTTTCTATCCCCTGGGATTAGCACACATAGTTAGCATTCAACTGGTGTTTATTGATTAATTCCTCCATCATTTGCTTTCTTTGAAATTTTCCTTTCAGAATACAATCTGCTGCTAAATCACTTCATTCCCCCCATACTACCCTCCCACACAAAAACACTTTCTACTCCCAGTGAAACCACTGTTACTTAGGTCCTTGTCCGTTTTTTTTTTTTTTTGGCCTAGAGAATAATGTTATTGTTCTGTCCTTCAGTAATTCAACTCTTCGTGACCCTATTTTGGGGGTTTCTTGGGAAAAACATTGGCATGGTTTGCCATTTCCTTCTCTAGCTCATTTTGAAGAAACTAAGAAAGGCAAACAGAGTTAAGTGACTAGCCCAGGGCCACACAGCTGGTAAGTGTCTGAGATTGGATTTGAACTTCAGAAAGGTGAGTCTTCCTGATTCCAAGCTATCCACCTCACCAACCTAGCTGTCCCATCTAGAGAATTACAACAGACTCCTGATTGGTCTGTTTGCCTCCAAACTATTTTCTTTTCAATGTATCATTCACACCCCTGCCCAGGAATCTTCTAAAGGATTACCCTCCTCACATTACTCCTCTCCTTAAAAACCTTCAGTGGTTTCAAGTGAATAAAGTATAAGCTTTTATAGTGGCATTCAAGGCCCCCTGTGATCTGGCCCCTGTTTGCCTTCCTCTGTTACAGCCTTCAGTTGACATGGACACTTGTCATTATATATAATAGCAAGTATAAAGCAGTGTGCCCAGTTTCTCCTGCTCTCACCAGCACATCTTGCCTATTATGATATATAGTACCATTCACAGCAGCTAAGTTTATGCTTGCCTTGTTAGTGGGCCAATAAGGGCTCAACCTATTGGCAGGAACTAATGCATCTTTGGGGCAATTGTTAGGGTAGATGCTCTATTGGAGCTGTTATACAGAAGGTGGGAAGGGGCAATGCCAACAACTCCCATGGTTTGTTCATGTCCCTCCTCAGGTCCCCTTTATCTATTAAGCCTGCTGTGTTGTAAAAGCCAAAGTGGCCCCAGGTGGCAGGATAATAGCGTCTTTAATTGTGCTCAGAATGAGATTAACTTCTTATCTGACAGTTTGACACCTTTATTGTTATTAATGCACGAATAATGCATTGTTATTTTTATAAACTCGGTGGTGGCAAACACTTTCCCTTTATTTGGATTAAAAATAGACATATCCATTTCTTCTTCTTGCCGTCCTGGGGCTGAGACTCCGGGTCTCTAGCCAGGGAATAAGAACCAGGGGTGAGGGAGGGGAAGCCACGTACTTTTGACATTCTCCTTTGGCAGTGAGGAGAGAGAGATCTGTGGCCTGTGGGTGAGCAATAGTACAATGTTCCCACTTGAAAGGAGATGAAGCCTTCAGGTCCTAAATCATTGTACTGAGGAAACTGGAAAGCATTGGCTTTTCCCTCCTCAGTCACCTCAGTTGAGTTACTGGATCACGTTGAGTAGGGTAGAGATAATGGCCTTGCACTTGTTCCTTGGACTGAATTTTTGTACAATTGAACTGAATGGTGAAATGGACCACTCTGGCAAGGTGAATTTGACTTGTAGACTAGCTCTGACAGTGTCTGGGTATGCTGAAGTACCAGATTATAGGATCAGAAGGCAGAGCTGAGAGGGACTTTGGAGGCCATCTTACTCCATCCTCTCATTGTACAGATGGAGAAATTGAGAGCCAGAGAGGTTAATTGACTTGTCCTGCAGAAAATAAGCTCTGCAATTTCAAAGGCTGTTTTTTTTTTTTTGTCCTTGCATTCTCACAGCTTGGTCCTGTGTTGTATACAGTAAAGACTTAATAAATATTTGTTGAATCAAAACCCTTGGAGGTTGACTGGATAATTAAGGCTTGGCTTGAGAGGAAACTTCTTTATAATTAGAGTTAGCCACTTGGAAAGTAGGGGGTTTCCAACCTCATTGGAGGTCTTCAGGCAAAGCCTGGTTGACCACTTACCAGGTAAATTGTAGAGGCAGATTATTTTGTGGAGACTGGGTTGAGCTACACAGTCTTTAAGATCCTTTCCAACTCTGAAATTCCATGGTTCTATAATTCTACAAGTAAGTGACAAAGCTGAGGAAGAAACCTAGTTCTAACCCTCATTCCAAATCCAAAGTGTTTCCACTGTATCATATTTACTGAAATGTAATAATTCACTTGAAATGTAATAGTAGTTTGCACTTATGTAGCAATTTAAGATTTTCAAAGTACTTTACATATATTCTCTCATTTGATTTCGTTTAATAGCGACACCATGCTCTGAAAGATCTGAAAATACAGCAATAACCCAGTTTGTCTACACAAGTCACTGGCAAGGAGACTGGAGACTCAGAAGGTATTAGCAACATGGCCTTGATTCACTGGCAGAGCTAAGACTGGTATTTTGGGATCCTGTTTCCTAATTCAGGAGTTTCTCTATTAGATTTCCCCAGTTAGCTCAGTATTCCCTTTGGAAGGTAAACAGAGTGTGGGTAGACAGACAGGTTTACAAGGATCCTTTGTGAGTGACCAGGTTCCAGGGCCCTGGGTCCACTGGCAATGCCACTTAGCCAGTCGTTAGACAAGCTGACAAGGTCGATAATGCCTTTGCCTCGGAGAGCCAGTCCAACATCTTTATCAAAGCCAATATTAATTTTCACTAATTAGGAGCTGCCGCTAATGAGCGTCACAGCTAATTTAGCTCATCTATAACCCAGGAATGGATATACTTGCTCACTTATGTGCCCGGGATCCAGCACACAGGATGCTGGCACAAATCAGCCTCATCCTCCACTCATTCACAATGCCGAGGGCTACCAGCTGCTGGGAGCAGCCTGCCCCTCAAACTGTCTCACCCACTGCCCTTTCTGAAAATCCATGGTTGTGCTCCCTCTTCATAGGACTTGGGGAGGGAGCAGAGGAGGGGAATGGGAGAGTGCAGGCCTCCTATGAAGGGTGATTTAACTTTTCATTACCCCATATATGTTTCCACTATGTTTTAAGATTTGTAAAGGCAGGGATTGTGCCTATTAATTCTACATATTCCCTCAGCATCTAATGCAAGACAAACAGGTCCTCCATGTTTGCTGATTGCTGGATTGGAAGTTGACATCTTCCTACTCACTTTCAAGAAGGGAAGTAGGACCAGCACCATCAGTCTCCCACTCTCACAGGATTCTTAGTCAGAAAGAGGACTGATGTGTGTGATGCTGTGTGCATGGTCAGTGATCTGGGTGACCTCCAGGGCAGCCGGTCCCACCAAGAACAGCCACTCACTGAAGTTACCTGTCTCAATATAACCAGTAGCCGTCTTACCATGGTACTTCTTGACTTGAGGTCTGTGGACTTGGTGGGAGGTGGGTTTTTTTTGCTTTTATTATTTTGATAACTAATCTTAGGTATTTTATGTATTTAATAACATGATTATGAGACGGGACCCATAGATTTCACCAGACCAAAGGGTTCCACAACACTAAGAAGATAAAGAACCCATGGTCTTCTACAATTATGATAGTTAGATACTCATACTTATAGAAGGCTTTCCTCCCATCAACCCAGCAAGTACCATCTCCATTTTACAGATGGGGAAGTTGAGGCACAGAAGTGACCATAAGGAGACTAATGGCTAAAATGATTGAGTTGGGACTCAAACCCCATTGTCTCCTGGCTCTTAAGTTTAGCCATCTTTCCACTCCACCATCCAAGGAAGTTACAATATCTGGTCCAAGATTTTCTTGCCCAATCCTCAGTTCTGCCACCACTGTCTCCATGCTGTCTCCCTTCACCCCAAGCACTAAATAGAACTTATTTATCTCATTTTCTTTCAATATACTTGAAATGCAGTGTGAACCACAAGGGTTACTTATAACCCAGAGGAAATAGAGCCTGTGACCAAGCAAGAGGGAATTTCTTATTTCCTTCTCTCTTTTTCTCATTCCTTGGATGTACCCTGTGCTCTGGCTTGAGGGAGGGATCGAAAGGGTGAGTGAGGACATCTCTTTGCACTTATCACCTGGGAAAAGCGACCTTCAGGCCGAGCCGAGTTTGGGGGAAGCTCCTTCATCCATGACAGATTTGACTATAAATCTTCAGTATTAATGCCCAGGCTCCCAAGGTCTGTCATCCTGCATGCCAGTGAGACACGAGAAAACAACGCACCAGCATCATTAGTCACTGACGATGCACACCCAGTCCTGTTGCCATCCTTGGGTGTGTTTCAGGAGGTGGGCTAAGAGTGGGTGGGGTGGGGGTGGGGAGGTGAAGGAGTTAGGGGAGGAGGACTGGCTCATCTGTGGACAACAGGAGATGAGCAGCTGTCCCCTAGTGTGGCATAAGGTGGGCAGCTTTGTGGGGACAGAAAGTTCAGAAAGAAGCCAGGAGTTTGGGGACTGGTGGTCACAGAGCAGTTAATACTGTGGTTTCATGCCTAGATTATGGCACCCTTGTGGTACTGTGGAAAGAACATTGGGCTGGAAGTCAGGATGCCTACGTTCTTGTCACAGACTCTTAGAGAGGAAAGAGACCTTCAGGAACAAATAATCCAATGCTTTCATTTCATAAGGAAGAATGGAGACTCAGAGAAAGAGGAGCGACTTGTCCTGGGTGACGCTGGTAGCTGGGGAAGAGCCTCCTGACTCTCCACTCAATTTTTTTTCTTTCTTTTAGACAAGGATGTTTCTGTAAACCTGGTTCTGCCACTAGAGACCATGAGCAAGTTGACTTCTGACCCTCAGTTTCCTGACGTGTAAAATGATGATTCCTACAATTCCTTCCAGTTCTACAGTTCTGCGGCTCTCATAAGATTCTTTCAAACAGTTTTTGTTTGTTTGTCCAGACTTATGGTTTCATCGGTTCAGGGAACATCTGTGAAGGAATACAATTGCACTCATAGAGCCAGTATATATCAAAAGGGGGTTGGGGTGGGCTTGAGCTCTGGTCATCCTTGACACCAAAGTCTGTTCTGTCTCCCCTGTCCCCCCTTATCCGCCACTGCTTCTCTAAACCTTTGATTATTTTGGTTTAATGAGTAATACATACTTGCATGTATAGACACGCATAGATACTCATTGCCTTATGATTAGAATGGGAGCCCTTACTTATTCAGTAAATTCACATACATATTCAACTCTAACCTTTTACTTTACCTGTCTTCTGCTGATGAATTCAGAAGCTCAGTATTTATCACTGGAAGTTATCGATAACTTCATGTACAAAAGAAGACTGTTGGAAACTTGAGATCATAAGATATAGAGCTTACAGATCATCCAGTTCAACCCACACATTCTATAGATGGGAGAACTGAGGCCAAAGAAATAGCGTCTTGCCCAAGTGAACATCAGAACTCAGGGCCTCTGCCTGCAAAAGCTAGTGCTTTATTTTACTGGAGAGATTGGAAGATGATATTGAGGGAACTTGAGGTGCAGAACTGGGAAAAAGAGGGAGTTTTGGGGGTTTTGTTTTTGCTAAAATATTAGGAGAAATTCTCTGCTGAGAAGGAAAGGGGAGATGGTGTTTTCTCTTTGTTTGCATGTTGTTTTCCCCATTGAGCTTCCTCGTGGATGGGGACTGTCTTTTGCCTTTCTGTATCCCCAGTCTCCTTAGTGCCATAGTGGCACATAGTAGACACTTGGTAAATACTGAGTTATTGCTTGATTGATTGGTTAGCTATGAAAGAGGAGAAGGTTTAGAACAAATTTGGAGGCGAACATTACAATAGAGAATCACAGAAGACTATATGAACTGGTATGCAGCCATGATGAGACTGGGTGACATAAACTCATCATGGACCCAGTCAACAGGGTTGTGTGACCCTATTGCAGCATTCAGCAGTAGGAAAGTAAGAGGACGGAAGGCAGATGGTTGTAGCAACCCTGGATTGGGATTTAGAAAGGGATTAGTGGGATATCGAAGGAAATCAAGGAATTGAAAGAGAGAAGATAGTATCAAGTTCAAATGGTCCCTGCTGTGCTTCTGTTTTGACAGATGCCGATCAATCGCCAAGATCAGTTTTATGCCCACCATGTCTGTCACATCCATTCCTTTTCTCTCCATTCATATAAGTAGAACTCTATTCAAACTTTCATCATCTCTCACTTGGACTATTGAAATAGCCTCCTAATTGGTCTCCCTGTTTCCTTTTTCTCTCTGACCAAACTTATTTTCCAACAAATACCAAATTATATTCCTAAAGATATTTCTAAAGTACACTCTCTCACTCAAGAATCTTCAATGGCTCTCTATTGCCCTCAGTATGAAATACAAAATTCTCTGCCTGGCATTTAAAGCCCTTTACTATCTGTCTACAACTTATTTTAGACTGTTTTCATATTTCTCTCTCACACATACTCTATATTCCAGTCTACCTATCCTATTTGCTATTCTCCATCCCCCAATTGGAACTTCATGTTATAGTTAGGGTCTGCATACTTCTGGAGAAAATGTTAGGGCTTTATATAGTCCTGATGTTTTATTTTGGTTTTGCCATTGAGTTCTCCAAGTATTAAGTGCTGTATTCTTCAAGGGTCCTAGAGGTGGCTAAGGCCAGGAAGCTTTACATTTTTAACAGGCTGATCTGGGGCACAATCTGATCATTGCCCTCCTAATCTGAGCTTTGCGGATCACTCACCCCAATTTGGGTCTGAGCAAACACAACTTCAGGCTAGCTCCTGGTTGGAGTCCAGTAGACAATTGCTGGCTTGGCACCTATAAGCTAGCTAGGAAGTTCTGTAGGTTCAGAGCAACATACCTGTATGTGTACCCCTGGTTCAAAGTTCATAGCCTCAGCTGTTCCTTAGGTCTGTGGGCTGAATTCATGATTCTGTCCTGAGATACAGAATTGCAAACCCACTCCTGGTTGCAGCCTATGCCCTGGTTACTCACTCATGGGTTAAATCTGAACTCGGGCTGCAAAAACAATTCCCTGTGGTTTCTCCCCAGTTTCCATGACTGGTCTGCTATTCTCTCTTGATCTTTTTTGGAGTAGCTATGGGACATGCCTGGGATATACTGTTTCCTCTCCCTTCACCATTTATGCTGGTCTCTGTATATATGAAGTTTCATCCCTAAGTAGAATGTAAGCTCTTTGAGGACAGGGATTGTTTCCATTTTGTTTTTATATCCCTTGTGCCTAGCACAGTTCCTGAAACAGTAGGCACTCCATAAATGTTTATTGAATTGAATGGATTGAATCTCCCCTCTCTACCCCCACCCCCACACTCACCAATGTATACAGAGGTTATATATCATCAATAACTGATGATGCTGGTACCTCATTTCTAGTGTCTTACTGGCATTCCGTTCCCTCCCTCTGTCCCTTCAGGAGAGTTGTAGATTATCTTCTGATACAGTTGGATTTGGGGTCAAATTGGCTGCCGTTACCCATTCCCCAATCCTAATTTATTTTCCTAAGTACACAAATAAATTCCACACTATGGTTTTGTGTTTGAGGCTCCATAGAGAAGGTTGAGACTGGAATGATAGCAAGTGGAGAACAGGATGAGAAATTACTGGCTCAATTATTTGGTAATAGAAGAGCCAAAAGGATGAGCCTGGAGATCTTTGGCCTGAAAAGCACCTACAATAACCACCACCCCCCCGCCCCCTTGCCTCACTTCTCTTCTTTTGTGGAGACTTAAAGGTTATAATATCTTGGTATAGGCCTGCGGGTCCAGAAATCAGAGAAGACCCAGTGGTCAGAGTGTCTCCTTGGTGTTACACCATCAACTGCGTTGGAGTATCTGGGGCTAGCAGAGGCCACACTTTTGTCTGTTTTTGTTTAAGCTTTTATTAAGTCACTAGAGAGGCCCCTGTTTTTTGCCAGTTACATGTAAAAACAATTTTTAACTTTTGTTTAAATTTTGAGTTCCAAATTCTCTCCTTCCCATCACATCCCCATTCAGAAGGCAAACAATTTAAGATAGGTTATACATGTGTGGTCATGCAAAACATTTACAGATGGGGAAGTTGAGGCACAGAAGTGACCATAAGGAGACTAATGGCTAAAATGATTGAATTGGGACTCAAACCCCATTGTCTCCCGGCTCTAAGTTTAGCCATTTTTCCACTCCACCATCCAAGGAAGTTACAATATCACAGAGGCCCCCCCCCCAAAAAGAAAACCCATGAAAAGTAAAGTTTTCTTTTTAAAGTATGCTTGGATTTGCATCCAGACTCTATCAATTCTTTCACTTTGGACTTGTTAAAGCACTTTTCAAATCTCTAAAAAAAATCCTACATACATTTTAGTCATTATTATTGAATTCTGGAAAGAAATCCAGAGCTCTTTGCTTAGGGAGACACAATTAGACTTTAACCAAAAATTAATTTTTCACTTAGTCTTTATAGGATGAAGGATTTAATTCCTGATAAGGACACTGAGCCCAGCAGCAGGGTATCAAGGAGATGTATTGGTGCAGATTTTGAGAGAGGTAGCTTTTGACTTAGTTTTCATAGTTACTTAAAGTTTTGATATTACTTTGGGTGCAGGATCTAAAAAAACAAGTTCAGGATGGGAGAGGAGTGGGCAGGCAGAATTCTTCTGAAAAAAGATCGAGCTTTCGTAAACTCTAATAGAAGTCACTGGTGTGTTCTGTCAGTCAAGAATGCTATGAGGGGAATCTTGAGCTCTAATAAGGGAGACATGACATTTAGAGAGGTGATGTTTCCACTGTACTCTGCTCTGGTCAGATCCCATCTGGGGTATTATGCTCAATTCTAGACATTGCATCTAAGAAGGGCATTGATCAGCCAGATAAGAGTGTCCAGAGGTGGGGCAGCTAGGTGGCACAGTGAATAGAGCACCGGCCCTGGAGTCAAGAGGACCTGAGTTCAAATCCGACCTCAGACACTTAACACAAAGCTTCCTGTAAAGCTTCCTGGCTTTAGCTTCCTCTAGGACCCTTGAAGGATACAGCACTTAATACTTAGAGAACTCAGTTAATACTTAGAATACTCAGTGGCATAAAACATCAGGAGTATATAAAACCCTAATGTTTCCTCCAGAAGAAGGCCGTTTGACCTTGGGCAAGTCACTTAACCCCAATTGCTCTATCTGATGAAACTTTACATAGTATATAGTTTGTTATTTTTAGTGTTATATATTCAAATTTTAGCACCTAATTTCTAATAAAAAGGATATATCATATGACCTGAATGGAGATCTGGGTCCTGGTTTCCTCATCAGTAAAATGGGAGGGTTGGATAAGATAATCATTTAGGACCCTTCCAGCCCTAAATCTTCCGATCCAATATGGACTCTGCAACTCATGAGATACATGGCTAACTCACTTTATTTTATTTTATTGCTTTTTGGGAGGGGGGAAGATAGGGCAATTGGGGCTAAGTGACTTGCCCGAGGTCACACGACTAGGTTTGTGTGTGTGTGTGTGTGTGTGTGTGTGTGTGTGTGTGTTAAGTGTCTGAGGCCAAATTTGAACTCAGGTCCTCCTGACTCCAGGGCCAGTGCTCTATTCACTGCGCCACCTAACCACCCCATGCCAACTCAGTTAAACTGTTGTATGACTCAGTATCCTTTTCTGTAAAATGATACTGCCAGTCTGTTCTTGGATATATCTAGATCTCAGAGGCAGAGTGGTTTGAGGATAAAGGATCAGCTCTGTAGTCATAACAACTTGGTTTCAAGTCCTGCCTTTCACATAGACTAGTTATATGACCGAAAGAAAGTTAACCCTTTGAGAGAAGGATAGGGGGCACAGTGGATCTCTATCCACTGGGGTTGGAATGAGGAAGACTCATCTTCCTGAGTTCAAATCTGGCCTCAGACACTTACTAGCTGTGTTATGCTCAGCAAGTCACTTAACGCATTTGCCTCAGTTTCCTCACCTGTAAAACGAGCTGGAGAAGGAAATAGCAAACCTCTCCAGTATCTTTGCCAAAATAACAAAACCAAAATGGGGTCACAAAGAGGCATGCATGCCTGAAAGGATGGAACAACAACAGCAAAGGTTGTATTAAGTGCATAGATATAAGAATAGCAAGTATAGAACAAATGTCCTTTGTTCTGCAGAATATGTTCCATCCAGATCAGTGGAATACTGGACACTGAAAATGTTCCATGTTAAGGATCCACAGGTCAGATGAAAAACCAAGAAAAAGAGCACAATCTGGCCATGCCATTCCTCTTCCCAAGTCTCCACTGGCTCCCTATTGCCTCCTTGGGGTGTCATGGTATCATTAGAGATCATCCAATCCAACACTGAGGCCCACAGAGGGGAACCAGCTTACCCAAGGTCAGACAAAGCTGGCATAAAGGAAGTCCAAACTCTTGCCTGGGATTGAGATCTCTCCACACAACAGCTTCTTACTCCCTCCCTGGTCTCTTCTCCCATCATTTCCATCTTTGTTGCAACCAAACTGAGCTGACCACTGAACACGCTCTCCCCCATTTCATTTTCCTGCCCTTGCTCATCCAGTGTCTGGAACATCATCCCTCCATCCCTCCATCTGTAGAATTCCTGTCCATTCCACAAAGGCCCCCCTGAAGTGCTACCCTCCTTCCTTCCCTGACCTGTCCATCCCCCAACCTCCCATAGCACTTTACTTATACCTTCCTAATGTACTTACATAATATTGTAGAGTACAGAAATCTGTTTTTCTTTTTCCTGTGCTAACGTCAGGGCTCCATGAGGGCCCAGAGAAACCATCCAGGTCAATACTTTCATTTTACAAATAAGATACTGAGGCCCAAAGAAACTGTGACTGACCCAAAGCTATGCAGTGCTTGAGTTGCAGGGAGTCCTGGGACTGGTTGTTCAACCTTCTTTCCACAGCACCGTCCTAAGGCTAGGTCATTTAAATGTCATGTCCCTGCAGGGTCTAGTGCAGTGCACATAGTAGGCACTTAAGAACACTTTGGTTGAATGAATACATGTTAAATGTGGGCTGGGGGAGGAGAGAGGCTGCATTAGGTAAGCTCTAGGGTCGCTCCCGGCTGCCAGATTCTATAATTGCTTTGCAGTCATTTTGCGCGTGTCTGAATCATCTTTTTGAACGCCACTAACCACAGGAACACCAGCTGAGATAGTTGCTAAAGCCCAGAATTGTACATTTAACAGTATTTTCCTTCCCATCCCAGAGACTAGTCAGTCAGCAAGGTCAGACTGGTCAGCATCTTGAGCAGAGCAGTCAATGCTGATGCTTTAGCACAGTGCCGGCACATGGTATTTGATCAATTGATGCTTAAGGATTGATGGATTGATTGATGAACAGCTGTTTATTGACTGGGCACACAGCGTTGTCCTAGGTACCTAGAAAGTCATATAGTTGTATTTTGTGAAGCTGATAAATGGTGTGGGGGGGGATAGGGGCATTTGCATTAAAAGTCATCAGTAGGGTTCCCTAAAATAGCAGTAGCGAGTTCTGCAGGTGTATTTAGAATATGATTTAGTTTATATGGTGGCCCCTGCCACCCCCTGCTCCCATCCAGCCATTACATTGAGGGAGTTAAGCCTGAGTCCCAGCTCTTGAAAACCTGGGTAAGAGTAGAGGGGAAGGGAGGAGATTAGGGGGCATCCTTCATGTGGACACGGATTGCATAAGATTCAGCAAACATGGATGTGAATCAGAGAAGGAATTGGAAGGAATCTTTGGGGGAAAAAAATAATCTTTAGGTAGTTCTCCTGTCTGGATCTTGTCCTGTCCAGCCCTTCCCTGTTCTGCACAGCCCTTCTAGTCTTTCTTCTGCAACATTTGGCTTTTTGGAGTGCTTTTAAACAAATGGTCTCTGAATTTAGGAGTCGATACCAGCCTCTCACTAAACAATAGACAATTAGGGATCCTAGGGGAAAAGCTTTTAAAAACTGTTGTCTGAGAGAATAGAGAACAGGGCGGGAGGCTGGGAGAGAGGGAACAGGGAGGAAGATTCTGACACTTCGTGGGATCAATTTCTTCACCAGAGATTTCTACCCAGAGAACAGCTAAGGAATCAGGAGACTATTCTTGTCCCAGACTACCAGACTTATTGGAGAGAGAGTGAATAGGTTGGTAAGGGTAGATTGAACCTGAAGTCTCATATCAGTAGGAGCTCCTTTTCTGCAAAGTGAGAGGGTCATGGATATACAGCTGGGAGGGACCTCAGAAACTGTTTAGTCCGGTCTCCCCATTTTCTAGATGAGGAAACTGAAACCTATGAATGCTAATAAGTATCAAAGGTGAGAGTTGAACCTAGGACCTCTGACTCTAGATCCATTGCTTATGGTCATAGTAGCATAGATATGGGGGGGGGGGAAGGGACCTTACAGGATATATTTTTCAGCCACCCATTTTATAAATGGAGAAACTGAGACCCACGGAGATGACATGACTTGTTCAGGCTCCCATGGGGTGCAGTACTGGATATGAACCCAGTTCCTCCAGCTCTGAATTCAGGACTTTCCTTTATACCAGAGTGTTCAATGAGTGAGTCTATTTCCCCCCACCCTACTCCCAGTCCCACTCCCTCAAGTACTGCTAGCAGGGAGCCACATAAGCTAGTCCCCATCATCTCTGCTGACTCTTCTTCAGATGGATGCTTCAGAGACACTGTTCCTTGAAATACTGAAAATGTCTTGGAGATAGGACTTAGGTACCTGGCCACCGTTAGCAGGTACTTTGAGAGATGGGCATATCTCTTCTCCTTTAAGCATTCACTCAGACTCTGGCAGGGAGGGAGGTCATCAAATCCCCCTTGGTACCATGCCACCTTTCCTCTTGGGCAGCTGTAAGGAGGCAGCGGCAACTAAATGGAACCACTCCAAAGAGCCTGCAGTAGAATCTGCAAAAAGCCTTGCACTAGAAATGAGGAGACAGGTACAATGGTGTCTTAAGGTCTGTGGGAGCCTGAAGCAGGTTTCGAATCTGGTTTGACATTTAGGGAAGAGGAGAAGGTCACTGGAGGCAGGAGGCTGTTTGGGAGTTAGGCTTCGCATCTGATGCAGGCTGATTTTTTGAGGTCAGTGTATGGTTGTTCAAGGTTTGCTGGCCAAAACACCCCAAACTTCTGCACCTCTGGGAGGTGCCAGACTTGGTAGGGTGATGTTTGGGGGCCAGCTTCTTAGAGTCTGGCAGAGCTGATCTACCCAACTCCTGCCCCTGCCCAGCAGGAATAGAGGACGGCATCTTCCAATTCATCCTCCCCAGATGTGTAGCAGAGGATTTAGAGAGGCCAAAGCATAGGAAGCTTAAGAAAGTCTCTTTGCTCTGGGTTCCAGATAGAGGGACAGACTCTATGGAGGTATGAGTAATGGAGCAGAGAAGAACCTCACAGGGGAGAAAAGGAAGAAGGATTACTAGAGCTGTGAAACAGATACAAGACTCTTCGCAGAATGGAGGAGGTTGAAGAAGGAGCAGTGGCTTCTAATCCTCCAAGAAATGATGATGCGCATCCATGAGAGCTGTCAGGTGAACAATGGAGGGAAAAAAGATGAGGAGTTGGCAACTCCTTGTTCATGGTACTGAGGAAGCTATTTTTCAGCCTGATGACTACAGGAGAGAAGTCTGCTGTCTTTCCAGGGCATGTATCCAGAATCCAACAGAAATATCCTAAGATGTGTCAAATCAGATGATTTCTGCCCACTTTTGGCGATTCATGTGAGCACAAATTATATGGCCAGAAGGAATTTAGAAAGAATTGATAAAGATAATGAAGTATTGGGCAAGAAATGAAGACCCACAGGTCTTTAAGGAATGAAAGAATTAAGAAATGAAGGTCCCAGCCACCGTTTTCTGCCAACAGAAAGCAGGGGCTTCAGAAAAGAAAGGCAGATTCAGGAAAGGAATCGCTGGTGAAGATGATGGCATTTGGCTATAGATTTGTTTATTGAATTAATCTGGGCTTCTGAATCATAATTTAAAAGACAGTGATGATAAACTCCTGGCCAGGGATGGAGTACACCTAACAAAAGCTGGTGGTCTATTCAAAGGGGTTCTAAACTGAATGGGAAGGCAGAAAAAAGAAAACTGCTTAAGGAGGGCCACTGAAATAGATAGCAACTACCATGGCTGCAGTGTAGCAAGAATAATACAACAATCCCTCAGGATGGGCCTTCACTCCTGGAATCACCCTGATAGTCGAGCTTTGACCTTGTCTTGCTTGGTTTCAGGCTTCCCTTGCACTTTCTAGACATCTCCAACCGTAACTTCCCCACCCCGATTTCTATCTCTCCTTTATGTATTCTACCATCAGAATGTAGGCTCCTTGAGGTTAGAGACTTGTTTGCTTTTGTTTTTATCCCCAGCAATTTGCACAGTGCCTGGCCCATAGTAAGTACTTAATAAACGTTTGCCCTATCTAGCTACCTGTCTGTCTATCTATTTGTAATATATATGTACATAATATTATATATGTTAGGCACACATATATGTCTGTGCCCAGAAATGGACAGGAGACAAATATAAGAAAAGTGCTGGTAGTTAAATTCATGCCCCTAAGTACAAATTCGCAAGTTACGGATAACAAGCAAGATGAATTCTAGGGATCCCAATGAGAGAAGGCAAATTTGTCCTCACTTGGTAGACTGATATCTTTGAAGAAAATCTGGCTCTGAAGGAGTATGCCTTATTTTAAGAATTTTATTTATGTGTTATTTATTAGAACTAGGAAATGTATTTAGGATAACATTTTTATATTAAAAAGTTGAACTCAAGGAAATCTAGGAATCAGAGTGGGGAACTACAGAGGTGAACATTTACATAAACATCAATGGAGGTCAAAACAGAAGCAATATACACACCAATCCAGGCCACTTGGACTGAAAGAGGAAATAAATCAGTCCTTGGAAAGTGGTCAAGATGAAGTTCAATTATTTGAATATTTGACGGAGCTCCCTGTATCTCTGTCTCTATCACCCTCTCATCAAAGCAGAGTAGCTAATAATTTATTAACTTTATGATAATTTTATTCACTTCATCTCCATAGAAATACAGGATCTCACAGTTGGAAAAGAAATTAGAAGTCACCTAGTCCAATCCATGACTGAGTATGAATCCTTTCGTATCTGGCAAGTTTTTCTTAAATACTTCTAATGAGTGGGAACTACTTCTTACTGGGTCAGTCCATTCTAGTTTTAGACAGCTCTAATTTGGAGGAAGTTTTTCCTTATACCACAACTACATTTTCCCCTTTGTAACTTCCGCTCATAGTTGCTAGGTCTAGAGGTAGAAATAGAGGAAAACATGAATATAACTCTCACAACTTTAAATGTGAATTGATTAAATAGTTCAATGAAATAGTAACAGATTAGAATTTTTTTTAAAGTCCACAATCTGTTACTTAGAAGAAATGCATCTAAAAATCAAAGACATACAAAGAATAAAAATTAGAGGCTGGAAGAAAATTTTGCTGTGCATCAGATGAATAAAAAAATCAAAAGTTACAATCATGCTATGAAACAAGGCAAAAACAAAAATTCACAATGTAAACAGAGCTAAAAAAGGAAATTATACTATCCTGAGAGGAACAATAGATTTTAAGCCAGTATCAGTATTAAAATTATAAGCTCCAAATGAATTTGGACAAATGTCATAATGTCCAAATTCATTAAAAAATTAACTGTGTTACAAGAAGATATGGATTGTCTTTCTAATTTTATTAGATCAAATCCCCATTCTATTGTGTTCCCCTACTGTTAGCTTCCAGTGATTAGGGTCCCAATCCATTTAATCAATTAACTTTTACAAAGGAATAATTACAGAGAAGATATATCAAGAAGACAAGTACAAATGTTCCTTCCCCAATCATTGGACATCAAAGTCTCCACTATGCAACTTTGATTTCTGAGGAGAATGGGCTCAAACCTAACACAATTAATGTAGGCTTTATCCTACAAAATTCCCTGGCAAATATCTAATTGCCTTCTAATGAGTCCTCATTTCAGGTTATTCTGGATTAGGTCCCTCTGGTCATTCCACAAAGCCTCACTGCTGGTTCTAAAAAAGATTTACTTAGCATGATTAAAAAAGAGAAAAATCAAATCAATGAAATAAAAAATGAACAAGGTAAAAGTATAACAAAACCAGAGGAAATAAAAAGAAATATCAAAACCTACTATGCAGAGTAATATGCCAACAAAACTGAGAACACAAGATAAATATAGAGTTACCTCCTAATATATAAAATACTCAAAGTAGCAGAATATTAAATAGAAATCCTAACTAATCCAATCTCAGAAAAGGAAATAGAAGCAGGTCTAAAGGAATTACCAAAGTATCAGGGGTTTGGGGTTGGGGAGACTCCTGGTCCTGATGGACTTACGGGAGAATTCTGTCAAACTTTAAGAGAGCAATCCATACTAATAGTACACAAATGATTCTCAAAGACTGAGAAATAAAGCATCCTACCAAACTCTTTTTTATGAGATGAATATCCTCCTAATACCTAAATCCAGGAAGGATAAAGCAAAGGAGATCTATAGACCAATATCATTAGTGAATATTGATTCAAAAAAATTTAAATAAAACAAAATCTAGCTGGAGCAATTTCCCAAGGTATTCGTTATGACCAACTTAGAGTGATACAAAAAATATAAGATGGTTCAACCTTAGGAAAGCAATAAGCATTAAAAACAAAAATATCTAAAATCATACGATTATCTCAGTAGATGCAGAAAAGTACTTTGATGGATTACAACACTCATTTATGCATTTAAAAAACCCTACAAAATAAACATAGAGGTGTCTTTAAAAATATAGATAAAGCATTTATTTAGTGCTTACTACATACTGGGTGTGCATATAAGAGGAAGATAGCAAGAGGGATTGGGGGATTTCTCCAAAGTAAGAATTGCTGCTGGTGAGGAAGTGATAAAGTATTATAAAAATTGTCTACTTAAAATTTTAAAAATAAGCATTACATTCAATGGGGAAACATTAGAAGTCTTTCCAATAAATAGAAGAATAAAACAAGGATGCCTCCCCCCCCCCATTATTTTAGTTCCAGAAATGCTAACAATAATGGTAAGACAACAGAAGGAAATTAAAGGAAAAAATATAGACAAAGTAGAGAAAAAAATTTCCCTATTTGCTGACAGCATAATGGCTTACTTAAAAAACCTCAGGGAAGCAGCATGATGAATTCAGAGAAGCAAGGAAAAACTTATGTGAACTGATGCAAAGTGAATTAGTCAAACCAGGAAAACAATATAGATGATGATTACAACATTGTGAATGGAAAGAACAATGACATCAAAACACTGTTTTGCAACTAATGTTGCAAAATTGTGAAGAACAAATGTGGCCCCAAAGAAGACAACTTCCTCTCTTGCAAAAGGGGAGAGTTGGCAATTATGAAACATTGCATCTAATTTCAGATTTTTTTTTATGTATTGATTGGTTTGGGTACATTTTTTCCTCTATCTTTTTAAAAAATCTCTTTTATAAGGGATAACTCTTGGGAAGAGGAAGGGATACAGTACAAATCTAGACAAATAAAAACAAAAGATATCAAAATTTTTTTAAAAGAAAAAAGTTCAAGGGGCAACTAGGTAGTGCACTAGATAGAGAACCAGCCCTGGAGTTGGGAGGATCTGAATTCAAGTCTGGCCTTAGACACTTGACTAGTTGTGTCACCCTGGACAAGTCAACTCTGATTGCCTTGTAAAAAAAATTTTCTAGAGGTTTTAATGGACTGCTACTTTAATATGACAGCCAAGAAAGTTAATGTATTCTTAGGTTACATGAAGAGGGGAATAGTATCCAGGACCAGGGATGTATGTGATCTATACCCTGAACTCTCTGTTATCTGTCTATATCTGAAGTATTTTGTATAGTTCTTAGCACTATATTTTAGGAAGGATATTGATTAACTTTCCGAAGAGTGTTCATAAAATGTCAACCAGGATGGTGATGACTGGTTGAAGGAACTAGGATGTTTAACTTGGGGAAGAGGGGAGATTGGAGTGGGACATGATAACTTTCTTCAAGTATTTAAATGATTATAGTGTAGAAGAGGGATTGAATTTATTCTACTTGATCCCAAAACGCCTAACCAGAAGCATGGTGGTGGGGGATAGAGGTGGGGAGTGAGGGTGGGAATAGGGTTATAAAGAGGTAGACATAAACTTGTTATCAGGAAAATTTTCTAACCTTTAGGGATTATCCAGAAGTAGAAAAGACTGATTCCAGAAGTTCTGGATTCCCTCTCATTGGAAGCCATCAAGCAAAGAATAGATGATCAAGTGACCACATGACATTTTAGGAGATGTGTTGTAGAAGGAATTTTTGTTCAGATATAGGTTTGTCATCTGGTTTTGAGGTCACTTTGAACTTTGAGATTTTATGAATCACAGTTAAAAATGGCTGGGACAGGGTGTGACTTTCTAGGTCCTTAGGTACAGTCTTTTGATTGAGTTTAAGTTTTACAAAACAAATCCTTTTATTAAGGGAATTTGTTCTGTGGAGCTTGGATTCATTCAAAGGACCACACTTGAGGACCTAGAAGGTGATATGTGACCTTGAGGCCACAGGTTCCTCACCCCTGGGGTGGAAGTTTCTGCTTTGATCTACAGAAGTCATCCTTTTCCCAATGTTAAGCTCTTTGTTCACAGGAAAAAGACTCATCCATTTCATCTTCTGCCTACCATTTAAATCCTTTTTTTGCTGGGTGCACTCTATTGAGAAACTTCATGATAATAGCTGAATGATATAGAACTTTAAGGTTTACAAATAACTTTTCTCACAACAGTTCATAGATAGTATAAGTTGCAGTATACCCATTTTACAGATATGAAAACATAGGCTTAGTGAGATGCAATGACTTGCCCAAAGGTAAACATAAGTGAAAAATCTTCACCCATTTCTTTTTTCTTTAGATATTTTTATCATTCTTTTTGCTTTCTTTTTTTGGAGGGGGAAGGCAGGGCAATTGGGGTTAAGTAAGTTAAGCAGGGCAATTGCCCAAGGTCACACAACTAGTAAGTGTTAAGTGTCTGAGGCAGGATTTGAACTCAGGTTCTCCTGACTCGAGGGCTGGTGCTCTATTCACTATGCCACCTAGTCACCCTGACCCATTTCTTTTTTTTTCCAAAATTTTATTTTATTATTTTTCCAATTAATAAGCATTTAATTTCTCCTCCCTTTCTCCCCCTCCATCCATTGAACAATGAAAATAGAAAACCATCACAACAATTGTGCTTATTTAAACAAAACAAATATCCATACTGGCCATGTCCAAGAATGCATGTTTCATTTGACTTTTTAAGTCCACCCTCTTTCTGGTAGGAGGTAGGACTAAAACCTCCTTCAAGATGGAATTCATCACTGGTATTCTGGCATTACAATTTGCCATTGCAATGGTTAGAATTCTAAAGTCTTTCAAAGATCTTTTTCTTTATAATGTTGTTGACATTATAGAAAGTGTTCTCCTGGTTCTACTTCACTCATCATCAGTTGAGGGAAGTCTTCCTAGTTTCCACTGAAACCATACATAAGATCATTGTCTTATGAGATAATGAGATTGATAGTTTCACCCAAGTCTCCAAGACCCAATTTCCATGCCTTTTCCATCACTCTATGCTGTATCTGAAGGGGAAAACAAAGTTCTGTTTTGACAATGCTAAGAAGCAGGCTATATAAATGTTAGTTACATTTTATGTATGAGGAAATTGAAGTTCAGAGCTTTCAAATGATTTGAGTCACAATCTAGTGCCAGGTCCTCAGCGTCATCCTGGCAATAGTTTCTGACTTGAACATGTTGTCTAGAGGAACTGGATGCCCAGAGCCATGGAGAGGCCATCTCTCACTCCATAAGGGAAACCTGGACCTTCTAAGTCCATCTTACGGTTGGGAGAGGAAGAAGACATGGTGGTTGGACTTACATAGTTTAGTTAGTAAAATGATAGTAATGAAGCAGGTCTCTACCTTCTGATAGCAACCACAAACTGGGATCATTAATGGGATCCCCACCTTCTATAGTGTTCCCCTTTGTTAAGCTTAATTTAGATAGGAGGTGAGAAAGAGAAATATATTTATATTAATAGTTAGATAATTATTTACTGAAATTTTAAACTCTTTACATGCTAAAAGGCTTGAAATGGTTCACTGAAGTAAATAAACAAGACTTATAGGGATGGATAGCTGGGAGTGATGGCCTGTGTCTGTGATCCTAGCCATGGGGGAGGGTGAAGCTGGCAGATCTCTGGAACATGCAAGTTTGAGCTGCACTAAGCCATGCTCATTCCATTGGAAGCTTCCACTCATTTCAACATCAACATGGTGAACCCCTGAAAATAAAGGGCACCAGGTGGCTTAAGGAAGGGCAAACTAGCTGAGCTCAGAAATACATCAGGTCAAAAGTATCATGCTCATTAGTAGTGGGATTGGGCCCATGAGTAACTCTTTTACTTTCAGCTTGGATGAAATGGGGAGACCCAATCTAAAGGAAGGAATGAAGAAATGGAAGGAGGAAGGAAGGAAGGAAGGAAGGAAGGAAGGAAGGAAGGAAGGAAGGA
>NW_027187353.1:1840094-1870413 GCF_028583685.1 Petaurus breviceps papuanus | reverse complement strand
AGGAAGGAAGGAAGGAAGGAAGGAAGGAAGGAAGGAAGGAAGGAAGGGAGGGAGGGAGGGAAGGAAGGAGGGAAGGAGGGAGGGAGGAAGGGAGGAAGGGAGAGAGGGAGGGAGGGAAGTCAGACAGAAGGTAGGGATGGAAGGAGGGATGGAGGAAAGATCGGAGGGAGGAAAGAAGTAAAGAAGAAAGGCAGGGAGTGAGGGAGGGAGAGAGGGCAGACAGAAAGGGATAAAATAGAATAGGGCCCAAAGGAAAGAGGAACAGAGAGAGCAAATACAGGTACCTGCTTTTACAAATTATACCATTTGAGGAAAAATAGAAAACAACATTTCATCTATAAAAGTTCATTTCTTTCTGGAGAAACACTTTAACAAGAATTTGTCAAGTGGGTCTATGCGTAAAACCCTGGGGGTTTCAGTGGTCTGCCTGCCAGCTAGACAGTCACCAGTATGGCCTGGGATCCCTAAAAGATAATGTCAGCTTAGACTACAATGAGAGAAGCAATGATTCTATCCTAAGGGAGGTGTTAGTCATACAATGCTCTTCCCTGGCAAGTACATTTGACATGCTATGTTGAGCTCTGGGTGTGGTATTTTTGGAAGGACACTGGAAAAACTGGAGTGCATCCAGAGGCAGGCAACCAGGATGATTAGGAGATCATAGACCAAGTCTGCCATTTGAGAATCAATTAAAGGGACCAGAGATGTTTTATCCCGAAGAAGAAAAAAACTGGGGGGGGGGGCATATTCATTGTCTTCACATCTTTGAAGGACTGTCTTGTGGAAGAGCTCCCAGAAAGCAGGCTTAAGAGAAGGAGATGGAAGATAAAAGAAAAAAGAGACCATTTCTGTTCAACATAAGAAAGCATTTCCTCACCATTAGAGCTAGCCACAAGGGTGCTTTGTCTTCTCCTCCACTGGAGGTCTTCAAACTAGGGATGTTTGAGGTGTTGGTCCAATTAGATGCCTTCAAATGCTAAGATTCTGCACCTTTGTAATAAAGGACCTCAAAAGACACTGGAGAAAAAATCTTCTGCCATGATATTACAAGAGAAAGACACACTGTTTAACCAGGAGGTTCACCTGTTGACCTTCTAGGGAAGGCTGAAATCATAACTGATTTAAGACATTTTGGGAAAGAGCTCAGACAATGTGACCTAGGTGTTTTCTCACCTAACCCAAGGGATAGAACTTGGCACACAGTGACACAGTGACACACTAACACACTAACTTTGTTCATTGCATGTGTTTAATTTTTTTTACATCTGATCTCATAATCATATACATATGCCTATGCTGCCCTATTCTCCCTGCCCCCTACTTCCCATTCTTGCACATATACACATTTTCACACTATCTCACCCTTGGTTCCACACTATCGGGCTCACACTCCCATGTATGCACACAGACATACACAAACATACATACACATGTACACATATGCTAAAGAGTTCCAAAATTCCATGAAGCTTCTCATCAAGAGCTTTCCTGATGAACCCACTGTTTTCTATAGGTCCCCTACTGCATTCCTGATGCCCATAAAGTCTAGTTTTAGTTTTCCCAGGCTCTGTGCCCTGATGTGTGGGGTGAGGGGTGTGAGGTCTTGTAGCAGAACTGCCCCATTACTCACAAGTGGGAGGATGCCAGACACCCAGGGCCGCTCTTAAATGTCTCTCCACGTCGCCCTCATTAATAACCGTAATGCCAGCATCACTCGCTCCTAAATAGCCTCATTCATCAACAAGCAATTTACCGTGGCGGGTGGCAGGGATGCAGATAAGCAGACGAGGCTGAGGTGCCCACATGACACCTGCCAAATCTTTTCCTTTATCCTTCTCTTTCCCTTTCTCTTCCTTCTCCTCATCTTCCCTCTCCCAGGGGAGAAGAAGAAAAATGAAATAGTGGACAAGACATTCATCTAGAATGGGAATTCCTGCTAGGAATGGCAAACTCAGAAATAGATTTCCTTCTAGAAGGAAAAAAAAAAGATCACCTTACTGGAACTACTCAGGCTACAATAAGAGTGGGTATGGAGTACAGATTAAGGGATGGGATAGTACTCTGCCCTAGTCAGCTGACATTTGGAATATTGTGTTAAGTGTTGGGTGCTGTCCTAGGTGCTGATGCAACAGACAAGTACCTTACCTTCCATGGGCCAGTGAGTTTATCTGGAGATAATGCTTCCCCCATCTAGTTGTCATCTGTCTACCTATTTCACTAGAGGGATATATAACATCTGGGAATATCCCCAGAGTGAGTAGCACAACACTGGAGGAGGAGTTTAGAAATCATGTATAGCTTCCTCCTTCTCTTCCTTTTTCTCCTTCTCTTCCTTCTCCTCCTCTTCTCTTCCTCCTCCTCCAACATTTCACCCCAGTCATATTTTGGAAGCCATGTCAATGGAATCCAAGTTCTGTAAGGCTCACCAAACCCCAAAGTATATGAATGTAGCAATGAGTTTACATGCCTGTAGTCTGAGGACCGGTTAGCTGAATTTGGAGAGTCTGATTACCAGGTGGATTATAGGGTGATGAAATTTTAAGCCATAATACTTTTTGAAGACTAGCTACTAGGTCATAATAGGCTATGATCTGCATCAGTGGAGAAAGGTCCCTCACTGAGAACCCAGAGATCCTTGAAGTATTGATGTCTGCATACAGTCTGGGAATCATTGAATCTGAAACTTGCATGCTTTTTTGTAAGGCAGGCAGGGCACATTATCCCAAGCTTACATATTAGAGTGATAATTGACATTTGTCTAGGGCTTTGCCATTTATCCTTTACTCACAACAACCCTGTAGAGTCAGTTTTATTATCTCTATTTTACAGTGGAGCTAAGGCTCAGAGAGTTAAGTGAATTCTAATAATGGCAAAGTTAGGTTTCAAACTCTCTAATATCCCTTGTTGTAGACAAAGAAGTTGATACACAGACTCGCCCAAGGTCACAATGTTGGGTAATGATAAAATTTGGTCTAAAAATAACACATCACAGTATCATTTCTATTATACTAAACTGCCAAATCCCCAGGATTTGGGGCCACAGGATAGGATTACTAGAACATTAGTCCAATGCAATTTTCTGTCCCTAGAAGCAATTATATGGCATAGTGGATAGTGTTAGACCTGGGGATGGGAAATTCTGAGTTCAAATCTTACTTTAGAAACTTACTAGCTGGGTAACCCAAGGAAAGTCACTTAACCTCTGTATACTTCAGTTTCCACATTTGTAAAATGAGGGTAATAATAGTATCTATCTCTTAGAGTTGTGAGGTTAAAATGGAATATTTCAAAAGAGCTTTGCAACTTTAAAGTACTATATAAATATAAATAAATACCATGTAAATAAAGTACTGCATAAAGCGCTATAAAATATCATATGAATACTAAACATGAGTCCAATGTAAATTATTAAAATTGTATAAATTATTGCAGGTCATTAGGCATAAACTTAATGTATCTTTGGTTATGGTGGTGATAATAGTTTTGTTCTACTGCTATCTACTTCTAGTGAATGGCAGTAGGGAAGGACTTCATTTATTTATTCATTCATTCATTCATTCATTCATTTGTTTGTTTATTTTTCAGTCAGCCAAAGCACATCTACACATATATTTGATCTGTTCAAAAAACGTATGCCTCATTCTGCCCTTTGAGGCCATCCCTTCTCTGTCAGATGCTTCTTCCTCAGTCTTCTGGTGTCATATGGTTGGCCATAGTATTGATCAGAACTGTTAAATATTTCCAAAAACAAACTCATACTTTCAAATATGTTGCATCCCCCAGTAAAATATAAGTTCCTGGTGTTTCAGGACTTTATATATTTATCTTTGTACTCTAATGTGGCCCCTTCTACATTGTAGGTGCATAATAAACATCTGTTAAATCAAATTGATTTATCAATAATTGGGTAATTAGAAACTTGAGACAAAGATTCAGTTAGAATTTGAGATTATTCTTTTTAAGACATATGCAATATTGAATTAAAAACTAAGGAAGGGCTTTTTAATGTTTTGTTTTCTTTTAGCACAATGCCTGGAATATACTTATTTATTTTAAATATTTTTTGAAATCTTTTATATATCTTTTTTTCCAAGCACATTCTTTTTTTCTGAGAGAGAACATTTCAATAAAGCAATCAGTCTATCAATCAAGTCAGTCAGACGCTAGAAATAGTGTTCCGTATCTTTGAAGAGAGGTAGATGTATTGTCATCTCTTCTTTGGCACCAAGCTTGGTCACTAGATTTACACAGCATTTAGTTTCCATTTTTTGTTGTGGTTATTTCCATTCACATTTTTGTAGTCATTGTGTATATTGCTTTCTTGGTTCTGATTATTTCATTTTGCATCAGTTAGTATAAGCCTTCCCATACATCATTGTAGTCTTCACATTAATTGTTTCTTAGGATATGACAATCTTCCATTCCATTCCACAATTTGTTTAGCCACCCCCTGATTGATGGGCATCTATGTTGTTCCCCCCACCTTTTTTGCTAAAACAAAGAAAGTCAAGCAAGTTTTTTTTTTTACCTGCCTCCTTTAGTCTTTCATTCATATTCTTCACCTTCACGAACACTTCATTCAAGCCAGGTTGTATTACTAGCTATGCCCTCCTGCCTCTGTAAATCAATGCATTCTGTCCTCCATGTTTGAAGTCAATTCCATCAAATTTTCATCTTTCAGACACCTTTCCTTCCTTTGAAATTTAGCACAGGTTCCAATCTTTTCCATAAAGATTTCTATTTTCTCCTACTCTTCCTCCCCCTCCCATCAACTGAAAATGTTCTCTTTCCTTAAAAGTTTTAGAGTACTTTTCTCCATCACACCTGACCTTGTTTTATACTTCTCTATAATGCTATATTCACTCTTCTCCAATAGAACATAAAGTCATTGATACCTGGAATTGGCATTAAAAAAACTTTGCATCACCCATTCCTGGCACAGTGACTACATGTGTAAATACTTAATGAATATTTGTTGAGTTTAATTTAATTTCTACCATTTCATACCATCTAAAAGGCTGGCTAGTATTACTGTAGCCTTGACAACAGATAGCAACCAGGTTTCATGTGGAACACTTACCTGCAACTTCTTGGCACTAATTGACAGGACAACCAAAGAAGCAGCAGCTACTTCAGATATAATTCTGTGTCCTAGATGTTGGGAAAGGGAACAGAATCTCAGAGGTGGAAGGAGCATCAATAGCCATCTGGTCCTTCCAAGACCTAAAGAAGAATCTTCTCTCCCACATCCCCAACAAGGGGTCATCAGGTCTTTATTTGAAGAAATCTAGTGAAGAGGATACTGCTACTTCCAAAGGCAGAGGAACACATTCCATTTTTGAATGACTATAATTGTAAAAACAATAAGACAAAACAAAGGAAAACAAAGCTTCCTTTCATCCAGCCCAAGTTTGCCTTTTTGCATCTTCAGCTCCTTTCTCCTAATTCTGTCCTCTGGGGCTGAGAAACACAACTGTATTGCTCTTTCACATTAGGGCTCTTCAGGTACTTGAAGCCAGCTATTTTGGTTGCTCCCTTACTCCCAAGTCTTCTCTTTCCTGAGCTAAATGTTCCTAGTTTCTTGAGCTGAGTCTTACATGCCATGAGTTCAAGATCCTTTACTATCTTAGTTGGCCTCTTCTGCTGGTTTTTAGTTTATCACTGTCTTTCTAAAATGTCATTTCTAGAATTGAATACAATGCTCCAGATATAGTCTGATCAGCACAGGGTATAGTAAGATTATCACCTTTTTGTTACTGGAAGCTATGCCTCTCTATGCCACCTAAAATTACATCTTTTCGGGGCGGCCAGGTAGCACAGCAAGTAAGAGCACCGGCTCCAGTGTTGAGAAGACCTGGAGATCGAATCCCGGGCTCAGACACTTAGCACCCACCCAGAAACACCTGGCCATGTAACCTTGAGCAAGTTACTTAACCCCAATTGCTTAGGGGTGGCCAGGTGGCTCAGCGAGTAAGAGCACTGGTTCCAGTGTTGGGATGACCTGGATCAAATCCGGGCTCAGATACTCAGCACCACACCCAGAAATAACTGGCTGTGTAACCTTGAGCAAGTTACTTAACCCCAATTGCTTAAAATAAAATAAAATTACGTCTTTTCTCAGCTGGCTTATCAATAAATATATTTTTATGAAATGCCTGCTATGTGCCAGGTACTGTATTAAGCACTGGAAATGAAAAGAAAGGCAAAAGACAGTTTTTCCTGTCAGGACGTGTAAAGTCTGTAATGTTAATGGTATATAAGATCTTCCCTGTCCATTAATAGGCCTCACATGGAGCCCATTAAGGGAAGTTGCTTGTGGGAAGGCTTTCACACCTTTTGCTAATTTCTAATTAGGCACTAAGTCAGAAAGGCTGTGATGCCTTCTGACTCTTAGAAGTGTATATATACTCTGAGTTGGTATTTTCCTTTGGGGACTCGCTTATGAGAAGGACCTTGTGATTCCCTGGTTGAGATTCTGAGTGATAGTATGTTCAGAGCTCCCTGACTATGTAAAAAATATGTAAAGGCTCTCTCGATCTAGGGATATCTGTAAAGTGTATAGTTGATTCAGGCAGAGCCCTGTCTGTTGGTCTTTACAGTGTTTTCCCGATAATAAGACCTATCCTGAAAATAAGTCCTCCCCTTACTGTGTAAGATTCCTCTAAAATAAGCCCTCCCCCGAAAATAAGCCCTATTGAGATTGCTACTGTAGTGAAGGTGATCCCCTGCGCTACACGCTACATTACGGTACCCTCTATATGCACCATTCCCCCCCAGGGTGAAACGCACGCTGCGCTCTGAGCTGCATCCAATCAGAGCTGCAGCAGTGAGCGCGTCATCCTGTTCTTCCCCAGTGATTTGCTTATTGAATAAAGGTACATTTTTTTGTTCACATTTACCTGTTTATTAAAATTGCTGTCAATGTTCATTAAAATAAGCCCTCCCCTGAAAATAAGCCCTCTGGTGTTTTTCTGTCCAAAAATAAAAATAAGACAGTGTCTTTTTATAGGGGAAACACGGTATTTATCTGCTTGTATTTTTTCTGAAGTTCAGGGTGCTGAATTTTCCCCTGAACTAGTGAATGTTATTGAAAACAGATTGTTGACCCGTTAAACAGTGATCTTTCCTAGTGAAGCAGATCTAAGAACCTGTGCTAGCAGACATCCTGGGTATGCCACTGTGGTTATTGCTACAGTCTAATGGGGGAAACAACATGCAAACATGCAAAAAAACATGCTATATGCAAGAAAAATGGGAAATAATTAACAGAGTGAACTAACTAGAATTAAGAGAGATCAAGAAAGCTTTCCTGTAGAGGGTGAGGTTTTGACAGAGAGGAAGTTAGGGAAGCCAGGAGGAAATGAGGAGGGAGAGTATTACAAGCCTAGAGGACAGTCAATGAAAATGCCTGGAGTCAGGAGAGGGTCATTGGATCAAAGGTTATATGTGTATGCATGTGGGGTATAAGGTGTGTTTAGACTAAAAAGGTGAGGGAAGTTTAAAAGGCCTTGGACATCAAACAAAGGATTTTATATTTTATCCAGGAGTTGATAGGGATCCACTGGAGATTTTTGAATAGGGAGGTGACATGGTCAGACCTACACTTTGACAGCTGAGTTGAAAATGACATGGAGTGGAGCAGAGATGTGTGGTAGGGAGCTCATTTGTTGTTGTTCAGCCATTTCAGTTATGCCTGACTCTTCATGACCTCATTTTGGTATTTTCTTGGCAAAGATACTGGAATGGTTTGCCATTTCCTTCTCCAGCTCATTTCACAGATGAGGAAATGGAGGCAGACAAAGCTAAGTGATTTGTCCAGGGTCACAAATTTGAACTCATGAAGATTAGTCTTCCTTATTCCAAGTCCAGTACTCTATCCACTGTGCCAGCTAGCTGCCCAACCAGCAGGCTATTGCAACTGTTCAGGCATGAAGTGATGGGGGCCTGCAACAGGATTGTGGTAGTCAATGTCAGAGGAGAGCAGTTGGCATATGTGAGAAATGGTTCAAAGGTAAAATCGACAGGCCTTAGCAATAGATTGGATGTGGGGGGTGAGAGAATGTGAGGAGTGACATTAGGGTTGTAAGCCTGGAGTTTGAGAGGATAGTAGAACCATTAAGAAGAATAGAGAAGTTTGGAAGTTGGGAGAGTCTCAGGGAAAAGATAGTTGAGTTTAGTTTTGGATATATTGGGAAATAGTATTTTTGGATATATTGAATATCCAAACAATAGTTTTGGATGTATTGAATTTAAGGTGTCTACAGGCCCTCATATGAGATGTCTGAAAGGCTGTTGAAGATGCTACACTGGAAGAGAGCAGAGACAGTGAGACTGGAGAAGTTGATTTGAGAATCATCTCAAGTAGAACATAGTGATAGTAATTAAATCCATGGGAGCCATTGACATAGCCAATGAAATACCTTAGAGGGAGAAAAGAAGAAGACCTAAGACAAAGCCTTGGAGGAACATCGACAGTTATTGGATATAACCTGGGAAAAGTTTGTCAAAGGAGATTGAGAAGGAATAATTAGACAAGCAGGGGAACCAAGACAAGAGTCATGTCACAGAAACCAAGAGAGAACATCAAGGAGAAGAGAGTTATAGACTATGTCAAAGCCTGAAGAAAGTTCAAGAAGAATGAGAACTGAGAAAAAGCCATGAGATTTGGCAATGAAGATGTCATTAGTAACTTGGGAGAGAGTAAGTTTAGTTGAAAGATGAAGTCATAAGTCAGACTGAGGAAATTTAAGAAGAGAGTGAAAGAAAAGGAAGAGTCACCTTCTGTAGACAACTTTCTCAAGGCATATAGCCACAAAATGGAAGAGAGATATTAGATGATAGCTAGGGGGAGAAGGATGGATCAAGTGAGAGTTTTTTGAGGATGAGAAAGACATGGGCATGTTTGTAGGCAATATAGAAACAACTAGTAGACAGAGAGATTGAAGATAACTGAGGAAGTGGGGATGATAGAGGGTATGATGTGTTGGAGAAGATAGGATGGAATGGGATCGTTTGTATGTTTAATGGAGTTAGTTTCAACAAGGAGAAAGGCCATCTCTTCATGTGAGAAGGGTGTAGGGTTAAGGGCAGCTAGGTGGCAAAGTGGATAGAGCACTGGCCTGGAGTTAGGAGGACCTGAGTTCCAATCTGGCTTCAGAAACTTGACACTTACTGATTGTGGGACCCTGGTCAAGTCACTTATCCCCAATTGCCTCACACACAAAAAAGAAAAGAAAGAGAAGGGTGTGGGAAAAGACAGTGTTCCCCTTGTCTCCATAATTGCTAGAAACATGATCTTCCATCAGATAAAATATAAATAATGGAGATTTCAAATAGTTTGGGTGGTGTAGTAGGGAAATTGTTAGCTAGGAGTCGGGCCATGTAGAGTCCAATCTCAGCTCTTCCATTGTTTACTTGTATTACTTTGAACAAATCACTTCACTTGGAAACTGTTTCCTTACATATAAATTCAGGGAGTTTGACTAGATGATAGATCAGACTCCTTTCCAATGAAAAATTTTATGATTTTTGAAACAATAGTGAGAAATAAGCAAAAGAATGGTAGATATGTAGTTAAACAGTAGTTGACTTCAAGGTAAATGAGTCAACAATGTGATATGACATCTAAAAAATTAATGTGTTTAGAGAGAGAAAGTGGGAAGAACAAGGTGAGTGACCCTGGACAAAACTCACTGAAATTTTGCGGTCACTCCTGGGTGCCACATTTTAAGATGAACGTTAAGAAGTTGAAGAGTCCTAAGATAAGGGCAACCAGGATGCTGAGGGGCCTCAAGTTAATACCATATGAGAATTAGTTGAAGGAAGTGAGAATACTTACCCTGGAGAAGTGTTGTGTTGGGGATGGGGGGAGGGAGGGAATGAGGAATGGTGTGATGGCTGTGATCAAGTAGGATTAGACTGATTGACCATAAAGGGTCAGATGAAGAGCAATGGGTGGAAACTGCAAAGAGGCAGACTTAGACTTGAAGTAAGGAAAGACTTCCTAACAATCAGAACTGCTTAACAGAGGAATGGGGTATAGCTAAAGTTGGAGGTTTCCCCTTTCTGATGGGCCATCAAGGGAGGCTAGCTGATGGTTTGTCAGGTTTGTTGCAAAAATCTTGATTAGGTATGAGTGGCAAGTTGATTCTGGAGTTCCAGTTCTATGATTCTGTGCATAAAACTAAGAGATGATGCATAACCTACTCTCAAGGAGTTGCCATTCTAATGGGGGCATTATCCAGTGCTCTGTCTTAGGTCCTCTACCCTTTTCTCCCTATATTCTCCTTCTTGATGACCTCATAAACTCCAGTGGGTCTAACTACTATCTTTATGCAGATAATTCATAGATCTGTGTATTCAACACAAATATCTTCCCTGAGTTTCAATCCTATATCACCAATTGCTTCTTCGACATTTCAAACTGGATACCCCAAAGACATCTGAAATTCAGACATGAGCTAAGTATCCTTTCCTCCAAGTCAATTCTTCTTTCAAGTTTCCCTGTTTTTGTTGAAGGCACCATTCTTCTAATCTCCCATGTTCATAACTTCTCTCTCTCTGTCTCTGTCTTTGTCTCTGTCTCTCTCTCTCTCTCTGTCTCTCTCTGTCTCTTTGTCTCTCTTTCTCTCTCTGTCTGTCTGTCTCTCTGTCTCTGTCTCTCTCTCTTTTTCCCGGTGTTCATATTCTAATAGGGTAGATGACACATATAAGGAGTAATCACTAGGGAAGAGTGTTTGAAAAGTTCTAGAGACTCTTCTGGAATCTGGAAGATTACTTCAGTCCCAGAACTCAGACTCACACCCAAGAAGTACTTTGTACCCTTGGGGCCCCTCTCTGATCAGAGGGTGGAGGGTTTCTCACAGAACCTCTATTTAAGCAGGGTTCCCAGATCAGCCCTCTCTGTGCACCAGGCTGCACACCTGTGAACTTCTCTGGCATCTGGTATTTTCTCACTCCCTCTATTTTCAGCTTTCTTTTATGTGTTGTCTTCCACATTTGAAAGTAAGTTCCCTGAGGGCAGATACTTTTTCTTTATGCTTATTTTTATGTTTCCAGCACTTGTTACAATGCCTGGCACATAGTAAGCACTTAACAAATATTTGTTGACTAATGGAGTAGTGAGTAGAACCATAGGGAGGTTGATCGACACACCCTTTTCATGAGCAATGGAAGTATTTTTTTTTCATGTTGAAGGTTAGTCATGTTGTAAAGGATTGTAACCACTGGCTGAATAATGAAAAAGAAGGGATAAAACAAAACAAAACACAAACAAGAGACCAAATAGTTTGCTTCAATCTGCAGACTCTGTAGTTCTTTCTCTGGATGTGGATATCTCCTTCCATCATGAGTCTTTTGGAGTTGTCTTCTAACCTTGTATTGCTGAGAGGAGCCCAGTCTATCAAAGTTAGTCACCACAAATGTGATGTGTCTATAATTGTGTACAATGTTCTCTTGGTTCTGCTCTCCTCACTCAGCATTAGTTTATATAAGTCTCTTCAGGTTATTATGAAGTCCATCTGCTCCTCATTTCTTATAGCACAGAAGTATTCCATTATATTCACATACCACAACTTGTTTAGCCATTCCCTAATTGATGGGCATCCCCTTGACTCCCAATTCTTTGCCACCACGAAAAGAGCTGCTATAAATATTTTTGTACATACAGGTCTTTTTCCCACTTCTGTGATTTCTTTGGGATACAGCCCCAGAAGTGGTATTGCTGGGTCAAAGGGTAAGGACTTATTTATAGCCCTTTGGGCATAGTTCCAAATTGCTCTCCAGAATGGTTGGATTAGTTGACAACTCCACCAACAATGCATTAGTGTTCCAACTTTTCCATATCCTCTCCAACATTTATCATTTTCCTGTTTTGTCATCTTAGCCAATTTGACCAGTGAGATGTGGTATCTCAGAGTTGTTTTGATTTGCATTTTTCTCTAATCAATAGTGATTTAGAGCATTTTTTCATATGCTTATAAATGCCTTTAATTTCTTCCTCTGAAAACTGTCTGTCCATATCCTTTGACCATTTATCAGTTGGGGAATGACTTTTATTCTTATAGATTTGACTCAATTCTCTGCATATTTTAGAAATGAGGCCTTTATCAGAAACACTGGTTGTAAAAATTCTTTCCCAATTTCCCACTTCCCTTGTAATTTGGTTACATTGACTTATTTTGTACAAAATCTTTTCAATTTAATGTAATCAAAATTATCCATTTTGCATTTCATAATGCTCTCTAGCTCTTGTTTGGTCATAAAAATCTTCCCTTCTCCATAAATCTGACAGGTAAACCATTCCTTGCTCTCCCAGATTGCTTACAGTATAAGCATTTATACCTAGATCATGCACCACATTTAGACTTGATTTTGGTATACGGTGTAAGATACTGATCTATACCCAGTTTCTTCCATACTATTTTCCAGTTTTCCCAGCAGTTTTTGTCAAATAGTGAGTTCTTATTCCAGAAGCTGGGGTCTTTGAGTTTTTCAAACAGTAGATTACTATAGTCGTGAGCAGCGGCAGTATTGAGAAGGGCTGGTGGTGGTGATGAAATGGAGGATGCAAGGATGACAAGAAGTTGGCTGAGAGAAATTAGTCTTTATCTTACAGAAGAAGTCCACAGTGGTTAATCAGCTTATCCTAGATGACACAGGCATTAAGTGACAAGAGGGAAAACTTGAATACAGGACCTTTGTCTCCAAATCCATTGCTCTTGCTATCGTCCTGCTTCTCTTTTCACTTAAACTTAAAGAGAGAGCCCTATCCCTATCCCAGGAGGCTTCCAGGGGAGGTCTTCCCGTTGACCCATTTGGAGAACAATATTCTGAAAGTCATCCCTCTGGGCCAAGATGAGAGGGTTCTGGTGAACATGGAGGGTGGGGAGCAGGCCACTGGATGAGCTTTGCTCACCATTTGGAAGAAGGAATGTAGATGTCCCCCATCCTTCTTACTCTGCTCTCTCACCCCAAATCTCTCTTCCCCAACATACTCCCACCCCTGTGGGGTATGGGCTTGTCCCACAATAATTACATGCATAACTGCAACACTTCATTTTGCCTATTAATGCTCTTCATGATCACTTATGCAGGCAGCCTGGCGGCAATCTGCATAATTTACACACATCATGCATATGGCTAGAAGTTGTTACATAATGCTAAGGAATTCATCCAAACAAGAACTCTCCCAGAAATGTAGCCTCATTCTCATCGGATCCTTTAGAAAATTGACTGGGAGGTTTTTGGTCTTGGGATCCAAGGGACCCTAACTATGGCTCCTTTCAGACGCTTGAATGGACACAGCCACCACTTCCCCAAAACAGCTACCGAGCTGTTTGACCTTATTTCTTAGTTCTCAAGTTGTCAATGCCTCTCAGCAGTGACCTATCCTCATGGTTCCTGTTTGGATTCCTCATGATGTTGACCCAAGATGCCTTTGGTCCCCGGTTCCCTTTTGTCTTTCCCACTCAGCTCAGCTTTTTCAAACTGGTGGAATTGGAAGGGACCTTTCAGGTCACATGACCGAACCTCTCCCAATTGGATAAGGAACATCAAGTTTGTGTGTGTGTGTGTGTGTGTGTTAGACTTAGATACTATGTAGAATAATTTTGCTTACCTTCTTTTTGCCTTTCTCCTTATTTTTTATTATAAGGGAAGGGTTACTGAGCAAGAAAGGGATGGGAAGAACATATTTTTAAATGAAGGCAAAGTAAAAAAAAATATGGGTATTTTTTTTTTTAGAAAGTGGCTATATGTGCATAGTGGAAGCATGGTTATAGTAGAAAGAGTACTAGAATTCGGGTCAATGTTTTCCAATTCTACTTCTTGAAGGTACTGTCCATCTCCAGATAAAGAACTGGTAGAACTTGAATGCAGATCAGAGAGACTTTTTCCTTTCTTTATTTTCTTGGGGGGGGATTTGGTCTTTTTTTTCTTTCACAGAATAACTTACACTGAAATCTGTTTTGCATGACTACACATGTATAACCTATGTCAAATTGCTTCTTTTCTCAATGAGGGGAGGAGGAGAGAGAGGGAGAGAATTTGGATTTCAAAATTTCAAACAAAAAAATGTTAAAATTGTTTTCACATGTAATTTGGAAAAAATAAAATATTAATCAAAATTTAAAAACCCCAATTCTACTTCTTGCACTTGCCTATGTGGACAAGTCATTCTAAGCCTCAGTTTCATCATCTGTAAAATGGGGGTAATTGGATCATAGATTTAATTTTACAAGGGATCTTAGAGGTCATTGAATACAACACTATAATTTTACAGATAAGGAAACTGAGGCCCAAAGACAATAAGTGACTGACCCAGGAGGGTACAACTAGTAAGTAGTTGAAGCAAGATTTAAATTCTGGTGTTCCTGGTTCCAAGTCCAGTACCCTGTTCACTAAACCCTAGTGCCTCTCATAATACCTTTAGTACCTCCTTCATAGAGGTATTGTGAGACTGCAAATGATGTATATAAAGTGTTTTGTAAACCTTAAAGTTCTGTATAAATGCCTACTTTGTTATTTTGGCAATTCTTTTAGGTAAGTTAAATACCTAAAATGAGTCAAGTTGGCCCCAGTTTGACCTGGTGTAAGCCCCTGGGACTTGCTCCTGGGATAGGATGAGTTAGGACAGAATGGCCAACAGAGCATATTTCAATTCAGAAATGTGGTCAAAAGACCTTTCTACCAAGATGTCATAGTTGGTCATTGTTGAGGTTGGACAGCTGAGAGAATCCAAGCAGGCATAGGAGCAGGTCAGGATCTGAGACAGGGCAAGGCTGAACCTGAATCCTCACTGAACCTGGGAATAGGAAAACAGAGTGGGCATACATAAGCCCTGTCTGGATCAGAGAGAGCCCAAGAGGCTGCAGGGAAGGTACCAGACTGAATTTAAATGCAATAGTCAAGCACTTTCTCAGGAGACCTGGGTGAGAAGCTCAGCTCACCCCTTCAGTGACTATATGCCCTTTGGATAAATCACTTAGCTACCCTAAGTCTCATTTTCTTCATCCAAAGGATGGGAATATTAATGTTTTAATTATTTCCTTCATAGGTTGCTTGTTCTAAGAAAACCACTTGGTAAATTGTAAAGTACTATAAAATATGAAAATTATTTTAACCAGAAATATGGTGCCTTCTGAGCCACCTCTGGTTGTAGAGAAGGTATGTTGTCTCCAGTCTTAAAGAAATCAAGCTTTTAGAGTGTTGCTGTTTCCGTTAGCCCACTATCTTCAAATTCCTAACCCCAAGGACCCTCTGAGTTCAAAGGTAAAGCTACATTTTTGGTAATGTCAGGGGGCTTCCTACAACCCAGGAATATGACTTCCCGCACTGTCTTGGGTTTTTTATCTTAGATTATGAGCTTTCTGATTGGCCCATGGATACATGGCTAGAGATCTTTGAGCTGTCAGCATTTGGGGCTAGAGTCCTGACATTGGGCTTCTGATAATGGCTAATTTTTTAGCTTTTCTAATATCTCTTTCAAGAGAGATATTAAAGCTGAGGTTGCCTTGGCTATATCTAGATTGACAGTATATTCTAATATATCTCTCCCTTCCCCATCATCACTGACTTTAAGAAACATTGTCTAAGAAAAGGTGCTGGATGAATAAGTGCCCCTTCCCCTCATAGAGACACCTGAATGGTTAGCAGCTAGTGTGTTCCAGTGAGAATCACCCCCTACTTCTCTCCATATAAGGAGATACCTATGAGAGAGATGTTAAAATGCAATAAGCCAGAGGAAACAAACATTCATAGGTCTGGATAAGGAAAGAACAGTGGGAACCTTGTAGTTGAAAGAGACTTGCTCCTCTTTGTCAGGACAGTTTACTATGAAGAGCAACGTTGGGTACAGCCTGGAGCTGTTGACTTGACTTAGCTGCTTGTCTTCCCTCACAGAAAGACAGTTACCATTTGAGAACCGACCAGGATATTAAAAAAAAAAAACATCATCAGTAGGGACTTATGTTGGGCTTCCTTTCTTTTTTTTTTGCCCACTGATAGGAGTTAGGTTGGCTCCCTTGAAGCCTACCCATTTGGGTCTGGTTCTGATTCTGGGAACTAGTGTTTCATATGTGTGTTTCTAGGGGAGAGCAGGGATTTCTATTAGAAAACCTGCTTGACTCTTTGTAGGTGACAGGGAGATGAATGGCTGCTATGGAAAGAGGTTTACTTTGGAGTCAGAGAACCTGAGTTCAAATGCTGTCTCTATCCCTGTGGGACCCTGAGCAAGTCACTTAACTTTTCTGGACTTCATCTAAAAATAAGGTATTGGACCAGATGACCTCTGAGGTCTTTTCCAACTCTAAGTCTGTGTGCTATGAGCCAGGGAGCTGGCCTCAGTAAGACTAGGAGGGGATGTCACAACTGGGGAGAAGTGGCCTCCAATATGGCTGTTTTGAATTTGGTTTGAGAGTTTAGCTCTGAGATGCCAAATCATGACTTCATCAATGCAGGACTTGGGGAAGATGCTCTTGTCGCCTTTTACAGTGAAAGCCTAATTCAGAATGGCACCATTGGCTTGAGTTTGCTACAGGACTTTTTTGTAACTGGTCATAAATGGAGAGTGGAGGACTTCCTGTTGGATTTGGCATATCACAGTGGGTTTCTGGCCCAGAGGAGAGTCAAAGGGTCTATTCCTGAAATATATTGCAAGGGTAACCATTATTTCAGTTATCACATATAAGAGAAATGTGTATGTGTAATACATATACATATGTATGTATGTATATATGTATTCTTAGAGAAACACATTTGGTAGAAGATCGGGAGACATTCTAGGCAGGAGGATATGTGAAGCCCAGGCCCCTTCTTCCCTTGACGACTCAGTTTCTGTCTCTAGCTACAAGATGGCAATGTGATATTCTCAGAGGACTGCAATGCCTCCCTTTTCTTGTCATATCTTCAGGAATTAGCCCAGTGCCTAGCACATAGTAGGAACTTAATAAATACTTTTCCTTTTCCCATTGGATCCTTACCTGTCTTTCTTTGGGGGAAATGGCCCATTCCTCAAGTTTTAAAGGGGCCCTTTGCTCCAGTTGGAAAAGGGCATCCTTATCATGGTAGTCAATTTCTACATGGAGAGAGATGAGAGATTAAGCAAAGGAGCTTCCTTAAAGAACATGGTGGCCAGCTGCCTGGCCTGGCCCCAAGGAGATAAGGGAGCCCATAGCAGGATCTTGTGGAGTCAGGGTGCAGTAGGTCCACTAGCTCCTTCACGAGGGCAAAGGAAGGGAGGGAAGAAAGGCCAAGTAAAGCCACAGCATCTGTTTGAGGCATACCACTGGCTCATGCCCCTCCCCCCAATCCAAACTTCTCCTGGCATAAACAGTGTTGGGAGCGACATTTGCATAAATCTCATTAGAAAAAAGTGCAAGTTTCATAAATCTTGTGATAAATTAGTACGATATCATTCTAAACGTGATGTATTAATTTTAGGGCAAAATGAATAGTGCTGTGATCATTGTGGGTAATTATGAGTCTCCTCAAAGAGGAAGTTATTTCTTAAGGGACTTTTCTAGGTGGGCTGCTCTCAGGAAGGGGAGGGTGACAAGGGGTGATAAGGGGAGTGTCTTTCTCACCTTTATATATAATTTTGAGCACCTGCCTGCTTCAAAATTATTTTTTTTCTTACAGTTTGACCTATTTGGTCAATGTCAGTTTTCTTCCCCAATCTCCTTTCTGTCTTTTTTGGTTTGGGTCACTGTCCAGAGCTGGCTCCCTTGGAAATGGCCAGTCACCCACTAGGTTAAGTGTTGATTTCTGGGGGAATGGTTCACTGTTGTAGGAAGGATAGACAGGTCAGGACTCTTGTGTAGTTGTATGCCCTAGAAACACTGGGAAGGGCTTTTGAGATCATTTGATTCAATGTATCATCCATTCATTCACTAAGCATTTATTAAGTGCCTATTCTGTCTTAGTCATTGAAACATTGTTGTTGAGGTTGAGAAGACAGAAAGAAGCAGTGCCTGTCCTCAAGGCACTTCCATTCTGGGGTTAGGATGGGGGGGGGCGGAGATTAAAATAGAGAAGGAAACATACACAGAATAGATAAATGTGTTTTTGAAGATGGGCTTAGGAAGACTAATAATAATATTCATATAATGCTTTATAATTTGCAAAGTACTTTACGTTTATCTCGTCTAGCCTCACAATAGCCCTGTGAGCTAGGTGATGTAACTATCCCCCTTTCATAAGTCAGATAACCAGGGCTGGAGAGGTTAAGTGACTTTCAGAGAGTCACATGGCTAGTAACAGTCTGAAGGAGGATTTGAACCAGTTTCAGCACTGCACCAGCTTGCTCCCTACCAACATGAGGCATCAGAATGGGTTTTTAGTAGAAAGTGGCTCTAGAGTTGAGTCCCAGTAGAGGCTAGAGGCTCTCAGAAACAGAGCTGAGGGGGGAGTCATTCTAGGCATGGCAGATGGGGAAATGGAATGTCTGTTATATACAGAGAATGCAGAGGAGGACAGTGTTGCTATAATCTCAGTGTGTGAAGGAGAATGATGTGTAACAAATGAGCTGGGAAAAAAGGCTGATCATTAAACTGGATCACGAAAAACTTTAAAAAGAAAGGAGTTTGTATTATATCCTGGAGTAAAAAGAGAGTCACTAGTGGTACAGTGGATAGAGTACTGGGTCTGGAGTCAGAAAGACCTGAGTTCAAACCCAGTTTTAGACACCTATCAGCTATATGACCCTGGGCAAGTCACTTAACCTCTGTTTGTCTCATTTTCCTCAACTGTAAAATGAAAACAATAATAGTGCCTACCCCACAGAGCTAATATGAGAATCAAATGAGATAATATTTGTAAAAAAAATTTGCCTGGCACATAGTAGGTGTAATATAAATGTTTATTCTTTCCTTCTCCCCACTGGAACTTCTTGCTCAGGAGTGACATAATCAGATTCATTTTGCAAAGCAAGGAACTGAGGCCAGAGGCAGGAAGTTACTTGCCCAGGGTCATACAGTCTAGCTCCTGGTAAACTTGGACTAGAACCAGGTCTCATGGCTCCTCATGTGATGATCTTTCCATGACACTTTGTTCAGACTTCGTGAGATTTTTGTTGATGTCTAGTCATTTTCAGTTGTGTCTGACTCTTTGTGACTCCTTTTGGAGTTTTCTTGTCAAAGATACTGGAGTGTTTTGCCATTTCCTTCTCCAGATCATTTTATAGATGAGGAAACTGAGGAAAAGAAAGTTAAATGACTTGCCCAGGGTCACACAGCTAGTATCTGAGGCTGGATTTGAACTCAGCTCTTCCTGACTGTAGGCTCAGTGCTTTATCTACTGTGCCACCTAGCTGCCCTCTGAGGAGGTTACTTTGGTGGTTTTTGTGTGCAGCTGGTTAGTGCTAAACTGTAAACTTGAACACTAGATTATTGTAAGCTCCACGAATGTAGAAGGCCTATGATTTAGCTAACCTTTGTGTTTCACCTAGCACCCATCACATGTCCTACATATGGTGGGTGCTTAATAAATGTCTGTTGACATTTACCATTATGGATTTATTGAACAAATGGATGCAAGTATGAAGCTAGACATATTCATGTTGAGATGGGGTAGGATATATTAATTGTGAGTCTTTAGGGGGTAAAGACTAGAGAAGGAGACCTCCAAGGAAAAGGAGATGAGAGTTCTAAGTCCAGAGAGAGAGAGGAAGGGGAGAAGGAGGGAGAGGGAGAGAGTAAGAGAGGGAGGGATAGAGAGAGAGAGAGAGAGAAGGAAGGGGAGAGGGAGAAGGAGAGAGGGAGAGAAAGAGAGGAAGAGAGAGAGAGAAGGAGGGAGAGGGAAAATGGGAAGGAGAGAGGGGGAAGGAGGGAAGGAGAGGGAGAGACAGAGAGGAGGGAGTGATGGAGAAAGGAAGAAAGAGAAGGGGAGAGAGAGGGAAAGAGAGAGAGTGAGAGAGAGAGAGATTGAGAGAGAGAGAGAGAGAGAGAGAGAGAGAGAGAGAGAGAGAGAGAGAGAGAGAGAGAGAGAGGGCACCAGCATGTGTCTGCCTCTGTTTGGATAATCTCTTTGAGAGACTATAAAGGCCTGCGGTGCTCTGTTTATTTTAATGATAATGTCAAGTTCAATTTGCCATCATTTTTCCACATTTCCTTTTGTAAAGTTAATAGGACTGTTCAATGAATTGAAAAGTTTCAGGAGAGGGGAAAGAACCCACCCCACTATTATCACTGTTATTAAATCTGGAAACCACCACTTGGTTCTGTGGGCCTTTGTGACAGGATGTCCAGCCCGCTGACCTCTTCTCTTAAATAAAGACAATGGAAGGTCGAAGGGGACATTGCTGCCTCCCTTTCTGCCTCTGTGAGAGGTAGTGTGATGAGGGGCAGAGGGTCCTCAATGTGGAGGGCAGACGCCTAGTGCAGACCCCTGCCCTGACACTGACTGCCAGGGTGCCCTCCCTGGGCTCAGGGTCCTCCACGGTCAAAGGGGACAATAATCCTGGTCCTCCCCAAACCTCAGCATTGCTGGGAGCAAAATGGTGAGCTCCTGTCAGAATCGGGCATTTGTGCTCAGGGTGATGTTTTCAATCTGATATATTCAAACAAGTATTTCTGAAGCCCCTTCTGGGATCCTGAGTACAAGAGGAAGGGTTTGGGATTCGTGGCTGTGGGATCTAGAGGCAGGGAACTGTAGTAGAATGGATAGAGGGCCAGCCTTGGAGCCAAGAGCCCTGGTGTCCAAGGTCAGCCTCGTGCTAGGACAAATGCTAGTCACATGACCGCTCCTAGGTGACTCTTTAATCACATTCCTGAGGAGCTGCTGATCTGAGTCAGTGAAAGGATTTTCCCACAACTGGTGTTCCCTACACTAAAGAAAACACAGATTCCGACCCAGTCTCCCAACATCACTTCCCTGAATGTGCTGGGAATGCACATTCTTGCTCTCTCCCCACTAGTTTTGCCCTTCTCCTCACCCCAGTTAGATTAGGAACTCTGGAGCAAAGGCATCTATGTCTGAGAATAGTAACAGGCATTTACATAACCCATTAAAACGTGATCTTGTCTGATCTCCTCAGCAACCCTGGCAGTCAATCTACTGTCGTCCCCATTTTTCAGATGAAGCAGGATCTGAACCCAGAGCTCTGTGGACTTCAGATCTGGTCTTTTCCCCGTTCCTCCTTGCTGACACTTCTCTGTGTTTCTTTGGGCACTTCACAGCCCCAATCACAGGGCTCAGCAGAATCCCTAGCATTAGAGTCAGAATAATGGAGCTCGAAAGGGTTCTAGCCCTCATCTAGAAAAGAAAGGGGGGTCGACAGAAATGGGGGACGCTTATCTGTACAGAGGGCTCCCTGCGGGCTGCATACTGACCATTTTCAAATGCAATATTATCTATGTTTTATTGTATTTTTATTTATTTTGTTAAGCATTTGCCAATTACATTTTAATCTGGCTCAGGCAGCACTCTGGAGTGATGTGGGCCAAATGTAGCCTGGAGCTGAGTGCTGACACTGCCGGTCTACATCAACCCCTTCATATTGCAAATGGGGAAACTGAGGCTTAGGGAGACTGTGAGTGGCCTAGCCCAAATCAGAACCCTGTGTCCTGAGTCCCAGTCTGGTGTTCTTTCTTATTCTTCCTACTATGTCCTACTGCACATAAATATTAATATATGATCATTACTATTAATAAGTGTTTCCCCCTCCCCTGTAGGGTGTGAGCTTTCTGAGGGAAAAAAGTGGGTGGGTTTCATTTTCTCTTTCCATCCTCTATACCTAGAATGGCGCTTCACACATTTTTGTTGTAGTTTAGTCGTTTCAGTGATATCTGACTCTTCATCACCTCATCTGGGGTTTTCTTGGCAAAGATACTAAAGTGGTTTGCCATTTCTTTCTCCAACTCACTTTACAGATGAGGAAACTGAAGCAAACCAGGTGAAGTGACTTGCCCAAGGTCACACACTTAATAAGTGTGTGAGCCAGATTTGAATCCAGGAACATGAGTCTTCCTAACTCCAGGCCTATCACTCTGTCCACTCTGCCACCACATAATAGATGCCTAATGAATGACTGATGAATTTAAAACTTTGTTGACCAATTGTCCCCGTTAGTCAGTTGTGGCCCCAGTTCCTTTGGCTATGTTGACCAGTACCCTGAGTCCTTTGCACCAGAAACCCTGCTCAGGCACTCCTGTCTGAATCAGGAGATGGATACAAGCCAGAAAACTGTGTGGGCAGCCTTGGCTTCTCTGCAACTTGCCTCTTAGTAGCCTAGATAACTCCTTGCTCATTCTTTCTGAACATCTATGTCAAAGAGCAAGGGATATCTGCTAACATTTAGAATTAGTAGGTCTCACCTTTTTTTTTCATTCTGTTTTTGTTTTGCAGGAGGCAGTTAGAGGGGAGAAAAATACCAGTGTGACTAGAAGATGGGAGGACAGATGATCCTTGCTAGGTTCAGAACAGCACCTAGATTTCCAAATGGAGCCAGGTCATTGAAAATTAGGGGTTAAAGTTGTTTTCATCCACTGATGCCATTGCCTTTAAGAAAGAAAAAGAAAAAAGAAACATCTCTTCCTTCTCTGGAGTCTTCTGTATAAAGCGCATCCCTAAAAGATGTATTTAATACATCTTTCTTTATGTGTTAATTAGACTTTCCCCTTCGACAGCTAGACTGAATCTGTTTACCCCAAATGAGCCTGGGTGCTGCTTTTCCTTCATCTCTCACAGAGGGTAATTATTTATTGTTTGCTGACTGTTGACAAGTGTGTAGAGCACTGGAGAGATAGTGGAGGGGGGAAGAAAAAGGTCCCTGCCTCAGGGGTTTCAATTCGAAGGCAGACCAAATGAATTATCTGTTAATAGCTGCTAAGGTAGTAGTGTAGACACCCTGCAGGGGCTTGGTCCGTGTTGGGAGGTTGTGTGGTGGTGAAGAGAGAGGGTGTCATGTATCTGGCATGACAAGACTGGGCTGTCGTCCTGCCCAGCCCACTCCTTCCCACCAGGGCCACCTAGCTATGAGGATGAAGACTTGATGAGCTGATTAGTCAACTTATCACTGTTGACTGAGGTTCAAGATGGGGGAAGAGGAATCACGTAGAATTTGTCTGAGAGGTTAAATTCTATTTCCCCGAGTCCAAGGGATGAATGATGGGGAGAGCAGATGAGGCATTCTCCAGAATGGGTAAAAGGAAGATAAACCTTGGGAGCCATGGGCAGCTATTTTGGTCAGTGCCAAGCTCTGAAGAGAAAGGAGAGCTGTGCTCCAAACCCTGAGTTGGTACAGAGAAGTTTGGGGAAAGAGATAAGATCACCCCAGGTCAAATAAGTTCAGGAAGCAGGGCAATGATAGGTAAACAGAGACTTGGTTAAAAGAAGTAGTCTTGGGGTGGCTAGGTGGTGCAGGGAATAGAATACCAGCCCTGGAGTCAAGGGGACCTGCGTTCAAATTTGACCTCAGACACAACACTTACTAGCCGTGTGACCTTGGGAAAGTCACTTACCCCCAATTGCCCTGCCTTCCCATCCACAAAAGAAAAAAAGGTAATCTCAGGAAGTGAAAGCCAAGACAAATGTATATTATCCATAGAAATCAAGAAACTTAACTTCTTTCTGTCCCCTGAGGACACTAATGGAAACTATAGCTCTGGACTGGATGAAACCCTGATCCTACCTGTGAAATTCTTCCTTAGCCTTAGGGAGGATGTTCCACCCACTGGTCCTGGAAGAACCTTTCATGACCAAGGAAGAACCTTTCATGACAATAGCTGGGTTCCACATAAGCTTGGGACCCTCTTGTTACCTGAAGACATACTTTTACTTCTGGCTAATGTCAATGAAAATTGTTTGAGAATGGAGAGGGTGACTTCAAGGGTCATAGTAATGACTTCTCTTGCTTCCTTCCAGTCTCAGCTAAAATCTCCCTTTCTGTAAGAAGTCTTTCTCAGTCCTCCTTAAGGCTAGTCCATTCCACTGAGATTGCCTCCAATTTATCCTGTTTATATCTTGTTTGTACAGTTATCTTCATGTTCTCTCCCATTAGATAGTGAAGTCCTTGAAGGCAAAGACTGTTCTTGTCTTTATTTGCATCCCAGCACTCAACACAGTTCTTGACATGTAGAAAGTACTTAATAAATGCTTGTTGACTGTAAGGTGTTTGTCACATCCTTCTTTAGCCCCAGAACTCTGGAATTGGGAGTCAAGGCATCTGAGTCCTATCCCTGTCTATGTTACTGACTCATCACATACCCCTCAGCTAGTCTTTCATCCTGGCACAGAGGAAAGCACCTTGGATTTAGATTCAGAAGACCTGGGTTTAAATCCCAGGATACAATTGATATGATGCAGAACAAGTCCCTTTCCCTTCTCTGGACTTCATTTTCCTTATCTTTAAAATAAATAGGATGAATTAGATAGTCTCATAAGATCCTTTCCAGTTCAAACTCTGTGACCTGGATTTGAGTCCTATATGTTCAAATTAATAACCAGATGACTTTGGACAAGTCACTTAACCACTCTGACTCTCAGTTTCCTTGTCTAAAGTCTACTTGAGCTTTCTTTTCATAGGATGGTCATGTACAAGCTGAGTATGACAAGCACTTTCCAGCCATTTGTAAATGGAAGCTATTCTTCGGCCTCTTCTTTGGGAATGTAGTTTCTACCTCTGCAGAAGAGCAAGGTGATTAGTCTCATTGGTTCTCATTCCTACCTTCTGCAAAAATGTCACCGACATGCAGTCCCTGTTTCTTGGCTCTTATACAATAGTGAAATTGGAAAGGACCTTAGAGGCCCAAGGCAGGGAGTTCCTCCACAACAGAAGTGTCAAACATGTTGCCTCTGGCCCACATGTGACCCACACTGCAGCTGGATGAAAATGTAGGTCCTATTGGATTTTAATATATCATTGAATTGATAGAAAAAAGAGAGAAACATATTAACACATGGAGTTTTTAAAGTCAATATATGAACCACAGGGATTCTTAGGTGTGGTTTAGTGGACCCTGTTTTTATCTGGATTTGACATCACTGCTTGACAACATCCCCCAACAGTCTTTGCTTGAACACTTATGATAATGGAGAGCTCATTACTTCAAGAGGCTGCCCATTTTATTTCCAACAGCTCTAATTATTGACAAGTTCTTCCTCATTTTGAAACTCCCATGCACTGGATTTTTTTAATCTCTAGACTATCACAGAAGAGCTAATAATTTTCCATGTAATAGGCTTTTATGAGAAATCATCTGTATCTCATCTTCTCTAAATTTTTGTCTTGTCGAAGCTTCTCATTCCCATTGGCTTTAACCACTTAGGAGCCATTCCAATTTTCAACATCCTTCCTTCCTATGGATAGCTTTTAGTTGGTTACTATACTTTTTAAGACCTAGCGCCCAGAATGGAACATGATATTCCAAATATGATCAGACCATTGCAGAGTAGTGTGAGTTTATTACTCATTTCCTTTGTCCCATCATGGCTTTATGTTAATATTTGCTGATGTGTGTAATGGGGATTTGGCACATGGCCAGATGACCCAAGATGGCATCATGCACGTGGAAGATACTGGAGGCCTGCTGCTGGGAGGCAGGAAATTCGGTGCTTGTGTTGACATTCTGTGTTAGCCTACCATGGAGTTGAAAGCAGCCTCTTTCCATTGGCTGTGTAGTTGTTCATGTCTTTACAACAGCCTGACTAAGCACAGTGGCCCCTTTTCACTGCATTCCTATTTTGGGTGAAGAATTCCTTCACTTATTGCAAAATGTCCACGAATAGTTTTCCTATCTCCCACAAGCAGGTGCCCAATGTCTTCCATATGGGTGCTTCCATCTTAGGTAATCTGAACATGCTCTAAACTCCATTACCTATGCCTTACCTTTCCTACTAGAGTTTAAGCACTTCAGGACAAGACCATGTCTTATTTACCTTTGCATTACCTAACACCATGCTTTGCATATAGGAGGCAATGAGTAAATGTTGAGTGAATGTTAAAAGCTTAAAACAATGTTGGAAAACATACCAGTCAGTCAGTCACTTAGCATTTAATACTAAGTATCAAGCTTTGTGGTAAGCCCTGAAGATACAAGAAAGGGTAAAAAAACCACAAATACACTATTTCTATCTACAAGGAACTCACATTCATTGTTTCATGTTAAGCTTACATTCAACTAAACTTCCTCTTCCCTTTTCACTTGGATTGCCATTAAAAAGGACTTAGCATTTATTAAACATTCATCCTGTTAGTCTCCTCTGATGGTCTCCAGGCCAGACTTGTTTCTTATACTCATACCTGCCATGCTGCTCATCTTGAACAGAGACACAAAGAGGATATCAAGTCCCCAGCATTAGCCCTTTGGTTTTTGTCCCAAAAAGGGAGTGATGCCCAGTCAAAGAGAATGACAGTTTTTCCAGCTTCTACCTAGGCTAACATTCCCTTCCCTCATCCTATGGCTATAGCTCCTCTCCTGGCTTTTCTGCCCTAAGGACATAGGTGGGGGGGAGGAAGGGGTGATAAATGTGCCACCTTACCCAGGACATTTCCTGGTCCATGGTGAAGAAAGAACCATAATGGTTCTCACACTGAACTGTTCTGGGCTGTCCCATGATACTCTTTGCTTCTTTACATCCTCAATCTCTCTCCTGAAGAAAAATATGAATCTGGGTCTCCTTGAGCCATAGAAAAATCCAGATCCCAGGATTCACTTCTTGCCTGCCTTTGCTTTTAGCCCCTCTCTCTCGGTGGCTTATCTCTTTTTCATCCATAGATTGTAAACTCACTGAGGACAAGGACTATTTTTTTTTCATTTGTCTTTAAATCTCTAACATTTTGCACATTCTATTTTTTGGACTATATCTGTGACTTTTTTTATTTATGTAAGGTACTCCTGGCGGGGAAACCCCCTCTAACAATGCAGATTAGCACCTATTCTTCAATTTACAGCTTTAGAGAAGATGTAGTAGAGAGCAGGACTTGGAGTTAGGATGACTTGGGTTCAAATCCTGCCTCTGATAACTATTGATTGTGTGATTTTGGGCAAGTCATTTAATCTCTTAGTGTTTTGCACATAGAAGATGATTCATAAAGTCAGATCAGACCATGTCACACAGACACACACAGTGGCTCCCTATTATCAGTAGGAACAAAAACAAAACACTCTGTTTGACATTCAAAGCCTTTCATAACCCATCTCCCTCCTTCCTTTCCAGTCTTCTCATACTTTACTCCCCAACACATAAAGTTTCCATCCAATGACACCACTCTCCTGGCTATTCTATGGACAAGACACTCCATCTCTCTTAGCTCTGAGCATTCGCTCTGGATGTTTGCCATGCCTAGAATGCTCTCCCTTCTCAACTCTGTCTACTGATTGTCTGGCTTCCTTTAAGTCCCAACCAAAATCCCATCTTCTGTAGAAAGCCTTCACCGACCTTTCTTAATTCCATTGCCTTACCTCTGTTAATTTTCCTATTCATCCTGTATTATATCCTATTTTGTATATATTTGTTTGCATGTTGTCTCCCTCCATTAGATTGTAAGCCCCTTGAGGGCAGGGACTGTTTTTTGCCTCTTTTTGTATCCTAGTGTTTAGAACAGTGCCTGACTTAGTAGGTGCTTAATAAATGTTTATTGCTCAATTTATTAAAATGTTTTTGGATGGGAGTGGGCTAATGAAAATCTGGGCAATTCCATCCAAGACTTTGTACTAGAATGAAAATGGTAATGAAAAGAATGAAGATTCTAACCTGAAAGATCTTAGGAGGAGAGAATGAGAGATTCGACTTCTTTTTTTCTATCAAAATGAGGCTGAGCATGACTGTGTATGGCTTCAGCCTTGTCCAGACCTGCCTCTTCTGTAGGATGTTGGATGCAGAGTCTCTAGCTTTAGTTTACAGAGAAGAAAGGTGAGAGCAAAGGACCCCCAGTTGTGATAGTGGTCCTCAGTGAAAAGCCATTGTTTATAACATCATCTTAGATTCACAGTACAGTGAGGATGAGGGCAAGGTAGGGAGTACTACAACATATGTCTACCATTGTTTACCACCAGATTTTTTTAAATTTGGGGATTATTGGTTATAGAATTCCTAACTGTGCTCTCTTTCATTAATGCAGATATTAAAGGGTTAATGGTATTTTGCTTCTTTCCCTAGAGCAGCCCTTAGCATTTTTGTTTCTCTTATGATGTTTATCATAAGCTCCCTGTGATGCTAGAAGATGACAGTCCTAGTCTTTCCTGGTTTCTCTCAATTTCTCTCAATTGGCCTCAAGCTGGCTTGTGTGGCTAGAAGTGGACATTGGAGGTGTAGATAAGTCAGGTTAAACTAGGCAATGGGTTCTTGATTCTTTTCTGGTGTCATGGTTTGGACTTGAAACTCAAAGCAGAGTCCTGAGATGATTTTTATCCACCAGCATTAATTTGCTACATTAAAGTATGCATGGCTTTTTATATAGATTAACTTTTCTGATCCTCACAACAACTGTGGGAAGTTCAGTAGAGGCTCTCATTGTCAGCCCCATCTTATAGTTGAGGAAACTGAGAATAAGAGAGGTTAAATTATTTAGCGAGACAGCTAGCACATAACCAAGGCAGGATCAGAACTCAGATCATCCTGATTCCAAGCCCAATACACCACCTCTTCCCATCTTTAAAATGGGTGACATTGATGCCACCTCTGGACTAACCTTATGGGGAAACCAGGGAGGTTGAGAGCATCAGGTCCTTTAGACTTATCGAACATTCTTCTCTGTCCATTCAGACCATAGGATCATAGAGTTAGAGCCGAGGGAAGGCACCTGAAAGGTCATGAAGTCCCACTTCCTTATTTTATAAGTGGGGAACTGAGACCGGGAGGTCAGGTTACTTGCCCAGGGAACCAGAAGTAGTAAAGGAACAGAACTGAACCTTGATCCTCCAACTCCAAACCCATCCCCCTCCCTCCTGAACCATCCTATGTCTTGATCTGTATCCCCAGGGGATGGGCTAATTTCTCTGTTTTACACTTAAGAACCTTCGATCCTAAAGTAGAACACGGTGATCTTACATTGCTATCGTTCATTCGTTTCAGTCATGTCTGGCACTTCATGACCCCACTTGGGGTTTTCTTGGCAAAGATACTGGAGTGGTTTGCCATCTCCTTCTCCAGCTCATTTTACAGATGAGGAAACTGAGGCAAACAGGATTAACTGGCTTGCCCAGGGTCACAAAGCTAGTACTGAGGTTGTATTTGAACTCAGGAATTTGAGTCTTCCTGACTTCATGCCTAACACTCTATCCACTGTGCCGCCTAGCTGCTTAATAAATCAATTATTAGTACCTTTTATATGCTAGGCACTGCACATTGGTGACTAGACTACAAAGACAAAACTAAGACAGTTCCTACTATCAAGGAATTTATACTTAACTGCAAGTTGATGGCAGAGCTAAATTAGAATGTGGTTCTCTTGACTCTCAGGCAAGGGTTTAGCTCTAGACTAGGACACAAAACTGTGCCATGGCTAACCCAGAAAGAGCAGAAGAGGCAAAGTCTCTCTGGAGCCTCCTCTGGGGATTCCAAGGTGATATGTGATGGAGCTGGAAGATTTGGCTTCACATCTCAGTTCTTCCACTTACTACATGTATGACCTTGGACAAGTCACTCCCCCTCTGTGGGCCTCAACTTTCTCATCAATAACACAACGGGGGAGGGAAATGGAGGTGGGATTGGATGGTCTCCAAAATACTTTCCAGCTCTAAAGCCTATCGCTTGTATTTTATGGTAATGAAAGGAAATGGCATGAAGAACGTGTGTGTTGGTGGAACCTCAGCTACTGTTCTGGGAAGGTGGGGAATACGCCGGCTGGGTAATTACAGTGCTTCTTGCCTTAAATATAATGTTAAAACTGCACCTTTAATTAGTGCACTTAGAAAAGGTCACTAGCAATTACCTGGGAAACAAAGTGGGAACAAGCAAGTAATCGGTTATGAGAAAACCGAGAAGGACCATTCTGAGTAGCATATAATGGAGGAGAAAATGGATAAAAGTCCAGGAAATTACAGGGTTAGTGACAGCTGAGGCTGTACTGGCCCATCCTCATTCTTAATCCCTCCTTGCTAGGGGTCTATGCATTAAGTCTTGGAGTGCCATAGTTAGGGACATCCTTCACTGTGTGCAGCTCTCTATGCCGATGGCGGTATCTGTGATTGATTCTTCACAGTCCCAAGTCATCCCCAGTTGGCTAGTGACAGTGTCCCCTCCACCCCTTACCACTTAGCAGGGGCCAGTCAATGAAATCAGCAGGACACTGAGGTTTGGGGAACATGATGTGGCTGAGTACTCTTAGGTGGACCACTGATTCATTAGGATGCATTGGATGAAGTAGTTTTCATGATGGCAG
>NW_027187353.1:1836251-1840084 GCF_028583685.1 Petaurus breviceps papuanus | reverse complement strand
TCGGCTACCTGGCTGACTGGTGACAAAGAATTGTTCAAGAAGCTTCTACTCCCCCTCCACCCAGTCCCCTCATTTAAAAAATTAAGTCCAGAAACGTTAAAGGACGTGCCCATAGCACCCAGGTAGTAAGTAGTAAAGATGAGATTCAAACCTTGCTCTTCTGACTCAGAATCCAGCATGCTTTCTGCTCACTGGGCACCACAATACCCTGCTTCTGTACCCTCCAATCACCTTAGCTTATTCCCCATTGGCCTTTGGAACTTCCCTGAGCAGAAGCAGCAGAAGCTCTGTCTGACTGCTTTTCATGGTGCTGAACAAACGGTGATTCTCTGGTGTCATGGGGCTGAAAGTAGTACCTTAAGTCTAGTGATGCACTATTTTTACTTTATCTTGTTTTCAATTGTTGCTATTTTTTAATTTTTACTTTACCTATATTTTCCAACTAATATACTCCTTTCCAAGATCAACACATCGACTCTGTCTAATATTGTATGCAGTAGTTCATACCCATAGTCCTCCACTTCTGCAAAGAAGAGAGGAAAATGTATTCTCGCATATCTAATTGGGGGGGGGGTCAAACTTGGTCATTTTTATTTCATAGTATCCCATTTTTATCATTTTATTTTATTATTGTTTTAGAGGCAGCTAGATGGCACAGTAGATAGCTCTCTGGATCTGGAATCAGGAAGGCCTGAATTCAAATCTGGCTTCAAACATTTACTAGCTATAGTATATACTACATATAGTATATGAACATATATATGTATATATATATATATATATATATATAGAGAGAGAGAGAGAGAGAGAGTACTCTATGCAAGTCTTTTAATATTTGTTTGCCTCAGCTTTCTCATCTGCATAATGGAGATAATAATATTCCCTATCTACCAAGATTGTTGTAAGGAAAAAATGAGATATTTATAAAGTATCTTGCAAACTTGCAAACTATACAAATGCTAGCCATTGTTTTATTGTTGCAATTTCCATTTGCAACACTATATTTATGGTGTACATTGTTTTCCTGGTTCTACTTACTTCATTTTGCATCAGTTCGTATATATCTTCCCAGGCTTCTCAGTATCCATCATATTCACTGTTTTTTTAGAAGGCAGTAATATTCCCTTATATATGTGTATTTATTTAGCCATTCTCCAACATACACATATCAAGCATTATATGAATATTATTATTATTTTGTTTATAATTCTTTGCTTGAAGAAAAATTATAAATATTTTGATGTATATTGGAACCTGCTTTTTACCATTGACCTCCTTTATGCATCTATTCTCTCCCCATTTAGTATAGGTATTGTTCCATTCTTTGTATTTGCATCTCCCTAACACAGCCTGGCATACAGCAGGTACTTAAAAAGTGCTTATTAATTGGGTTATATGCCTAGCAGTGGAACCCTAGATTAAAGGATGTGAACATTTTAGTTGCTTTCTTATGAATTCCAGAATGTTAAATCTCTCTTTTCTTGGTGGATGCAGAAAAAATTACTAGCCCTTTTCTGCCAAAAGAATTCCAATCACTTTCATGTCCATTTTTACCTTGACCTTCACAACCTCCCTCTAAACTGAATAGGAAAGTTTGTGGGAAAAAGTGGGGAAGAAAATGGTATTGTCTCCTGTTTTAAAGCAATTCACCCAAAATGTAAGAATGGTTTACCCTAAGGTCATCTGTCATGTAAACAGCCCAATCCAGCCAGGCTGAAGGACTAAGATTCCTAATTGTAACAGGGGGCACTACACATTAGGCTGTCTACTTAATCCGTATTCCCATCTAGAGGGATATCAGCTTTGTGAGAACAGGGAACTTGTTTCTTTTGGAGGCTGTAGAAAGCACCTAGAATGTGCTAAATCATTAATCATGTCTTAAAGCCACCATGGCACCTCAGTGTCTTATACCTAAAGACTGTAATAAGCAGGAAAAAGGAGAGAAGAATTCCACCAAGAAGGATAAGAGAATGCCATGCCTGGGGTGTGCTGGTATGGAGGGCAGTCAGGCTGTGCTTAAGAATCAGCTCTTCCCAGGAAGCCCATTGGCTTGTGGAATGAATGCTGAGCCTGGAATCAGGAGACATCTGAGTTCAAACCTGCACTGACAGCAGCTGGTGTGGCACCTCAAGTCACCCAAATACTGCCTGCACCTCAATTTTCTCCTTCCTTGTCAAAGTGATCTTCCAAAAGTGTGTTTGACCTTGTCAACTCCCCCCATTCAGTAAACTGCAGGGGCTCCCTATCACCACCAGAATAAAATATAAAATCCTCCTACTTTTAAAACCATTCATATCCTGGCCTCTTCCTACTTTCCCAATCTCCTTATGCCTTATACTGCTCCCTTACCAAGACTAGATGCCACATCTCCTAACTGCATTTTCATTTGCTGTCCCTTATGCCTGAAACTTGCTCTCTCTCTCTCTGTCTCTGTCTCTCTCTGTCCTCTTCCCTCTCTCTCCCCCATCCTTTTCTCTTTCTCTCTCTGCTTTTCTCTGTCTCTGTCTTTCTCTCTGTCTGTCTCTGTCTTTGTCTCTCTGTCTTTTTCTCTGTGTCTATCTCCATCTCTTTCTCTGTGTCTCTCTCCCTTCTCTCTCTTTCTCTCTCTCCCCTTTTCCCCTCCTTCTCTCCCTCCTTCTCTCTCTGTTTCTCTTTCTGTCTCTCTGCCTTTCTCTCTGTCTCTCTCTCTTTCTGTCTCTTTCCCTTCTCTCTCTCTCTTCCCCCCTCTCTCCCTCTCCCCACTCCTCCCTCTCTCTCTATTTTTCTTTGTCTTTCTCTCTGTCATTCTCTCTCTCTCTGTTTCTGTCTCTCTGTCTCTGTCTCTCTCTCCTTCACCTTATCTGGCTTCCTTCAACTCCCAACTGAAACTTCACCTTCCACAGGAAGCTTTTCCTAATACCAATTCCTGCTGGTTTTGTCCTTCTGAAACTCTCCCCCTGCCTCCAATTGGCTCTCTATGTCTTGTGCTGTTTGCATGTTGCCTTCCCCTTTTGACAATGAGTTTCCTGGGAGCTGGGACTGCCTTTTGCCTTGCTTTGTATCCCCAACATTTAGCGTAGTCACTGGTACAAGTAGGCATTTAATAAATCCTTGTTGGCTGATTGATTCATGAAATGAGAATAGTAATTCTGTGACTACCTCCCCCACAGTGTTGTTGTGAGAAAAGAGCTTTGCCACCCATTTAAAGTACCCTATAAATGCCAATTACTGTTCTGCATGGCTCCCTCCTCACCTAATTCCTTCTTTCTGCCCTTCTGTTCTTTCAGGCACCTCAGTGACGCAGCTGCTGGCCCGTGACATGGATAATGACCCCCTGGTTTTTGGGGTGTCTGGTGAGGAAGCCTCCCGATTCTTTGCGGTTGAGAGTGACACAGGGGTTGTGTGGCTGAGACAACCCTTGGATAGAGAGGTATGGCTGTCACATTACCTAACACTCTTCATCTCATTTGGGGGAGATGGCCAATTTCAGCTCTGCTTAGTTGAATTTGACTCAGTTTACCTGGTTTCTTTCTAATGAATCCATTTCCCCTAACAAGTAATGCCATCTTACTAGGTCAAGTCAGATCTCTCTCTTTTTTAATTTAAAATTTATTTACTTTTAGTTTACAGCATTCAGTCCCACAATCCCTTGAGTTCCAAATTTTCTCCTCCTCCCTCTCCTCCTCCCTTCCCCCCCCCATAGCAGCATATAATAAAATATAGGAATACCTTCACATTGAACATTAGTCAGGTTGTAAAGAAGGATTATAACCAATGGAACGAACAGCGAGAAAGAAGGAACAAAACAAAAGAGAGAGAGAGAGAGAGAGAGAGAGAGAGAGAGAGAGAGAGAG
>NW_027187353.1:1796643-1836151 GCF_028583685.1 Petaurus breviceps papuanus | reverse complement strand
GAGAGAGAGAGAGAGAGAGAGAGAGAAAGAGAGAGAGAGAGAGAGAGCAAGTAGTTTGCTTCAATCTACATTCAGATTCTGCAGTTCTTTCTCTGGATGTGGATGGATCTCCCTTTCCATCATGAGTCCTTTGGAGTTGTCTTACAGGCTTGCATTGCTGAGAGGAGCCCAGTCTATCAAAGTCAGTCATCACAGATACAATGTATCTGCAATTGTGTACAATGTTCTCCTGGTTCTGCTCCCCTCATTCAGCATCCTTTTATATAAGTCCAGGTAAATATGAAGTCCATCTGCTCCTCATTTCTTATAGCACAATAGTATTCCATTACATTCATATACCACAACTTGTTCAGCCATTCCCTAATTGATGAACATACCCTTGATTTCCAGTTCTTTGCCACCACAAAAAGAGCTGCTATAAATATTTTTGTACATACGGGTTCTTTTCCATTTCTATGATTTCTTTGGGATACAGTCCTAGAAGTGGTATTGCTGGGTCAAAGGGTATGCACTTTTTATAGCCCTTTGGGCATAGTATCAGATTGCTCTCTATAATGGTTGGATCAGATCACAACTCCACCAACAATGCATTAGTGTTTCCATTTTCCCACATCCTCTCCAGCATTTATCATTTTCCTCTTTTGTCATCTTAACCAATCTGACAAGTCAGAGCTCTCTTAAAGGGTTAATTGTTTTCATTTTTTTCTGGAAAACTCCAAAGGACCTATTAACCATGGGTTTAGTTGTGAAAAGCAATATAGGAAGGAAGTGAAGGGAGCAGTAATTCTCTCCCATGTTTCCTGTCCCCCAACAATGCAACCCCTAATCCACATTTCTCAGAAGAGTAGGATGTGATGATAGACCAGTTCTTAGCCTGATTCCTAATAGGATGAAAAGTGCCTGAGAACTAAACTGTATGTCTCTCTTCACTTCAACCAAACCTGCCTCAGACCAATCTCAGAAAACCCAGTCTCTAAGGGGGCACCACTGTCTGGGAAGCATGTATCCCATTCATCCTCCGTTCTCTTTATTGTTTCTAGGTCTCAATTCTCATAAAAAGCAGCACTTATTTTTAGGCAAGACTCTGAGAAAGTGACCTAGTCCCCTGGAACCACATTGGCATCTTTCTATAGAAATTCCATACCCTCTTCTCAGGTATAATAACAGAGTGAACCCTACAATATTTAACTCTTCATTTCTCCCCTCTCTTCCAGACCAAGTCGGAGTTCACTGTGGAGTTTTCTGTCAGTGATCACCAGGGGGTAAGTATCCCAAGGACCATCTTATCCATAAAGGTTTATAAACTTGAGGGCTAGGAGTCCCCAACCCAACACTTTCTGCGTAGGAACCTTGGAAATTGAGGTGCTACCTTCCTATATTTCTTTTTTTTTGGAAGGGGAAAGGCAGGGGAATTGGGGTTAAGTGATTTGCCCAAGGTCACACAGCTAGTGAGTGTCAAGTGTCTCAGGCCGTGTTTGAACTCAGGTCCTCCTGACTCCAGGGTTGGTTCTCTATTCACTGCACCACCTAGCTACCTCCTTCCTGTCTTTTTGCATAGATGGGAGTCTATGGGCATAGAACATTATACATGTAAAGTGCTTTGTAAATCTTAGAGTCGATAAACAATAGTTGGTTACATTTACTAAGTACTTACTGGGTACCTAGTTTTTAGAAGTACATGCTGACAGTGGGTATCTTGACTCTTTTTCTTCCTAGGTAATTACGAGGAAAGTGAACATCCAGGTTGGGGATGTGAACGATAATGCTCCCACATTTCATAATCAACCCTACAGTGTCCGCATCCCTGAGGTAAGAACCCAGTATGCACTTGAGAGTGGTGGAGGGTAGGATGGGTCAGCAGAGTCACACCTCTGTCTCTCTTCTCCTGATCATGCTTCAGTCTGCTGTTTCAACAGCAGCAGCATCTACCCTTGGCAGGGTAATGAATAAATGATCACTGGAGGGCTTTGGGAAGAAGGTGGTAGGTGATGTTGCTTATTGGAGAAACCAGGCTGTTCTGGACTCATGTATTTGGTGAAGGCTCAGGGGTAGAGGTTGAATAAATAGATTTGTGCGGTATAATTTGGCAAGAGAATCTGTTTCATTCTCTCATTTTGTTCTTTGGGGCATTTTGATTTGTTTGGTGTGGCTTGATAAAGAGTCGACCTCTGAAATGGGCTATATCAATTGCTAATTCTTTCTAGCTGTGACTGGACCCAGCCACTCACTGACAAGAAGGGAAGGCATCATCCTTGGAGGACAGAATTCTCCTTAACCATTCTTTATTTCTTTTCCCCAAGGACTCACCAGGCTAGTCTTCTCATTGTTGGACTTTTGACCCTTTAGGGCAGAGTATGAATGGCTGAGTTTGCAAAATTGCATGTGTGTGAAGTCAAGTAACCTCTGGTGACTTGAGAAGTACAAGTTATTATATTCCAAAGGCCTCATTAATAAACTGACCCAGTGAGACGTCAATCTATCATCTTCCCTCTCCTTGATGTCCAGGGACAACTTTATATCTTTAGAAAAAAAATAGCTTTCAAAGATAGTCCTTGGGATGGATGGGGAATGTGGTACTCTTGTCTCCGATATCAGATTTTAGAATTATAAAGAAAATTGAAAGAGAATGATGGAAAGAGTGGGGGACTCAGAATGCCAAAGACCCAAGTTCAAATCCCACCTCATACTCAGTATCAGTTTCCTCCCAAGGGTACTGATAGAGTCTACTACACGAGTTTTTTATGCTTTCTGCTGCATACCAGGATCTTTCCCTGATTAAGCTATCATACTCTGCTTAGCATATTAATAAAAAATTATTTCTATCTTTATTCTTTTCTGACTTTGTTGAGTCCTTTTCAGTCATGTCCAACACTCTGTGACCCTATTTGGGGTTTTCTTAGCAAAGGTACTGGAATGGTTTGCCATTTACTTCTTCATCTCATTTTGCAATTGAGGAAACTGAGGGAAACAGAGGGGTTAAGTGACTTACTCAGGATCATCCAGCTAGTAAGTGTTTGAGGCTGAATTTGAACTCAGGTCTTCCTGAGTCCAGGACTAGTGCTCTATCCACTGCACCAACTATCTGTTCTAGCCCTTTTCCTTTCTCCTCAAGCCATCTTTCTACTCTCTTAGTAGATCTCAGCTCACACTCACTTAAATAGGGGGAAAATGAGACTATTCTTTGAGCTCCTTCTTCCCAACTCCACATTAGACACCACTTCCACATTATCTTCCCCTCCCCCAACTCTCTCCTCTGTAGCTCTAATATCAGGTGAAGAAGTGACACCAACCTTTCTGCTGGTGCCTTTGATCTTATCCCCTCCCACCATCTCCATGAGCTTTCCTTTCAATTATTGCATTTTTCCCTTAATTTTAAATATCTCCTTTATCTATGGACTCCTTTCCTATTGCTTAAAACCATGTCTAGACTCTTCCATCCTTTAAAAAGAACCAACAAACTTGATTCTACCGTTCCTTCATCTTGCTTCCCTTTCACAGTCAAAGCTCCTAAAACTTATCTTTACTCACTGTCTCCACTTCCTTTTTCTCACTTCCTTTTCAGACTCTTACAGACTGGCTTCTGACATCATTTCTCAACTGCAGTTGCCCTCTCCAAAAGTGAAAAATGATCCTGTAATTCCCAAATCTTTTGGCCTCTTCTCATTCCTGATCCTCTTTACCTCCCCAGTATTTAATATGACTGACCACTGTATCCTCCTAAATATTCTCTTTTTTATGTTTTCCCAGGCACCATTCTCTCTCAGTTCTCCTCCCACCTATGTGGTTGCCCCTTCCTGTTCCCCTTTGTTGGGTCATCATGCACATCTCACCTGCTATGGGGGTTTACCTCAGGGTTCTATCCTGTTCCTTCTTTTCTTCTTTTTCTATATCATGCACATTGTGGGTTCATCTAAAAAGCTTATGCAGGCAACATTCATATCCATCCACTGTGTCCCTTCTGAATTTTAATCCTGTGTCATCAGCTGTCTGTTGGAAGTCTCCAGCTGGCCCAAAATCATCTCAACCTCAGCATACCTAAAAAAGAACTCATTATCTTCTCTGTACTCACTCCCCACTCCCCACAATCCTTTTCTTTTCATTTCTCTCTTTGCATTTGAGCATCACCATTATTCCAGTTACCCACATTTGGAACCTTAGAGGTATCTGCAACTTTGTCTTCTTCTTTACCCATATCATTCAATGAGTTTCGAAGTCTTGTCAATTCTACCCCCATAGTAGATCTCTCATTTGTGCCCTCCTTCCCATTCACTCAGGCACCACTCTGCTTCATGCCCTCTTTGCCTTATGTCTGTACTGTCCTAAATGATCTCCCTGCCTTTAAGTCCATCCTCTTTCCAATTCATCTAACACAAACTACCAACATGATCCTAGTAAGTAGAGATCTGACCACGTTACTCCCCTGCTCAAGAAGTTCCATTGGTTCCCTCTTGCCTCTAGGATAAAATATCAGTTCCTTCCTTTGGTACTGACAGTCTTCATAGTCTTGTTTATTGGGCATCATTCTCCTTCGTGCACCCCATGAAGTCACCCCAGCCAAACTGACTGACTTGCTGATCCTTGTGTGTGAACTGTCTTTGCCTGGGCTATCCTCACTGCCTGGAATGGATTGTTTTCTCATCTCCACCTCATCACTCCTCTAGTTTCCTTCAAGGATAGCTAAGTTCACCTCCTACAAAATATCTCTCCTGTCCCCCCCCCCCCCGGTTGTTAGTATTCTCCTATCAGAAAATATCTTTCATCTATGTTATATTGCTTTGTATTTGATTTTCTGTGTATACAGAATGTACCATGGTGTTTCAGTAGATAGGGGACTAGATTGGAGTCTGAAAGACCCAGGTTCAAATTTTCCCTCACACAGGGAGAATTTGGTCCTTACTAGGTGTGTGGCCCTGGGAAGACCATTTAACTTGGTCCTTTCTAGGTGTGTGACCCTGAGAAAGTCATTTAACTTGGTCCTTTCTAGGTGTATGACTCTGGGAAAGCCATTTAACTTGGTTCTTTCTAGGTGTGTGACCCTGGGAAAGCCATTTAACTTGGTCCTTTCTAGGTGTGTGACCCTGAGAAAGCCATTTAACTTGGTCCTTTCTAGGTATTTGTCCCTGGGAAAGCCATTTAACTTGGTCCTTTCTAGGTGTGTGACCCTGGGAAAGCCATTTAACTTGGACCTTTCTAGGTGTGTGACCCTGAGAAAGTCATTTAACTTGGTCTTTGCTAGGTGTGTGTCCCTGGGAAAGCCATGTAACTTGGACCTTTCTAGGTGTGTGACCCTGAGAAAGCCATTTAACTTGGACCTTTCTAGGTGTATGACCCTGAGAAAACCATTTTACTTGGACCTTTCTAGGTGTATGACCCTGGGAAAGCCATTTAACTCCTCTGTGCCTTAGTTTTCTCATCTGTAAAATGAAAATATTGAACATTCTGAGCTTTAAGGGTCCCTCTGAGCTAGAAATCTATGATCCTTTATTGTTCCTCCTGAATGATCTCGGCTCTCTGAAGTTGGAATTATTTCGCCTTTTTGTCCTTGAGTCTCCAGCTCCCAGCACAGTGCGCTATACTTTGGAGGTGGTTAACAAATGCTTATTTAATCAATAATTGCTCGTATACCTTTGTATGTATGTGTGTGGGGGGGGGGGTCTTGGATTTCCAAAGATTTGGCCACCAGTATGTCATTTTGTAGTCTTAGAGAATATTGACTCATGTTTTACAATCCCATCCCATCCCTCTGTCCAGTCTTCTAGCCAAGCTATCTTGACATCTTTCTACTCAAACACAGCATACCCCATCTCATCCTTTCCTTTCCCTTTTCCTTCCCCTCCCCACTTTCTTCCACCTCTTGCTCAGCCTAGAGCCAGAAGGGATCTGAGACGTCATCTAGTCCATTTACCTCATTTGAAGTAAGGAAATTGAGACCCAAAGAGTTTAAGTGACTCGTCCACTGTTAAACTGGTAGTAATGGGGGGAGCTGGTATTCAGACTCAGGTTCTGGGACTTCAGTTTGAACTTAGGTTTTCTAACTCCAAACTCAGTGGTGTCTCCTCCCTACCTCCCAACACCCCCTACCTCATCCCCCCATGCAAACACAAACTCCCCCCAAACACTCAACCCCCTCACACACCACATACATACCTCCCCATTACAATGGTAAGTGGAAGGTATGAAGTTCATGTCAGAGGACAGAGAGGTCATTGTTAAGAAAGGGTTCACATCGAGGTAGGACTGAAGAGAGATGGGAGAGAGGAAGTGGAGACCCTCCAGGCTAAAGAAGAGCCTGACCACAGGTGCCCAGGGAGTGGTGTGCCTGATGGTGGGGAGACCAGAGAGCAGCCCGGGCCTGGAGCTCAGGAGGGACTGTGCTGGGAGATAAGATCAGAGACTCTGCTTGGGGCCACAGTGTTCTGGCTCTAGTTTAGGTTTCCAAAGGTAGCGCCAAACTATGCTAATCATTATTTCATCTCACTCTGCTATCTCTTTTTACTTTTGCAAATGTAACTATGTCATTCACTTTGTCCCTAGAACTGTCTTTCTTCTGCTTTCTCCTTAACCCTCACCCCATGGCCCCTTCCCCACACTGACATCCCCTCCACACCCTATGACCCCTTCCCCACCACTGTCCCAGTCTTTGTTCCATCCCTGATCCCCACCCCAAATCACTGACATCTCCACCCACCCTATGACCCCTTCCCTACCACTGTTCCAGTCTCTGTTCCATCCCTTATCACAAACCTGAACCACTTACATTCTTTCCCTCAGGTGTCACTTTCTTAAGATATCTTCCATAATTCCTATTTCTCTAAGAATAGAGGTCTCAGACCCTTTACCTGGTAACTCCAGTTCTATCTGTAGCTATACAAGTCTGATTTTTTTCAGGTATATTCTTTGTTCTGATTTCCTTCTGACACTATGAATCCCACCCTGTGTCTCAAACTGCAAAAGGAGTTTGCCAAAAAATAAAGACAAAATTTCTCCTTGTGACAGCATAAGGTGGGGGTCGGGGAAGGTGGGCAGATGTGCCTAGAAGGAAGGTCTGAGTAGGGACCCTTCTCTGAGATGTAGGGTGAGGAATAAGGCCCTGTAAGCCTGTGTTTGGAGGGATTTCAGAACTCCCTGCTTCAGCTGTTTGCCTTGGGCTTTCCCCAGAATGCCCTGGATTACAGCTTCATTCTGGGTGCCCTCGCCTGTTTGGAAGTCACCCTAATTTAATTAAGGGTCTCTATGTGCCAGCCTGAAGTCTCAACCCCATGCTCTTTAAACCAAGGGCACTTATGAGAGTTAATGAGCCACAAATCCATTGCTTAGCTGGCATCCTGGCAGATTTGGCTGGCCCTCTGTCGGCTGGGCACTCTTCCCATGGTGGAGGGCAACAGAAAGAATGGGGATGATGAGGAGTGAAAGTGGGGAGGGAAAAGTCAGACTGATACGTTCCTAGACTCTTGGATCAGAAAGTCAAATCTTTTTCATTGCCATAGGCATTCTCTTCCCTAAACCAACAGCCCTGCATCTCACAGGATCATAGAGCACAAGTAAGAGAAAATCTTGTATACCTCCTCTATACCTTATTTTACAGTTGAGGAAACTGAGGCCCAGAAAGGTTAAGTGACCTGAAGGTGACCCAAGTACTGACAGAGACAGAATTTCAGCCTAACTCCCTGACTCTAAATTTGAGGCTCTTTTCCCTGTATCCCACTGCTTCCAGTCTCCCAGAGTCCTGGCTCTCCCTCTTATGCCCTTTCGATTACTCCAGGGCCCAGTATCCTCAGGAGGGCCCCTATCCCTATTGCTTCTGCAGTTAGAACAATTTTATATGGAGTGGGCTGGTAGGATGATGGAACCTGGGACCACAAGGCAAAAAACCCTGGGTTCTAGTCAATTTTTCATGCCCAATTCATTCTATTGCCTTGGTAATCCATTTAGGGGAAACTGAGGCTCTTGAAGAAAGGAGGCTGCAAATGGCCTTCCCTCTGCTCATCTGACAAACAGAGAGGTGGGTTATATGAGAAAGGTCTGTAATACTTATTCCATAAAAGGAAAGAGACAACTTAAAGTACATATTGTTTATTTCTTCAAGCCACGTTGGGATGGCTTTTGCCCAACTGATATCTGATTCCCTGGTTGCTGCTGGAGTGGACGGTGAGGATGGGGTGACAGCCTTGGCCAGCGCAGTCCTCTCTGCTTGGATGGCATCTAAGTGATTCATCACCTAAGATGGCCTTAAAAGTGGTCAGCAGCTGGGCCTATTGGGGGATTCCCCATTCTAATGTTGGCCAAGGTCAAACCCAGGCTGTCAGGTCCAATCCTGGGCTGGCTTGTTGAAGTCCCTCAGGTCCCACCATGGTCTGAGTCTGCCTCAGATGCTGAGCATTTCACCAAGTACCAAACATACACGTGCCTGAAGGAATGGGGCTGGGGGAGGCTGGACGTAGGCACACACACACACACAAATTGATACATATAAGAGAAACATTATAAATGAGTAGGAGGAGAAAGCGAGATGGCACAATGGTCAGGACATTTGACTTTGAGGGCACTGGAGTCAGGAAGACCTGAATTCAAATCCCACCTCAGTGACTTGGTGTTACCCCCAAACAAGTCACTTAACTTCTCTTTACCTTAGTTTTTTCATCTGTAAAATGGGAGAATAATAGATAGAATGAGATATTTGTAAAGTGCTTTTTCCAACTCTGAAGCACTACAGAGATGCTAGCTATTGGTAGCAGTAGCAATAATTGCCTACTTTAGAGCAAGACCATATGGAACAGAGGATGGAGAGCGGGCCTTGCAGCAAATAAGACCTGGCTCTAAGGCATATCTCTGACATGTGTTGGCTGTGTGACCCTGGGCCAGTCACTTAATCTCATTGCTTCAGGCTGTCAAACTCAAATAGAAATTCCTTCCCACAGCATACTGACATAGGGAACCACAAATGAACATCATCTGTGTTGTATTCTATTTTGATATATATTGTTAAACATTTCCCAATTTCATTTTAATCTGGTTAGGGCTTCACTCAGGAGAGGGCCAGGGGGCCTTGCGTTTGACACCTCTTCCCTAGTGGTCAAGAAGGTGCTGGCCAGTTTTGGTGGAAGGAGTTTCCTCCCCTGGGAGTTCCTTATACCAGTGGAATCACAGGTCCCCTCACTGTTCCTACCTTTATATAATACTTTACAGTTAGAAAGAACTTGGTATAGCTCCTAGGAGGCATGGTTTCAAGGGCACTAGGTCTGAATTCCCAAGGTCCCGAATTCAAATCCTCTGCTAGGCATACCATCTGTGTGTCCTTGGCAAGTTCAAATCCAGCCTCGGACACTTACTAGATGTGTGACCCTAGACAACTCACTTAGCTTCTCTTTGCCTCAGTTTCCTCATGTGTAAAATAGGGATCAACAAGGTTGTTGTGAGAATCAAACGAGATCATTGTAAAGTGTTTAGTGTGGTACTTGGCACATCATGGGTGCTCTGTTAATGTTTATTTTTATTAATATTGTTATCATATGAAAAATGCAGGGTTGAACGAGGCTAACTCTAGGGCCCCTTCTAGCTCCAGTATCCTTTACAAATGAGGAAAGTGAGGGCCAGAGAGCCTGGGATGTGTCCACACAAGCACCACAGCTGGGACCGAAGCCCAGCCTCCTTGACTTCTCCCCACCTTTGGGCTGCCTCAACCTGACATCAGCGATCTGCCATCATACAAGAGGGCGGAGGGAGCTTTAGCAGTGATTGGAGGGAGAGCTTTTGGAGATGATTTTGAAAACAGGGAGGAGTGAGAGCTTAAGTATTAAAAAAACCTACCAAACCAACTCTACCCCCCACCTACCCAGTCACCTCCCTAGTGTTCCAAGGTGTACACGACCCTTTATAGACATCGTGCATTTGAACCTCACAACTTGATTCCAAGGTAGGTTCTGCCACCAAGATCCCATGAGATAATATGTGAAAAACTCTTTGCAAACCTTATCCTAAACCAGGGGTGGGAAACCTGCAGCCTTGAGGTCACATATGGCCCTCTAGGTCCTCAAGTGCAGCCCTTTGACTGAATCCAAACTTCACAGAATAAAGTAACCTTTAATCCAATCAAGCTTAAAGCTGAACTCAGGATTTTAGCCAGTATTAGCCAGGAGGGGGAGGAGGAAGAGGAGTGATAGTAGTAGTAGTAGTAGTAGTAGTAGTAGTAGTAGTAGTAGTAGTAGTAGTAGTAGTAGTAGCAGCAGCAGCAGCAGCAGCATCCCTATTTAATAGATGAATAATGAGAATTTGTTAAGCCCACCAGGCACAGTGCACAACAACTTACATCAATGTAGTGCTTTAAGGGTGACAAGAAACTTCATGAAGATAAGCTTATTGGACTCTCACAACAGCCCCGTGAGAAGGCACTGTGGGCGTTGTCCCGGGTCCTTTGCCGAAGCCCCAAGAAAGTGACTCACCCAGTGTCACAGACTCGTAAGTGTCAGAGGTGAGCTCTGGCCTCTCCTGATTCCAGGTCCGTTGCCTTTCCCGATACACCACACTTCCAAGGGCTGAGATCCTCCCTCTATCCTGACCTGAACTTTAGATCATCCCCAGGGAAATGAGGTTCATGCACCCGCTGAGCCGGCTCTTTCTTCTGTTAGGAAGTATTTATAAAGTACCTACTGTGTGCCAGACACCGTGCCAACCACTTTACCAATATTGTCCCATTTGATCCTCACAACAACCCTGGGAGATAAGAGCTATTATTATCCCCATTTTATAGTTGTGGAAACTGAGGCAGATGATAGTTAAGTGACTTGCCCAGGGTCACATAGCTAGTGTCTGAGTCTGGATTTGAACTCAGATATTCCTGACTCTGGGCTCAGTGCTCTTTCTACTTGGACACCTACCTGCCGCTCTACAGCTGTCTCCATGAATCTGCTTCTTCATCACAGGCCATGTCCCTTTCCACCTGGCAGGTGATTTTTGTAGACATTTTGACTTATCTTCGTAGGAAGCTCCACCCATTAGAATAGGGAGAGTTAAGTGTTCCTGACACCCCAAGAAATCAAGGCAGAGGAGTGAGGGGCTGCTGCAGGCAGGACACTTAACACTCTGATGGCAGAGCTGCCATTAGGAGGCCCCTCCACATTAGAGCTGAAATGCCACTCAGCCTTGGAGCCTCGACTGTGCCCACGGACTGTTCATCCAGCAGCTGGGCACGAGGACAGAGACCCAGGTCCAGCTCCCACCCAGGCGCCCGGCTACCCCCTGGGTACCCAGGCATCCGGCTACTCCCTGGGTACCCAGGCCACTAGCTGGGGATGCAGAGCAGGTAAGTGTTTGGGTTTATTTGTTCCCTGCTCCCTCCACTCTTCTCTCTCCCTAAGTTGTTCTACATGTAATTATCCATTTTATCAGGGCGAAAGGCCCTGCAATTCACTTGTCGAACTCCTAACGAGGCAGCGTGGAAGCTTTCAAGTCCATAAAGAAAGGGGAAATCCTGCTAGAATTGGCAACTTAATTCACCAAGCCAGCCTCGACAGACCTCATTAAGTTCCCGTGTATTCATTTCAGGCTAATGGCTGTCATGCTGACTGCTGTTTGATTTGCTGTAATAGACTTTTATAGCTTTCCAATTTGCTAAAACGTGTTTGCCTGTGTCTGTGCCCGGCTGCACGGCTGTAGTACATCAGTTAGGCGTTGGTGTGCCTGCCACGTTGACCTTCAGGTACTCTCCTCTGCTTGCCCGACTTCTACTGCTGTTCTCCCCACCCTGGGTGGCTCCATGTCCCACTGCTGCCCTCCGTGGCTTCCCCTTGTCTAGTGTTCTGGATCCCTGCACAAACACATCAGCAAGGAGGGAGCCAGGGGCCACCCTCCTCTGGGTGGGGGAGGTAGGAGATACGCAGCAGTTGGGTATGAGGAGGAAGGGGAAGATATGAGGGGCAGAAGCCTGGTTTAAGGACAGATGGGATGGGATGGGAAGGGGTAAAGAATTACAGAGCATAGACTGTCCAGATAATAACTTAGACATCCTTAAAGAAGAAATGTGTGGTTCCCCCTAAGTCACTCATGTTTCTTTCTCCAAATTGCTGTTCAGTCCTTTCAGTCCTGTCCAACTCTCTTTTAGGGTTTACTTGGCAGAGATACTGGAGTGGTTTGCCATTTCCTTCTCCAGATCATTTTACAGATGAGGAAACTGAGGCAAATAGGGTGATATGACTTGTCCAGGGTCTGGACTAGACAGCTAGTCAGTGTCTGAGGTCAGATTTGAACTCAGGAAGATGAGTCTTCCCCACTCTATGCCTGGCACTCTATCCACTGTGCCATCTAGCTGCCCCAAATGACCTTTTATTTATTTGCATATGTACTGTTTTTCTACCCCAAACAGTCTCCTTGAGAGTAGAGACTGTTTTACTTGCTTGTATTTGTACTGCTTAGCCCACTGTCTGTAACACAGTAAGTGCTTAATACATACTCTGTGTATCTATACCTGGCTATCTATCTATCTTCTACCCATCTATCTACCCATCTCCACATCTATCTTTGTTAGAGATAGGACCTGACCCAAGACCTTCCTGTCTCAAAGACCGACCATCTCTCCAAAGCATCGTGTGACATCTCTTGACTCCCCAAACCCTCATTACACTTGGTGGGTTCTTATTCTACTGTCTTGCATTGTTAATTCTTTGTATACATTTGAGCTCCACTATGAGATTAGAAGTTTTAATAGCTGGAGACTATAGCTTACGCTTCAGATCCACTGGGGTGCCCAGCTGATGTTACAAGCTCAGTAAATATTTCTTGTTTGAACAAAACCCAAGATAAATCCTGTGACTTATAAGCATCATGGGAAGCCTGGAATCCTGGATAGAAAACCATTCTTTGAACCAGGAAGACCTAAGTTCACTCCTAGCATCTGGTCTAGACTGGCTGTGAGATTCCAGGCAAGGCACTTAACTTTTGACACCTCAGACAACTCTAAGACCATATACTTCAGATGCCAACTTTCATTGGTAGTGGGAGATCTGGAAGCTCTCTAGGCTAGTGAAATCATAGAGCCAGTCCATGTCCCTATATTTATTACAACCAGGAGCCTGAGGTGATGATTGAATTCTGTCAAGGGACCCTGCTGATGTGTGTGTGTGCTGCATGGACACATATGTATCTAATTCTACATGGTTATTCCTAGACATAACGTTGAATAGTAGAAAGAAAGCTGTTCTCGTGTTATTTAGTCATGCCTGACTCTTTGTGACCCTATTTGGGGTTTTCTTGGCAAAGATGCTATAGTAGTTTGCTATTTCCTTCTCCAGGTCATTTTACAGATGAGGAAACTGAGGCAAACAGGGTGAAGTGACTTGTCCAGGGTCACACAGCTAGTAAGTATCTGAGGCCAGATTCCCATGTAAAAAGACCTAGATGTCTATTCTCTAATATTCATGTCATGGATGGATCACTATGTCTACTAGTCTCGGGCGACCATCTATAAAGTGGGAGAAGGCAACTCTTAGCATTCCCCTTCTTCACTACAGTAATATATCCCTACCGGTACATGCACACGATTCCCATACTGCTTCCATTCATTCACCCTTAAGTCAGTATTTCAAGGCAATGTAATTTCTTTGGAGTAGATACTTCCTCCTGTGATTCAAGGCTTTTACAACTTCATAGATGGTCTTTGAGAGTTCTGTACCTGGAAGAACTCTTCAGCTGCAGCCAGTCTGGTGATGTAATGAACCTTTCAGAACTTGGCTAAGCCAGACCTCGGCCAACAGGCATGCTGGCTGCCCATTGTCGGATTCTGCTCCCATCCTCCTGTGTTCTGGGCATCCTAAGTCCTTCTAGCTTGTTGATGGACCTGTCAAGTATTGGATGTCACGAGCCCTTAAGAGACTAAGGTTATCTCTGCATCATGATGAGGAATCACAGCAGGACTTCATTGGAAGAGTCCTTCATTCTTCAAATATTACCCAGTAGCTCTTATGTCCCAGGCATTGGAATAAGGATACACTGACCTTTCCTGATTCCCACAGTTGCTGGTGCCCTCTCCCTCACTCATTTTCCCTTGTATTTCTTTTGTATATATTTATTTAGACACAGAGTTGGTTCTTGGAAGACAGGGACTGTTTTCATGTCCCCAGCATTGAGTGAGCACTTAATAAATGTTTGTTTCCAACTGACATAGGGTCATAGGTTTTTAACTAGAAAGGACCTTAGGAGGCATCTTGTTTCAGTCCCTTAATTTTGCTGATGAGGAAAGTGAGGTCCAAAGTGACACACAGCTACTAAGTATAAGAAGTTGGTGCCAAGTTCTGTGCATTGTTAATTCCCTACCTTTCTATGTGTTTGGTCTTCCATACTAGATTCTGTGTTCCTTGGGGGTGAAGACTGTATTAGACTTCACCTAGACCATAGTACCTACTTCATGTCAACCTAGACTACTTTATAGATGACACTGTGCTATAGCTCTAATAGAAGGCAAGCTTCTTGAGGGCAAGAACTGTTTTGTTTTGAACTCATTCTGTCCATCCTTGTTCCGACCCAGGAGAGGGCTAGCCTGCTTTCTCATCTGTCCTCTGGAATTGTGGATGGTCATTGCTTTGACTGCAATGCTCAAGTCTTTATAAAAGTGTTTGGAAAAGCAAGACAAGTATAATAAGGAAACCCAAGGTGTCATTTTATTGTAACTCGCATATGACAGGATAAAAATCCCTGACTGGTCCTGGCCATGAGCCAGGTACTCAGCTCCTGGCACTCTTACCTATCTTCTAGCTTGCCATCTAAGCCTGCACGTGCCCCAGGTAGAACTTTACCCAGGTGATACTTGAGATGGGTTTTGCCCACTGCTTAAGTCACACCCGTGCCCTGAATTTCCTGCCAACTGCCCTCCCCCAAATATCATCTACAAATACCTTGCTCCATGTAGGTGGTGATGAAGAAGTGGGAAGACCCCTGGTGGCTGAAAAAGTCAGGAGTCTTGTCATGGTAGACCTAGCCAAGAAAACCTCCGGTGGCCAGCAGTAATGCCCGAGCCCCCCTCTACGCCATCCTAGTCACAGGCTGAATGATTTATAAATTGGATTCTCCAGTTGCAGTGAGAAGAGCTCTCTAGCTGGTATGTTCTGTTCCCTCTGAAGTGCCAGCATGGTTCACAAGAGCTCTGTCTGCTGTGCCAGGAGAAGGCACCACTTGACAGGTGGTATTAATTTCTACCATGGGGCCACGGTTTCTGAAAGCCCCCTCTGCATCCATAACCACCTACCTATTGATCCCAAGGAAGGAGACCAATAAATCATCTCTGGGTTTCACCAGTCTTGCTGGACAGAGCCTAAGTGGCTCCAAGGAGTTCTAATAGCAGGCTCTGATGATGTCTCTATGCCCCCCTAGGTGACCATTGAGTAATCTGAGCTTCCCAGGCCTTTCCTCTGCCCTCCATCCTTTCCTTAAACCAGGGCAGTGATTAATAACCTGGGAAACTTGTTGGTTACCATCAGGAAGATGTCCCCGCCCACAGAAGCAATGGCAAACATGTTTTGTGTTTTTAGCAGTAATGTATGGGGGCCAGAAATGAGGGCACACACTGTGATAGAAAGAATCCTGAACAGACTTGGGTTCGAATCCTTCCCCAGAACTAGCTATGTGACCCTGGGTAGGTCAGGAGGCAGGACTGGACCCGAGATCTCCCTGAATCAAAGGCCATTTGTCTCCTCATTACACCACATTGCATCTCTTTCTGATAATGCCATCTCTGAGCTCCCATACCACTTACTGTCTGCACCTCTCATTGAGTACTGATTATGGCTTTCATTTTTAATTATCTACTTTAAGCCTCAGTTTCCTCATCTATAACCTGAGTATAATACTCTGTATTATCATTATTATATTAGCTACCTCAGAATTACTGAAAGGAAAGTGCTTTTTAGCCTTGAGTTATGTCAATGCATATTGTTATTATAGCAGGTAAAACAGTAGCACCCCCACCCCTCACCCCCATTTCAAAGACATCTGAATTTTTGAATGATCTGAAGATTGTTGCCTTTTATTTCATCTGTGCATTTCTTCAGGCACCTTTACATCCCATTCTCATTTGGCCTCCTGATGTCCCTATTACGTTAGTTGAGAGATATTCTTCCCATTTTATAGAAATATAAAAGCTGGAGCCTGAAGATGATCAGTGACTGTCCCAAAGTCACACAATGAGTTAGTGACACTTGGACTTCCCAATCCCTCCATCCTGCCTGCACTTCCTGCTCCTTTCTGTTCTGTGATAGATGCTTAGGCATTTCTTAATTTGGGGCAGCCTTTGTTTGACTTCAAGTGGTAGAGTTGGGCTCTTACTCAATTGAACATTTCCCATGAAGAGCTGAATGCCAAGGCAGCCATTGCCTACATCCAACTTGGGGGACAGAGAGCTAGAAGATCTAGAGGTCCTCTTGCCCAGCTCTCTCAGTTTGTGGAAGGAAAAACTGGGGACCAGCTAAGGAAAAGAACTTGGTGAAACCCTCACATCTACTAAGGAGCAGAGCTAGAATTCATTCTTAAATCTATTGTGCTTACTCTAGAGTTCATTTCACACACGTGCACATGCACACACACACTCACGCTCACTCACTACTGCCTGTGTAGTCTGAAATGTCCTGGTTGAAAAATTCTATGTAAAACTTCCTTCCCTCTTTCCTTTGTCTCTATTTTCCTTCCTCCCTCCCTTCTTTTTTTCTTTATCTCTATTTCCTCATCCATTTACTTATTTTTAAACTCATTAAAATTTCTGTTGATAATTTTGGGTTTTTATCACCTTAATTTCCAAATATATCTCTCCTCCATCCTCTGTCCAGATAACCAGCCCTCGTGACAAAGAATTTTTAAAAGAGGAAAAAAGAAAATAATATTTCTGCAGAGCTCATAGCCACTACATCATCTGAATCATCCAGGACAGGAAATGTTCCACTTCCCATTTTCATGGTTTGCAGCCAAGGGAAGGAGGCACATTTTGTCTCCTCTTAGGCCCAAGTATGGTTACTTTAATTAGACAGCCCTTAACTTCACTGTTGTCATTGTATTTATTGATCTCCTTCTGCATTGTTCTGGTTCTGCTGAATTCACTGAATCAGTTCATGTAGGTCTTCCTATCCTCCACTGAATTCTTTGTATTTGTTCAATCTAATGACATAATAATTTTTCATTCTGTTCCTGTGCCACAATTTGTTTAGCCATTCCCCAATCGATCGGCACCTCTTACCTGCTTTTAAATATACCAGGCCATGCTTCTGACCATAACCATTTCTGTCTTACACTGAAGGACATTTCAGGTATCTTAAGAATGCATGCCACTTGACAGTAGAGATTGTTTTGTCCATTGTGTTTTTATCACCATTAATTACTATAGTGCCTGGCACAAAGTAGATATTTGATGTGAATTGGGTGACCATCTTGGAGTTCCCTGGTGAAGACTGTTCATATCATTCTGTAGATGAGACATTAAGAAGTCTCTTCAACATGAATCCCATTCTACTATCATAAGACTTAAAATCAAGACCTAGCCAGATGCCATACCCAGCCTTTCTGACTTCTGTACTATCTCCCCAAGCCCCACCCTATCACCAACCTCTAACATTAAGCCCCCAAATCTTTTCATCAATCAGTATATGTAAGGGAAGAGTGGAGGAGACCAAGTAACATAAGACATGATTTCTACATTCTCTTCATAAATATAACAATAAAAAATAGTGACTGACACCTACATAACATTTGGGAAAATTGGGAAAATTCTTCACATATATCATCAGATCTGAATCTCTTCATAATCCTGTGGGGAAGGTACTATAGAGATTACTATCTGCATTTTGAAGAGAAGGAAACTGAGGTTCATTAAAGTTTAAGTGACTGTGGTCAAAGGAAGCAAGTGTCAGAGTCAAGATTTGAATTCAGGTCTTCCTGATTCCTCTTCCCATATTCTCTGTCCCACATATCTCTATTGCTGGATCAAAGGGTATGCACAGTTTGATTATCCTTTGGGCATAGTTCCAAATTGCTCTCCAGAATGGTTGGATCAGTTGCCAACTCCACCAAGTTAGACGGCACTATCCTTGACCACATTGCCTCATTTTGCCCAACTGACTAAAAACACCAGTCCTTTTGCCCTGACCAAATGGACTGATGTCTGCCCACTGCTTCGGTTTTTTATTTTGTTTTGACCATCAGTGACTGTCCGAACCCAAAAAAAGTCTAGGAAAGGAAAACCAGAGGGGAAAAAATGAATTCAGCTTGGCTCAATTTCCCCAAGGTCTGTGAATTTGGGGAAGGTGAAGCGAATTACATCTGACCTCCATAGCTAATCTAGCCATCCCATTTTTGTCCTCATTTTCTCATGGAGTGGCACAGTCCCCGCCCAGGACAGACCCTGGCCTCCTCATTCCTTACCAGCCCAAACCAGAAAAGAGGACAGTGAGGGAGAGGAGGGGGGAAGGTTTAAAAAGAGGAACTCAGATGTAATTAAAATTATTATTTTGTTTTAATGGTAATAATGTTCTTAATTACATCAGTTTCCTAGCTGACTCTGGCTGGGAGTCTTTGGGGGCCTATATAATTCTATTGCGATGACTGCAGGACCCAGCGCTATGAATACGAAACAGCAGGAATGAGCACAGAGCCCGAGCTACAGCACATTAGTGATTCTCTTACACATGCCAGGACAACTTTTATTATTTTCCCCCCTTTAAATAAAGAACCTTTAAATTGAAGGAGATGATAACAGCCCTGATAGGAGAAGATGTTCCCACTGCATTGTCGAGCTGTCAGCAGCCTCACTCTGGCATCTACCTGTCCTCTTCTCTTCTTTTTCTTTTAAAATGGTCTCCTCCCCTGGCCTGATGGAACTCATGGTAGGAAGGATTGAAGTAACCCTTTAGAGTCTTCCTGATCTTCCAGGCAGAGCCTATGCAGTTTTATCTAAGTGAATAAGCCTGTAGTATAGGAGGCCTTGGAGGCAAATTCCTTTCCTAGGGCATTGCATGTGGGCTTACTCTGGGCTCAGTTTCCCCATCTGGGAAAGAAGAATAGGCCAAAGACGGCTGTTAATTGAACTCTTAGTGGGAGGTAAGTCAAGTCAGCTAGCACTTTTTAAAGAGTAAGTAGTATTTTATTTTTTCCAATTACAAGTAAAGATAGTTTTCAACATTCATTTTTTATAAGATTTTTAGTTTTAATTTATTTCTTCCTCACTTCCAGCCTCCTTCCCAAAGATAGCAAGCAATCTGCTACAGCTTATACATGTAAACACATTTCCACATTAGCCGTGTTGTGAAAGGAGAAAAGAACAAAAGGGGAAAGGCACCAAAGGAAAAAAAAAGTGAAAATAGTATTCTTTGTTCTGCATTCAGATACCATAGTTCTATCTTTGGATATGAATAGTATTTTCCATCATGAGTCTTTTGGAATTGTTTTGGATCATTGTATTGCTGAGAAGCATTAATTCAATCCTAGCTGACCATTGCACAATGTCGCTGTTCCTGTGTACAATGTTCTCCTGATTCTGCTCACTTCACTCAGCATCAGTTCATATAAGTCTTCCCAAACTTTTCTGAAATCTCCCTGCTCCTCATTTCTTATAGCACAACAGTATTCCATTACATTCATATGCCACAACTTGTTCAGCTTGATTTTGAATTCTTGACCACTGCAAAAAGTTGCTATAAATGTTTTTGTGAATGTGGGTCCTTTCCCCTTTTTCATAATCTCTTTGATATACAGACCTAGTAGTGCTATTGATGCATCAAAGGGCATGCACAGTTTGATTGCCCTTTGGGCATAGTTCCAAATTGCTCTTCAGTTGACAACTCCACCAACAATACATTAGTGTCCCAATTTTCCCACATCTTCTCCAACCATTTTCCCTTTTGGTCCTATTAGCTAATCTGATAGGTGTGAGGTGAGGTGGTACCTCAGAGTTGTTTTGATTTGCACTTCTCTAATCAATAGTGATTAGAGCCTTTTTCACATGACTATAGATAGATTTTTTATGCAAAACCTTTTTTAATTTGACATGATCAAAATAATCCATTTTGTTTTTCAAAATGTTCTCTATCTCTTGTTCAGTCATAAATTCTTCCCTTCTCCATTGATTGGCATTTGTTAAGCACTTACTATATACCAGACATCATGCCAAGCTCTGAGGATAGCCAAAGAAGAAAGCCAAAACCAGTCCCTGACCTCAGAGAGCTCCCCATCTAATGGCAGAGACAACATGCAAACACCTATGTGCAAACAAGATATAAAAGGGATAAAAATAGAAGAAAATCCAAGAGGAAAGGCCCTTAACCTCTGTCTGCCCCAGTTTCCTCATCTGTGAAATGGGGAGAATAACTGTACTTCCCCCCCCCAGGATTGTAGTAAGGATCAATTGAGATGATATGGTAAAGCACTATAGAAATGCTAGCTAGTATTACCTCACCCATCATCCCAACCACCCAGAGTTGTTGCAAGAAGCAATGAGAAATCTATGAAAGTTCTCTGAACAGTTTAGAGAAAAATTACTTTTAAAGCTAAGTTGTTAATCATATAGTCAATTATCATTGAATTCTTGTTGATTCTTCCTGACCAAGAAAAAAAGAAAGAGACAGGGAAGAGCTAGCCTTGAATAGGAAGGGGAGCTTGGCTCTTCTCCTTTCCCTTTCCCTTCCCTTCCCCTTCCCTTCATCTTGGATCTTGAGCCTCATCTATAAGACTGAGCTTAGCCAGGCTCCCCTTCCAGAGCAGGCAAGTCAGTAGGTACTATATAAATGTTATTCCACTTATGCCTTCAGCCTACAAGACACCACTCATTGTGCATGTAGGGTGATGCTTTATCAGATCCCAAGGAAAGATATGTGGAGAATGGCAGATCAGACCCTGACCAGAAAAGTCTCTATTCTGTAGGGTGGGTGAGACATACCCATGAGGAAAAAGATGGAGGTTCCAGTGGCTGCTCAGAGCTTTCAGTGATATACTCTCAAAATAAATTATGACCACAGATGGGACTCATTAGACAAGGAATTCTTAATCTGGGGTCTACAAATTCTAGGGTCTGGGGATAGATTTCAGGGGATCTTGAACCTGGATGGAAAAAAAAATTGAATCTCTGTTTTCACTAACCATTGCTTTCCTTTGTAATTATGTGTATTTTACTTTATGTGTTTCAAAATATTATGCTGAAAAGGGGCTTGTAGTCATCACAAGACTGCCAATGGCAGAGATGTTTTGGGAAATGTTTAAAAATTTATCCTCTGAAAATATAGGACACACATTTAATATAGGGCACATTAGTAACATTTTCTCCATCACTTTCTTAATTCTAGACAACAAAATAATAAATCAGGCCCATATTTATAGCATTGCTGATTTCCAAGGTGTAAAAGCTCTTGCCATACCCTTGACCAAAGGGAGCTATGACACCAACAATTGGGGGTGGCCAGGTAGCACAGCGAGTAAGAGCACTGGCCCCAGTGTTGGGATGACCTGGGGATCGAATTCGGGCTCAGACACTTAGCACCCACCCAGAAACACCTGGCCGTGTAACCTTGAGAAAGTTACTTAACCCCAATTGCTTAGGGGCAGCCAGGTGGCTCAGCAAGTAAGAGCACCAGCCCCAGTGTAGGGATGACCTGGGGATCGAATCCGGGCTCAGATACTTAGCACCACACCCAGAAATAACTGGCCATGTGACCTTGAGCAAGTAACTTAACCCCAATTGCTTTAAAAAAAAAATCCTGACATTAGAAAAAAAAATTTTTAATTAATTTTTTTAAAAAAGAATCCCTACATTAGGAGAAAAATAATAACAATAACTGGATTGTGATAACATAGGAAGACTTCCCAGAGAAGGAAAATTGGAATGGAGTTCCTTGATCCTGAAAACTGAATTCATCTCCTTTACCAGCATGCTAAGGGCATGGACATGAAAAGATTTGTTGTTGTTCAGTCCTTTCAGTTTTGTTTGATACTTTGTGACCCCATTTGGAGTTTTCTTGGCAAAGAAACTAGAGTAGTTTGCCATTTCCTTCTCCAGCTCATTTTTACAGATGAGAAAACAGAGGTAAAGAGGATTAAGTGACTTGCCCAGGGTTACACAGCTAGTAAATGTCTGAGGCTAGATTTGAACTCAGGTCTCCCTGATTGAAGGTCCAGTGCTCTATCTGTATTTGTAGATAGAGAGACACTTACAGATCTTTGAATCCAGCCCCTGAATTATCCAAATAAGACAAATGATGACCAGAGAGAGTCAGTCAATAAACATTTATTAAGCACCTACTATATGCCAGGCACTGTGCTAAGTTCTGGGGACACAAAAAGAGGCAAAAGACAGTCCCTGCCCTCAAGGAACTTACAGTCTAATGGGGGAAACCACATGCAAACAAATATGTAGAAACAAGCTACATATAGGAAGAATAGGAAATAATTAACAGAAAGAAGGCCCTGGAATAGGAGAGATTTGAGAAGGGCCTTGTATAGATGATAAGGTTTTATTTGGGACTTGTAGGAAGCTAAAGAAGGAAGTAGGTGATGATGAGGAAATAGAGCATTCCAAGCTTGGGCGACAGCTAGAGAAAATGCCTGGAATCAAGAGAAGGAACAGCCAGGAGGCCAGTGTCACTGAATCAAAGATTACATGTCAGGGAGTGAGGTCTAAGAACCTGGAAATGGAGGAGGAGGCTGGGTTGGGTTGTAAAGGGCTTTGAGTGCTAAACAGAGAATCTTGTATTTGCTCCTAGAGGCAATAGGGAGCCATTGGAGTTCATTGAGCAGGGGAGTGACATTATGGAACCTGTATTCACAGGAAATCATGTTAGTGTCTGAATGGAGGATGGATTGGAGTGGAGAGAGACTTGAGGCAGGTAGACCCACCATCCAGGTAAGGGATGATGAGGACTGCCACCAGAATGGTTTTCCAGAACTTCTGGCCATTTCACAGCTCCAAAAACAATCTATTAATGTGACTATCTCTAGGGTTCTTCGCTGTACCCTGCTGCCACCTAGGACCTTGATCTCTCTAAAGCCCCAAGCAGCTTTGGGGTCATCTCCAAATTGGTGATCCTAGAATGTACCTGGCATGTTGGCAAAGAGAATGTATTTAGTATTCACGGGATCTCTGTTCCCAAGTTAGTTCCTCTGAGAAGTCTTCCTGGCTATCATCACCCACCTCTCAATTTAGGTTATAGACCCATATCACTCATGGGACAGTCACTTCTATTTATAAAACACTTCCACCTATGTGAGATGCATGTCGCTGTGCCATTATTATTATTATAATAGGAGCAGGTATTATAATCTCCATTTGACAAATAAGGAAACTAAGGCTTGAAAAGATGAAGAAACTTGGTCAAGGTCGCATCAGTAACAAATGGAAGAACAAGGATTCACATGCAGGTTTCCAGTCTTCCAGGCTGGGATTCTTGGTGCCCCTATAGCTACCACCTAATTGTGAGCCCTTCTTGGCACCCAGGAGCATTTTAGCTCTCAAGGGCAGCAGTCCAGGATGCAGCTTTGCTCTTCTTGTCTTATTTGGGCTCCCCAGCTCCCCATATCACATACTCTACCCTACCCACTGTCCTGACAAGTTAATCTGTTGGCAAAATAGCTGAGGGACAGGGCTTGTGGTTCCTGCCGTGATATTGAAGCCTTGAGCACAATAGACTTATTTTGATGTGTTTTTCAGGCTGCCTGGCCCACCTTATTTTCTAGTCAGGAGTGGGGGAAGGAGAGAGAGGGAGAAAGAAAGCTTTTGCTTGACAGAATTATAATAATTTCTCTGATTCCTTAGCAGCCTTTAATTACTTTGCAACTTTGTGGGGCTGACTGAGAAGGATGCATGTAAGGGGATGGGCTCTGCCTCGATTAATAATCGTAAGTGGAAGCATTTTGTTCATCTATTAAAAAGCCCTTCCTTCTCAACAGATAATTCCACTGAGAGTCTTCAAATGAAACGTAATCACTAGGTACAATGTAATCTCCCCAGGAGAAGCAATCCACACTGTCTTTCCCACCAATTGGTCAGCCTCCATCTGCCTACTTTCTCCTCATCACCCCCACCCACCATCCCTGGTACAGGCTTGGAGACAGTGAGACTATGATGTCCTTGAGAGGTAGGATCACAATATACAAATTTTCTCCAAATTATCCCAGACAGAAAGAAACAGAGACAGAAGAGAGAGGAGGGAGACAGAGAGACAAAGAAAGACAGAGACAGAGAGAAAGAAGGAGGGAAGAAAGGAGGGAGGTAGAGAAAGGGATGGAGGGAGACAGAGAGAGAGAGAGAGAGAGAGAGAGAGAGAGAAATACTATGTGAAGAGATGTTCCTCTCCCCTTTCCCATCTTCCTTTCACCCCTAGCACAGTATCTGGCAAAAGTAAATACTTTATGGTCCATTAATTGATTGATTATCTTTTTTCTTCAGCAAATCAGCAAGTATTCAGTGAGTGCCTATTATATGTTTCCTCTGGGCTAGCTTGTTGGAATCTTGATGTGGCCTATAGCCCAGAATGCAAACTCTTTATTTACATCTTTGAGAGATTTTCACAAATTGTTCTTTGTGCCTTGTGCCCCTCCTGGATTTTCTGGATTTTCCTTGGAAATACCTCAATTTGTCTCATGTCTACATTCTTTAATCCAAAGAAAAGTCCCTTTTAAGCACTCGTGCTAATAGGATATTGATACAGAACAGACTTTCGTTCACCTGAGTCCATAAACAGTCAATTTTCCTTCCCTTTCTATTGAACCCTCCCCTTCCGTCACTAGGTACTGACATAATCTTATAGCCTCATTGTGCTATTCTAAGGCTGAAATCCCTACTGCCTCACCCCAAACTCTAGCAAAAAAAAAAAACTTTGGGTTGGAATAATTTGAAGTGTTGTTTTTGTCATTGTTGTTCAGTCATTTCGATTATGTCCAGCCCATTTGGGGTTTTCTTGGCAAAGATCCTGGAGTGGTTTGCCATTTCCTTCTCCAGATCATTTTCCAGAAACTAAGGCCAACAGGGTTAAGTGACTTGTCCACGGTCACACAGCTAGTAAGTGTCTGAGGTCAGACTTGAAGTCAGAAAGAGGAGTCTTTCTGACTTGAGGCCCAGAGTTCCATTAACTGCACCACCTAGCTGCCCCAATAATTTGAAGTAACCCACCTCTATAGTGGACCCTGCCTCCCTAGAGCCCTTATAAAGCCACCTAGTCTTCTACTACTACTTAAAAATAAAGGTTTCCTCTCAAGTAGAATGTACTTGAGGTCATCAGAGGGTCAGTCCTTTTCACCCAGACCTTCAATGTCCATATATCACTCACAGTACCTGTGAAGGGCAAAGTCCAAGCCTGCTTTCCCACATTATATTGCTCTATCTCTGGATGCTTCTCATATCTGATTCCTGTTTGGTTTTACAATTTCCCCAACTGATCCAGGAACTCATTGTTTTCTGAGAAATCTAACCACAGAGGCACACTGGACTTTTTTCTTTGTTCTCTACCTTGTACAATATCCAGACATCCACAACATCTCTTTCATTCACATCCTTCTCTTCACTCATGTGACTACCACCCTAGTTCGAATCCTCTTCTCCTCTTGACTGCATTATTGCAATAACCTTCTAATTGGACTCCTAGCTTCTGGTCCCTCTTAACTCTAATCCTTGTCATATTTCAAAATAATCTTTCTAAAGCACAGCTGACTATGTCACTCCCATACTCAGGCATCTTTGAGGATTCCCTGTAGCCTCGAGGATAGAATATAGACTCTTCAGCTTGGCATTCAAAACCCTTCTCAACCTGGCTAGATTCAACTTTGCCTTCATTCTTTCTCTTCACACATTCTCTGTTCCTGCCAAACTTCCTTACTGGAAACTCCTGTTTCCCAAATTCAGCACTGTTTCCTGGCCTCTGTTCTTGGAAAAGCGCTCATTCGCCCTCACTCCCTTAGAATCCTTGACTTCCTTCAAAGCTTAGCTCATATGCCACCTCCTGTGAAAGACTCTCCTGACCCCCGGAATTGTCCATGCTCTTTCCATTATTCTGGAATTATCACACATGCATGTATCTGTCTGTAATTTCTGTCCCTTCAGTAGCACGTAAGCTCCTTGAGGACAGGGACTTTTTGTCATTTTATTTTTGTGTCTCTACAATCTAGCATGCTGCCTTTTACAGAATAGGTAGTAATCCAGCCCAGTGGATAGAGCACTAGGCTTGGAATCAGGAAGCTTCATCTTCATGAGTTCAAATCTGGTTTCAGATACTTGCTAGCTGTGTGACCCTGGGCAAGTCACTTAACCCTGTTTGCCTCAATTTCTCATCTGTAAAATGGCCCGGAAAAGGAAATGGCAAACCACTCCAGTGGTCTTTGTCAAGAAAACCACATGGGGTCATGAAGCATTGGGCATGACTGAAATGACTCGATAGCAACAACAAATACTGATTGAACTTCATTCTTTCTGGGCTCTACTGAGATAATATATGTGAAGCACTTAGTACAGCTTCTGACACATAGTACCATATTTTACCACATAATCATCATAGATTTTATGCCAAATATTTTTTTGCAAAAACGTGGGTGCAACCATTATGTGAAGCTTTAAAATATTGTTCTGGTATTTCCTAAAAATCATTTGTCACTAAACTATCTTCAGTGCCAGATTAGGAGGCACAGAACACTCATGAATATATGTTAAAATTGAATAGTGACAGTGAGTGTGCACTGAGAATTCTAGGCTCATGGTTGGTGATGTGTGAGAGGTAAATGTGTATCCATATGCCACTAGTGAATACATTGCTGTTCTGCTTACTTTTTTTTTTAAGCAATCAGGGTTAAGTAACTTGCTCAAGGTTACATGGCCAGTTATTTCTGGGTGTGGTGCTAAGTATCTGAGCCCAGGATTCGATCTCCAGGTCATCCCAACACTAGGGCTGGTGCTCTTACTCGCTGTGCTACCTGGCCACCCCTCTGCTTACCTTTTATGTGGAATAATGAACAGAATTATACCATGTGATAATTATGCAATGAAAGGTTATAAACCAGTTTTTGGACTGGGAAAAAAAACACCAAAAAAACAGGCGCATTGATTAGGTGTTGAAAAATGGCAGGTCCTTCATAAACACCTACTCACTTCCTTTATTCCATTCTTAGAGGTTGGTCTCAGAATTTCCCAACTTGACCAAGGACATCTTCATTTCTTGGCCACAGTGACACCACTTGACTTGCTTCCCTGAAGCTTCGCCTTGGTCTAGGAATTTCTCTTCCTTTCACTGTTGCCATCTGTGGGATCACATGGTTTCCCCTTCCTCTTGGAGTCTTGAGGATCCCTGATATACATGGTTTCTTGTAGGGGACCTTGAAGCTGTTCCCTTTGCAGGTAGCTAGAATCAGTTTATCTTCAAGCAACTTCTTCCTGGTCCATCTCTATAGCTTGGAGTCTCTATTCCCTCTTTTAAAGTCCAAAAGTTACAGGTCAAGGGTATGACTAGCCATGGCTCAATCAATCGGTGTCAATGAGTCAGCTAGAACTCAAAAATAAGTACTCAAGGGTTCACAAGTTGTCCAAAAGACAAGTTCTCAAATGGAATGTCGATAAGGATATTTGCCTTATACTATAGGAAGACATTTTAAATAAATGAGCAAAGACCCAATCTTTTAACATTGACCAGGCTCCTCTGAGGTGCACTTATATGAAAAAGACCAGCATATACTTCTTCCTTTTAACCTTTTAGTTTGGATTAAAAAAAAGACAAGACATGGGCCTCAGTTTCCTTATTTGTAAAGCCTAATTCATCAAACATTTATTTACTGCCTGCTATATGTGTGGCATTGTACTCAATGCTGAAAATTCAAATGTAAAAAACAAGACAATTCTGTCTCTCCAGATGTTTATAGTTGCTGTATCTTGAAGCCCCTCTTTTCTTTCAGGGTATAACTCAGATGACATTTCCTCCATGAAGCCTTTTTTGACACATAATCTCCCCAAGTTAAAGTGAACTTTTCTTCCTCAATTTTTTCAATGGTAGTAAATTTTCAAAAGCAATACTAGCCTATGGTTCAGAACTCGAAAAAGAGAACAGTTACTCTCTAGGTGAGAAGAAGGGTCAATGGAATAAAGTATAACACAACTTTTTTGAGTCTTTATCATTGCTACTGCCATCCAAGCCCAGCCTTCAACTTAAGACTGAGTTACACCAAAGCTATCTGCAGAGGGAAGACCTTCCTTCCCCACCTAGGAGATTATCCACCTTTGAGTAGTAACCTCTAATAAGAGAGCAGAGTTGATACATTTAAGAGTAAAATTAATAGAAAAGGTCTTAAGTAACCATGAAAACACGAGGAGTTTATGAGGGCAAGGGGGATTCCAAAGTGAAGATGCAAATAGAGTAGGAGTGTCAGGAGAGAATTGGTCAAAGATAACACTGTTGACACTTGCTCCTAGCTTGATTCTCAGTTTCCCTTTCTGTAAATGGGGATGAGCACCTACCTCATAGTATTATTCTGAATATCGAATGAGATAATACATAAAGTGGGTTTTGAGCTTTAAAGCACTACAACTGTCACTTATTTTATTATTCTAAAAGGTAATTACACGAAACACACCTTCCTCTTTTCAGTAAGGGGCTGAGGACTGCCAGAGCCTGCAGGGCCAGTGGAAGTCACACTATATTGAAGATTTTTGTTTAACTAGTTTTCTTGTGACATTCTATTCAGAGTGTATGTGTATGTGTGTACATGCATGTATTTGGGGGTGGGATTGGGAGGAGAATATCTACAAAGGTCTCTGAGAGAAAAACAATAAAACTTGTTCAAAGCAATTCCACAAAGGGCTACCTATTGGTAGTCAACATAAAAGGAGTGTTTTGCTTGGCCCTGATACCTAGAAATAACAATATTTCAGTTGATATAAGCATTATTTCCTCTGATCCCCCAAACAAGATTAAGAGGTTAGTGCTATTTTTTCTTCCTCATTCTGTATTTCTTTCAAAGTTATTGATATCGTTTATTTTGTATTACCTCAATTTCTGAATAGATCATTCTCCCTTTCCCTTTACAACCAAACACTAGAAAAAACTGGCTACTCTTTTTGTCTCTACTTCCTCTCCTCATCTTTTCTGTGTTTCTGATGCCCCCCTCTCACTGCTAATGCTGCTGCTTCTGATGATGATGATGATACCTACCATTTATATAGTGCTCTGGGGTTTGCAGTATCCTTTACAAATATCTTATTTGATCCTCACGACAATACTGGGAGGGTGGTGCTATGATTATCCCCATTTTACAGATGAAGAAAGTAAGGTCAGTAGAAAATAAGGGATTTGGCAAAGCTTGCACAGGTAGCAAGTGTCTGAGGCCGAATTGAACTCAGGGTTTCCTGACTCCAGGTCAATCTTCTGCTTAGCTGCTGCATGATGACTCCATATTTATCATATATATGTATATATGTGTATTGTGTATATGTATGCATACATGCGTAGGTATACATGTATGTGAATGCATGTAGATAGGTGTATATGTGTGTGCATGAATGTGCATGTATGTGTATGCATGCATACATGTGTGTATAAATACAAATATACTTATAGATTTAGATATTATCTCCCTAATAAAATATGAGATCCTTAAGGACAAGGGTTCTTTCATTTTTGTTACTGACTCCCTGGTTCCTGGAACATACTAGGAGCCTAATAAAATGCTTTTTGACTGATTGATTGACAATTACGCATATACCTGCTCTCTCCCTTTACCACTAAATCTAGTTCACTGGACAAAGAATTATGGATTGTCCAGCTACAAGACCCTTTTATTGTTAGTGACCCTGGTGTATTTCCTTAGTAAATGAGTCTGAGTGACTCCATATTGCCTGGCTTGCAGCCCTCTGTAGTGACCTATGCCCTATCCTGCTTTCTGAGTTAAATTTCTGGACTGTCCCAATCCACTTCTAGCACCATGGTCCTGTTGCAGTAACAGAGAGAAAAAATCTCAGTCCTCAGGAGGACATAGCAGGCCGAGAGAATCCAAGTGAGTCAGCCTTGTGTGGAGGGCTGGCCTTGCATCCAGACCCCCAGCCTGTGGCTAGACCAAACTAAGATTAGAGCAGGGATTCAGCCAGTTCATTGCTGCTGGGTGTGATGTGTTTGAAAATCAGGGTGCTGTTGCACCAGGCTCAGCATGGAGCCATCCAGTGCATGACAATGAGACTTGTAGTTCCCCAGATTAAACTCAGTGGGGCAGGGAGGCCTGACACTGGGAGTTCAGAAGTTCTAAGACAAGAGAAGCCAGTGGGAAGTAGGGGTAGGGTGGTGGGGGGGAGGGATGAGGAGGTCATGTTGGGGGCTGTAGGAATTTCATTTGAGTTGAGTCTACTTTTGTGGTTCCCACTCCTCCAGCCATCTATTGCAAACCAGATGGCTGTGTACTGATACCCCAATCCTAGCCTCCTTTTGGGAAAACATGAAAAAATCTTTGAAGGAATATTGTTTTCTTCTTGGGGGGGGGGTGCAATACTGGAGGTGAGGAATGATTTGAAGGGAGGAGCAAAAAAGGTAGAAGATGGTTGAAGATATAAGTTCTACTTAAGCATTGCCTTTCTCCTCTCTAAATACCCCTCCCTCTAAGAAAAAAAAATGATCAGCTCACTAGGTCTTTGGGCCTCCGGCCCTTTAAAAAACACCAAGCTGAAAATGGAGATGGAGGGAGATGCAACAGCAGCTACTGGGGCGGAAAACCCTAAATGGTTTGGAAGTAATATCTAAAGTGTGCTGGAGATTACAGTCATTTCCACCAAGCCACACTCTGGCTCTGTAGGTTGGATATCGAGGTGATAGAGAAATAAATAAATAAAAGAACGAGGACCGACCGCAAAGTTAAAAATTAACTGTTGCCTCGCTGGGAGGATGGGCGGGCCACTGGGGTGGGGGTGGGGCTGTGAAAAGTCATGTGATCATTCATTCATACGAGAAATATTCATTGACTCTCTGCTACAGTCAAGTCAAGGCACGCTGTTAGATCCAAAGTCATCCAAGATGGGATCCCTTCCTTCCCGCCTTGTCCCTCCTTTCCTCCCTGTATAGCACAGGACAGAGGTTTAAAGCAACATGCTGAGGATATCTCAGAGTATCCCCCTAAGGCTCACCACCCAGACAAATGAGGTGGATTGGGTTTATAAATCTCAGCAGAAAGATTTAAGTTAGATGTCAGTGTGAACTCCCCAGCAATAAATGTAGCTAGAATGAGAGAATGGATCAGACATCTCAGCAACCTCTGAGTCAACCAATCAGCAAGGATGTATGAAGTGCCTACTATGTGTCAGCTTCTATGCTGGATGAAAAGATGAAATTCTCCCTTACAGCCTAGCTGGGGGCGTCAACATGCTCTCATATAGGCATACGAAGAATCAATAGATATGAGTGATGGTGGGGACACTTATTATTGTTCTGCAGTTGTGTTTGACTCTTCATGACCACATTGGGGGTTTTCTTGGCAAAGATATTGGGGTAGTTTGCCATTTCCATCTCCAGCTCCTTTTACAGTTGAGGAAACTGAGCCAAATGGGGTGAAGTGACTTGCCCAGAGTCACAGAGCTAGTAAGTAAGATTTGAACTCACCAAGATGAGTCTTCCTGACTCCAGGCCAGCACTCCATCCACTGTCCCACTCAGTTGCCCCAGGGAGTGAAGGGGTACTAGCAACTGGAAAAATCAGGAAGGACCTCAGATAGCAGGTGGTATTGGAGCTGAACTGTGAAACGATGTGGGGATTCCGAGAGAAGGAGGTGAGGTGGGAGATGGGACGCTGTCTATGGGGAATAAAGCCAGGTTGAATGGACTGCAGCAGGCATGGAGGGCAGTGATGTACTAGAAAGGTAGGTTGAGGCCAGGATGTCAAGATCCAAATAGCAGCTTTATATTTTAATTTGGGGGTAATAAAAATCCCAAACCTCATTTTGCAGTTGAAGAAACTGAAGTCCTGGCAGGTTAAGTAATTTACTCAAGGTAATAAAAATAGTAAACCTCAGAGAGGGATCTGAACCCAAGTATCTGATGCCAGAACCACTGCTCTTTCTGTTATTTCAAGACAGTCTTGCCTAAAGGTGGGTGGGGAAATAAATGAGATGACATATAGAGTGCTGAGTACATGGTAGATTGCCCCTGAATATGCATTCACTTGATTCTAGTAAACTCTTCACAGTAGACGATTTTCTCAATACAAGAGCCGGGTGTCACTGATCAGGAAAAGGGAGACATTCCTTGATTGGAATCTTCCCAAAGTTTTCCCATCACTGCACTCTCTCTCTCTTGTCTTTACAATCATTCTCTTGAAGAGTCCATTTACTTTTATGGTTGCAATCCATTAATACTACAAAGAACAGAGGGGCGCCTAGGCGGTGCAGTGAATAGAGCACCAGCCCTGGAGTCAGGAGGACCTGAGTTCAAATTCGGCCTCAGACGCTTAAAACTTACTAGCCATGTGACCTTGAGCAAGTCACTTAACCCCAATTTCCCTGCCTTCCCCCCTCCAAAAAGAAAAAAAATACTACAAAGAGGACTTCAATCAGTTTATATTTCTGACCCTGACCTCAAAATCAACAAGTCTGCAACTAGACTTTGTATCTCTCCCCACAAGTCATCTTTGATTTGCTTCCTCATTTCTATTCATTCTGCCAACACCTTTCAAGTGTTCAGACTAGAAACCCCTGTTATTATGAACTCTTCCTTCCCCTTTCCCTTCTCTATTCCCATTGCCACTTTAGTCCACGTCTCCATCTTAGAATGTAGCAACAACCTCCCATCTAGGCATCCATACTTCAGTCTTTCTTTCTAATCTATCATGGAGACCCACCAGTCATGAAGTATTTATTAAACACTAAACTGAAAGGGAATACAAAAAAAGACAAAAACAACCCCTATCCTGGAGAAGCTCATCTTCTGAAGCCAGAATCATTTTCCTTTACATTTTCACCATGCTTGAAATGCTTAAGAATCAAGAGGCTTCTAAAAGATTATTTTAAAATAATTTTTAATTGATTGTTTTTGCATCCCTTACCTTTCCTAATATATTCTTTGCTCTCCCTCCTCCCAGAGATCCATTCCTTATAATAAGGAATTTTAAAAAGAATCAATCAGTCAATAAGCATTTAATGAGCACCTACTATGTGCCAGATACAGTGCTAAGTGCTGAGGACACAAAGAGAAAAGACAGTCCCTAAATATTAGGAATATTAGAATCTAATGAGAGACTCAAATGCAAATATCCATGAACAATTAAGATATAGACAAGGTAAATTGGAGATAATCAAACAGATGAAAAAGGAAAATGAAGTTCAGGAAAACTAGTTAACCTATCAAAAAATGTGATACCATATGCAATCCCCCAACTCATCAAAGAAGCAGGGGGAATGTGCATTCTTGTGTCTCTTCTTTGCGGTCAAAGTTGATCATTATAATTTTGCATATAGTTTCCTTTATTTTGTTGTTGACATCCTTTCCATTTCCATTTTGGTAGCCATTGTGCAAGTTATTTTCCCCATTCTGCTCATTCCACTCTGCCTCCGTTGATGTATGTCTTCTTTCTGCTGCTCTAGTCTAGTGCATCAAGTCCATATCCTCTGCCTTATGGCCCATCTGTCCATACTCTAAGCCACATCCTACTCATCCCACCTCATTTTGCACCACTACACAATTAAGACTCTCCTCTCTTATTGGTCTAGTTTTCATACTGGCTCCCATAAATGACAGGATTGTTCCTAAAACCCCTTCTTTGGTCATGATGTAGCCCTTTTCTGGAATGCCCTTTTCCCATCCAAATCCTACTTATCAATTAACAAGCATTTGTTAATCACCTCCTATGTGCCAGGCACTAAGTTAGGCACAGGAGACATAAAGAAAAAATGAAGCAGTCCCTGCCCTCAAGAAGCTTACGTTCTATTAGAGGAGACGATAAATACATAGAGACAGTTTTTGCTTTATGTAAATTTGCATTATACAAATTTGACTTTACATAAAGAATTCTGAAAGAAATCTGCATTCCCCCCCAAAACACTATGTTAATTTTACTGTGCAGTACTGCACTCTTTCTCTGCTCCTGCCCCTTGGCCTGCTCCACAGCTTTTCACCACCCCCTCAAAAAAAAAAAAAACAACCCTCTTAAGTGAAAGCAGAAGGAGCATGGAGAAAGCTCCATCATAGTAGCTTCTGGATTGGTAGCGTGGCTTGAGATCTCCACCTGGGCACCAAGAGAGGAGACCTTTGCCCCCTCTCCCCCCTGCGTCCATCCCTGTTCTGTCTTCCATTGGTGCTCAGGTACCATGTGTCTATCTCTGGCCCCAGATCACCTGTCCTCTCCTGTTTGTGTCCATATCCACCCCACTCATGGCCTTGGATGGAGGTGGGGCTCCCTTCCTGCCTCCTTCCCTCCCTTCCCCACTTCTGCAGACAAATTCACATTACATCAATTTACATAAAGGTCTGCAGAATGATCCACTTATAGAAAGTGAGAACTATTTCTATGTAAATATATACAAAGTAAAAAAAAGTACAAGGTAATAGGGAGAGAGGGTTCTAGATAAGGAGCTAGAAGAAATCTCGGAGACCATTTTTAGTTTGACATCTACATTAACAGCTGGAGGGAATCAGGAAAGTTTGCATGTAGAAAGTGATGCTTTAACTGAGCTTTGAAGGTGACTAGGGATTTGAAAGATAGAAGTCAGGGGAGTGCATCCCAAGCATGGAGGAGAGTCTGTACAAAAAATGAGACTGGAGATGTAAGGTCATGTGTGAGGGTCAGTAAGGCATCTAGTTAGTCTGGACAATAGAAGGTTTAAAGGGGGTGCCATATAATAAGTTTGGAAAGATCATTCAGAGTCTGGTTTGAAGGGCTTTAAATGCCAAACAGAGGAGATTGTATTTACCTGGAGGGAATGGAAAGCCACTGGAATTTATTGAGCAAGGAAATGACATGATCAGACTCATGCTACAGAAAACTCACTTTGACACCTCTAAGGAGCATGACTCAGAGAGGGGAGAAGCTTGAGGGAGGGAGACAAATTGAGAGAGCGAGTACCCATCATTCAATGCCCACTTTGTATCCTACCCTTTCAATGAAGCCTTTTCCTAAATAGGCTAGTCCAAATGGTTCTCCAACTATATAATTTCATATTCTCATCATCCTCTAGTATGTTGATCTTGCTTTCATGGGTGTTAACTCTTTCTTTCCAAGTAGTCTGTAAGCTCCTGAAGCAATCCCTGGTTGCCATAGTATTGATCGATTGACCTAAGCTCAAATGAAGAAATGATTCCCTACTTCACCCAAAGCAAAAAGAGAACAAAAAGACTATGTAAAGGGCACTTTCTTCTGGTCAGAATTCTTTTCTGTTTTCCAGGTTCATTTCATCTGCTGTCAATGCCCCTCCACCCCTTTCTTGACCCTTCCCCCATTTTTTGGATAGAGCAAATTTTGACTTTCTTTTGGGTCATTGGATGCTCATTAGTTGGAAAAACTATTACAGATGTTAACTTACCTTTCCATTAACTCATTGGTTAGTGAAAGGAGCTAGTGAGGAGAGTCTAGAGGCAGGCATCAGGACATCTGGGTTTGGAGATTCTAGATTTAGAGCTAGAGATCATTTATTCTGGCCCCTTCAGTGTTAGAGGGGAGGGACTTGAGGCCTAGAAAACTGAAGTGACTTAGTCAAGGTAGTAGAGACAGGACTGGATTCTCAATGAGCATGAGATTTGAGTGAGAGGTGCTGGGTTCAAATCCTGATACTTACTATTTGTGTGACTTTAAGCAAGTAATTTCTCTTAGCTTCTTTAACTGTAAAACAATAAGATTGACCTAGATACAGCTCCAAACATATTGATCCTGTCTTTAAACCCAATATTTTTTCCACCAAACCAAAGAGTTCTTAATCTGGGGTCTGTAAATAGACTTTAGGGGGTTCACGAACTCAAATGGAAAAAAATACATCTTTGCTTTCACTCACTTCTAACAAAATTTTGACATTTCCTTCCATTAGCAATGTAGGCAGCAAACCTTATTCTATGAAGGGGTCCATAGGCTTCCTCAGACTGCCCACGACAAAGAAAGTTAAGTGCCCCTACACTGAACCAGGCTTTAAAAAAAACACAAAACAAAATAAAGTCTTTCTCTCTTTCCTTTTCCTTCCTTTATCTCCCCATCAACAAATATAGAAGCGCCTACTATGACTAGCCCTGTCTTAAGTACTGAGAGGTGATATAAAGCATAACAACCAAAACCACAACCATTTTCTTAAGGTGCTACTATGGAAGGCACCAGAAGGCAGACAAGTTGGAAGCAGGCCACCTACCATACAGAGGACAAGGGACATGTAGAGAGATGTAGAGGAAGTGATTGGCCCTCCCTCTGTCCCTATTACTAAACAGCCTCTCTGCCTTTGAGGTTCCCTCCAGCCAGCTATGTGATCCTGCTCACTCCCACATCAATCATTCTCCCTCACTTCTTGAGGAGTCCATTATATGACTCTTATCCCAGAGGATTTGCATAGATGTCTTGCTGTTGCTTCAAATATACCGGACTTCCAGGTCCTCAGTTGTTATGACGTATACCTTTACCCCCCAGAGTCAGGCACAAATAAGGTCACACCCTGATTTTTCCATCACTCACATGTTTTCCATGTTTGTTATAAAAAATTCTGAAATCTTTCTGTTTGAATCATTCCATCTCTCCTTATGCTTTACTCCTCCTAAACCTGTTCTTCATTCTCACTATGGATTCCAATCCATCCATCTCTCCCTCAGGGCTGTCACAGGCTATCACCCTTTCTATGACTTCATATTCCTCCCTACTAATACATTTAAAAGTTCAACTTTAGGCTGTCCTCATCTCGAGAATCCCTTGTCCAGTCATTTCTTATCACTTTGCAATGAACATCTCCTCTAGTTCTACTCTTGAAATGTAGAATGGTCCCAGAGGACATCATTCCACCATGCTGAGACTACCACAGATTTATGTTGGCTCATCTCAATTGGGCCCTCACTGCTACAGGATGATCTTTTTACTCTTCTCTAATTTACTATAACATTCCACATAGTTACTGTGGCAAACCTTCTAATTTTCTCTTCAAGCTCCCCAATACCAACCTTCCTCCACCCTCTCAGCTGAGAATTTCTTTTGAGAAACCCAGTGCTACTTCCCTTTCCTCCCTTATTTGAATCTGAAAACTCCTTCATATCATGTCTCATTCTCTCTTCCTTTTATCTAGTCTCAGACCAAGGGATGGTACTTCTCAACAAGATAATCCGTCTTCCTGAAAGACCATTTGGTCCTACATTCTCCTGTCTCCTGCCTTCAAAGCCCCCTCCCAAATCATCCCTTCTTTCTCTCTGTTGCTAAATATCTCCTATCTAAACATTCCCAGGCTTCCTCCATCTTTAAAAAAATTTCTAAAACTTCACTTGACCAATCATCTCCTCTAATTATCTTCCCATATCTCTCTTCCCTTTCACAGTCAAGTTCCTAGAAAGAAAGAAAAAAACTTTCTATATTCATTGCCGTGACTTACCATTTACTCAATTTTTAGCCCCTTGTATGTTCCTAAACTGAAACTGCTCTCTCTGAAGTTACTGGTGATTTTTGCATTGCCAAAGTCCACTGGCCTTTTTTCAGTCCTCAAACTTCTTGACCTCTTGGGTGCATTTGACACTACTGATCACTTTCCCCCCCTGGATGGTCTCTGATTCTTCATGAAACTGCTCCCTCTTATTTGTTTATTTATTACCTATATGGTTATTCCTCAGTCTACTTTGCTGTTTTCATCAGCCAAGTCTTGTGCCCTAACTCTGGGTGTAATCCAAAGCTCTGACCTGTGTGAATCAATGCAAGCGTTTTAAGTTTATAGGCTAATAATCTTGTTAAATGCTGGTGATGCAAGAAAGGCAAAAAAAAAAAAATGGTCCCTGTTGTGGTTTAAATCCAGGGACGCCAAAAACTGTTGAGGTGGGGGCTCTGCCCACCCCAAAACTGTTGTGGTTTCACGATGTGTGGTGGTGGAACCCTCTTAAAGAATTCAGAGTCAGACCACCTCTAATCCAAGTATAGGCATTTATTGAGACTGACGCCTCTCATGAAGTGGGCTAAATTCCAGGAGGAACCAGCAATTTTTGAGAAAGCAAGATGAATTTTTATAAGGTATTGATGCAATTACATAACAGAAATTTACATAGAATAGAGGAATATCATTAATATTAAAAAGGCAGGAGGAGTTTGTTAAGGGATTAGGTAATGGAGGAGGAGTCCCATCTATGGTTCGGTGGTTAAACATTCTGGTCATTCTGCCCTCCAACTGGCTAACTATTGTGGTCCTGTCTTGGGATAGATGGATGATGTGATTGTGATTGAATACAAGAACACACCTGTTTCTCTGGGAATGGGTCTGGGGGCAGTGACCAGGTAGAGACAGTAGCTGGGTTCCCATCACATGGACACACCTACTGTTTCTGTGAGAACTAAGAGTTCAGGGACACACCTGTTCTATTGAGCAGTGAGGCAAATATGAAGAAGTTAAGATATTGGAAGGGGGGCTAGGTAGGTTCAGTGAGCCTGATATTCAATGGGGCCAGGCTTGTAATGAAGTTAGAATATTGGGGCTGGGGGAAGCTTTATTAGGATTCCATCAGTCCCTGTTCTCAAGGACTTCGAAGTCTAATGGAAGATGGAGGAGACAACATACAAACAACTATGTACAAACAAGACATATACAGCCTCTTCTGTTTTCTCTTTATATCATTTCTCATGGTGATCTCATCCAGCTTCCACAGGTTCAGTTATTACCTTTTGTATATCCAGCCCTCGTCTCTCTCTTCAAATCCAAACCCACATCTTTAACTGTTTATTGGACGTTATCAACTGATGTCTTCTGGGAATCTCAAAATCAACATGTCTAAAACAGAATTTTCCCCTCTCCCCCACCAAAGTTACCCTTCTTCCTACCTTTCCTATTTCTAGAGGTTGACTTTGATTTGAGTGAGGGAGGGCTGTGCAAGATCACCAGCCTCACTTTCTCCTCCAGAGCCATCTGGATCCAGTGGCCAGATATTCATCAGGATGACTGGAGATGACCCAGGATACAATGAGAGACCCTGGCCCTTTTAGGCTAAGGCCTTTTCAGGTATTCACTTAGAATGAGGTAACCCCATTCAGTGAATAGGCCTCTTTAAGTAGTTACTCAAGGAATGGTCCCTTTAATTAGAAAAAAAGAAAAATTCAAGCTGGGAGGGGAAGACCCTCAGGACTGCTGTTTCAAAGAGAAACAGTTGCCATTGAAGTCAACTGCAAGTCATATCATCATTTCCCTGATGCCATGGTACTCTTCAAAAATGAAGGACAGACAACCTATGAATAGAACAAGATGCCTGAATGGGGAGCCGGCTAGTTGGGTAACCAACTTGTCTTCTCCCTCTCCCTCCCCCTCTCCTCTCAAAGGAAGGTAAAATTTGATGACCAGAAACTGCTCACTTAACTTAGGATCTTCCTTCCTTCCTTCCTTCCTTCCTTCCTTCCTTCCTTCCTTCCTT
>NW_027187353.1:1752546-1796633 GCF_028583685.1 Petaurus breviceps papuanus | reverse complement strand
CTTCCTTCCTTCCTTCCTTCCTTCCTTCCTTCCTTCCTTCCTTCCTTTCTTCCTTCCTTCCTCTTCCACAAAACTTTAAACCCAGTTCACTCTGAAGCTCATAGATTGGACCACAATTGCCTAAGTTCCACTTAACAGCTGTATTTTTGGCCCTCCAGGCCAAATGTCAATGGTACCTATTTCTCTTTGAAACAGCAGCCTGGAAGGTCTTCCCTTCCCAGCTTTATTTTCTTTTTCTTTTTTCTAATTAAAGGGGCCATCCCTTGATCCATTTTTAAAGAGGCCTATTCACTGAATGGGGATTACCTCACTCTAAGTGAGTACCTGCAAAGGCCTTAGCCTAAAATGACCAGAGTCTGCCACTGTATCCTGGGCCATCTCCAGTTATCCTGATGAATATCTGGTCACTGGACCCAGATGACTCTGGAGTAGAAAGGGAGGCTGGTCACCGTGCACAGCCCTTCCTCACTCAAATCAAAGTCAACTGCAAGTCATATCATCATTTCCCTGATGCCGTGGTCCTCTGACAAAACAAAGAACAAACATAATTTCTGTTGAGGTCACTTTCCTTTCCCCCTCCATCCACTAGAAGGAGTTTAATCCTCCAGACTGAGAGGTTAAAAGCCCATCTTTTATGAGTTGAAGCAATTCTAAAAGTGATGATGGGGAGCCAATGGCTGATCTTGAATGAGCACCACTAAAGAAGAAATCAAAGCAGAAAGAAATAAACTCTAACCTCCTAAGCAGGCAGCTAGCTGTCACAGTGGGACAGAGTACTGGGCCTGAAGGCAGAAAGACCTGAGTTCAAATACAGCCTCAGACACCTACTAGCTGTGTGGCCCTGGGCAAGTCACTTACCTCTGTCTGCCTCACTTTCCTCAACTGTAAAATGGTGGTCATAATTGTACCTACTTCTCAGGGTTTTTGTGAAGATAAATAATGAGATAAATATTTACAAAACATTTAGCACAGTGCCTGATACAGAGTAAGAACTATATAAATGCTTATCAGTATAAACATATATATTCATATTTTCTTGCATGTGTAACTATTGTTTCTGCATAGATTCCTTGAGCAGGGGGACTGCTCTCACATTTGACTTTGTATATGCTGTATCCAGCTTAGTAACTGGTAGACAGTAAGTACTTAATAAATGCTCATTGATTGATTGATCCATGAGTACAGCCCCAGCCCCCAGAGTTATCTCCTTCCCCTGTGCTTATCCTTACCTGTCTTCCTCATGATGGCAGGATTCAAAAGTGGTTCTGAGGCCAGGCCCTAAACTGGAGCCTCCAGCTTTCTTTGTCTCCCTCAGATTAAGATGCCCCCCAGCCCCCTGACATGCAGAATGTGTCAGTGGCCTGAGTTGAGCCAGTCACCTTGGATACTCTTTCATTTGGGCCACTTTGGCTCCTGTGTCATCTGCCAGACCTTAGGTTAAGAGTGGGAGGGTTTTTAAGTGCTTGGAGATCTTCAGTGGATTGGTAACTGAAGATCAATCTTTGTTTCTCTTAATAAGGGGCAGCTCACTTCAGCCAAAGTATTTGCTACTGCAAGAAAAAGCAGGCTCCAGGACTTCCAGCAAAACGTGCCACGATTCCGGGCAATCACATTCCACCCCCAACCTCTGCATTCTCTCCCCCTCTGATATTGTGATCAGGCACGTCCCCCTCTGAGCAACAGAATTGGACAAATGTGAAGTAAATGAGCTTGGCAAATCTGCTTTCTGTTTTCTGCCTTTCTCCCCCTCCTTTTCTGCAGCTGGTCTGTCCCTGCCACCTGGAGCACGACAGCCTCTCTCTCGCCTCTGATCTCAAGGGCCCCCTCACCCCAAATGGGACTCTCTTTGGGGACTTCAGCGTATAACAGCCCTTACTCCCAAGCATTTAGAGACAGAGTGGCTCCTACAAATCCTATAGCAAACTTCTACTCTGACCAGACTCAGCTCACATAGCAAGGATGGGGCCAATTCTACAAAATGGCAGGTTCAAGCCAGAGAGGAGGAACACCAGAAAAAGGGAGACAAGATTGGGAGGCCTTAATGGATGGGAATGAAAATAAAAGGAAGCAAAGAGGTGTGAGAGCTCAAGGTACCAGAGGAAAAAGCCAATAGTTCCTGTCTTCAAGGAGTTTCCATTGGTCACCACTCATGTGGTGCTTAGCACACACTGTCCTGTATTGGTAGCTATTGTCTAATAATGGATGGATGGATGGATGTCTTATCTCAAAAACTGAGGCAGTGGGGAGTAGCTGAAATACCCCTAAGGAGGAAGTCAGAAGATCTGAATTGTCTTACCTCAGTCACTAATTTGTTGTGTGTAACTGAACAAGTCACCCCATTTCCCTCAGTTTCCTCATCTGTAAAATAAAGGGATGAGACTAGTCTCTTCCAATTCTAATAGTCTATGAGTCTAGATTGTCAACTCATTAAGGACAGGAATTGTGACTTCTACTTCTCTTTTTTTAAATTTATTTTTAGTTTTCAACATTGATTTCCCAAAGATTTTGAGTTACTGATTTTCTTCCCATCTCTCCTCTACCCCTGCCCCAAGATGGCGAGCATACTTAATATCCTTCCCCAATCTGCCCTCTCTTATATCCCCTCTAATTCCCCCCCTTACTTTCTTGTAGGGCAAGATGGATTTATATTCTGCTTCTCTTATACTATCAAACTTAGGCACCTAGTAGGTCCATAATTAATATTTGTTAAATAATTGCTGTTTTTTGTTCTTTTGGAAAGGGGAATTTTTGTCTACTGTGCCACTAAATCAGGGGTTCTTAAGCTGGGACCTATGGATAGATTTAAGAATGTCAGAAAACTTATGTCTTTAATGTTCTTTATGTATGCTTTGATTTTTTTGCAATCCTTTGATTCCATTTTGTGCATTTAAGAACATGATTCTGAGAAACGGTCCATAGGCTTCATCAAACTCTGTCCAATGGGTCCATGACCCAAAATTAAAGCTTAACCACATCTGGACTAAATGAAGAGCATTACTTCAGTGATTGAAGGACCTCAAATTTTGCTGGGATGTGACCTTGATTGACAGACTGTAGCTCTGCTGTAAGTAAACTAGTAGGTGATCTCCCTCTTATCACAGATTCAGAGGTGGAAGAGATCACACACGCACTTGGTACAACACTGAGCATATTTGTTGTTGTCATTCAGTCATTTCAGTTTTGTCTGACTCTTTATGACCCCATTGGGGTTTTCTTGGCAGAGATACTGGAGTGGTTTGCCATTTCCTTCTCCAGCTAACTTTACACATGAGGAAACTGAGGCAAACAGAGGTAAGTGACTTAGGTTCAAACAGTGTATGTCTGAGGCTGAATTTGAAATCACAAAGATGAATCTTCCTGATTCCAAACCCATTGTTCTATCCACTGGGTCATCTAGTTGCCCAAACTTGACATATATTAGGTACTTAATAAGTGCTTAGCCTCATATATCAGTAGCTAAGTGGCATATTGGAAAGAGTACTGGACTTGGAATCAAGAAGGCCTGTGTGTAAATCTTGACTCAGGCACTTACTAGTATGTGACCTACCATCAACCTCAGTTTCCCTTACCTGTAAAATGGAAATAACAAAACCTTAAAATAACTACATATGTATGTTATCTAGTAGCATTATAATTTTTTTGGTAAATAGTATTTCATTTTTTCCAATTACATGTAAAGATAGTTTTCAACATTCATTTTTTATAAGATTTTGACTTTCAAATTTTTTCTCCCTCCCATACTCACATCCCCCCTTCCCAAGATGGCAAGCAATCTGATACAGCTTATACATGTACAATCATGTAAATATATATCCATATTAGTCATGTTGTGAAAGAAGAAATAGGACAAAAGGGAAAAGCTACACAAAAAAGGTGAAAATAGTCTGCTTCATTCTGCATTCAGTCTTCATAGTTCTCTCTGGATATGGATAGTATTTTCCACCATGAATATTTTGGAATTGTCTTGGATCATTGAATTGCTGAGAAAAGCTAAGTCAGTCATAGTTGATCATTGCACAGTGTTGCTGCTACTATGCACAGTTTTCTCTTGGTTCTATTCACTTCACTCAGTGTCAGTTTATGTTATCTTTCCAGATTTTCCTGAAATCTGTCTGCTCATCATTTCTTATAACACAATAATATTCCATTACATTCATATGCCACAACTTGCTCAGTCATTCCCCAATTGATGGGCATTTCCTCATTTTCCAACTCTTTGCCCCCACAAAAAGAGCTGTTATAAGTATTTTTGTACATATAGGTCCTTTTCCCTTTTTTATGATCTCTTTGGGATTCAGACTTAGTAGTGTTACTGCTGGGGCATAGTTCCAAATTGTTCTCCAGGATGATTGCCTCAGTTGACAACTCCACCAACAATGCATTAGGTGTTTCAATTTTCCCCACATCTTCTCCAACATTTATCATTTTCCTTTTCTGTCCTATTAGCTAATCTGATAGGTGTGAGGTGACACCTCAGAGTTGTTTTAATTTGCTTCTCTAATCAATAGTGATCTAGAGTCTTTTTCATATGTATAGATAGCTTTAACTTCTTCATCTGAAAACTACCTGTTCATATCCTTTGACCATTTAACAATTGGGGAAAGACTTGTATTCCTATAAATTTGACTCATTTCTTCATATATTGAGAAGTGAGACCTTTATCAGAAATACTTGTAAATATTGTGTCCCATTTTTCTGCTTTCCTTCTAATCTTGGTTGTGTTGGTTTTGTTTCTGCAAAAAAAAATTATTTTAATGTAATCAAAGTTATCCATTTTGCATTTCATAATGTTCTTTATCTCTTGTTTGGTCATAAGTTTTTCATTTTTCCATAGATCTGACGGATAAGCTATTCCTTGTTCTCTTAATTTGCTTATGGTATCACTCTTTGTGTCTAAATAATGTATCCATTTTGAATTTATTTTGGTATATGGTGTGAGATGTTGATGTGTCCTAATTTCTGCCATGCTATTTTTTCAGTTTTCCCAGATGTTTTTGTCAAATAGTAAGTTCTTACCCCATAAGCTGGAGTCTTTGGGTTTATCAAGTAATAGTTTACTATAATCATTTACTATTATGTCTTATGTGCCTAATCTATTCTGCTGATCCACTATTCTGTCTTATCCAGTACCAAATAGTTTTGATGATTGCTGCCTTACAATATAGTTTTAGAACTGGTGACTAAGACACCTTCCTTTTCATTTTTTCCATTAATTTCTTTGATATTCTTGACCTTTTGTTCTTCCAGATGAATTTTGTTATTTTTTTTTTCTAGCTCTATGAAATGAATTTTTTTGTTATTTTGATTGGTATGACACTGAATAAATAGATTAATTTAGGTAGAATTGTCATTTTTATTATATTAGCTCAGCCTGCCCATGAGCAATTGATATTTTTACAGTTGTTTAGATGTGATTTTATTTGTGTGAAAAGTGTTTTGTAATTGTGTTCATATAGTTCCTGGTTTGTCTCGGAAAGTAGTCTTCCACATATTTTATATCGTCTACAGTTATTTTAAATGGAATTTCTCTTTCAATCTCTTGCTGCTGGACTTTGTTGGTAATACATAGAAATGTTGATGATTTATGTGGGTTTATTTTGTATCCTTCAATGTTCCTTAAGTTAATTGTTTCAAGTAGTTTTTTTAGCTGATTCTCTAAGTATACATCATATCATCTACAAAAGAGTGATAATTTTGTTTTCTCGTTGCCTAGTCCAATTCCTTCAATTTCCTTTTCTTCTTTTATTGCTAAAGCTAACATATCTAGTATAATATTGAATAATAGTGGTGATAATGAGCATTCTTGTTTCACTCTAATGTTATTGGGAAGGCTTCTAGTTTATTCCCATTACAGATAATGCTTGCTGATGGTTTTAGATAAATATTGCTTATAATTTTGAGGTAAGCTCCATTTATTCTTATGTTCTCTTGTGTTTTTAATAGGAATGGGTGCTATATTTTGTCAAAAGCTTTTTCTTCATCTATTGAGATAATCATATGATTTCTGTTGGTTTTATCATTGACATAGTCAGTTATGCTTATAGTTTTCCTAATATTGAACCAGTCCTGTATTCCTAGTACAAATCCTGCCTGGTTATAGTGTATGATCCTCATGATATATTGCTGTAATCTTTTGCTTATTTATTTGTTTTTCTTTGGGTTGGTTTTTTTTTTGGGATGGGGGAAGGCAGGTCAGTGGGGTTAAGTGACTTGCCCAAGGTTACACGGTTATAAAGTATTAAGTGTCTGAGATCACATTTGAACTCAGGTCCTCCTGACTCCAGGGCCAGTGCTCTATTCACTGCATCACCTAGCCACCCCTTAAATTTTATTTAGAATTTTTGCATCAATCTTCATGGGGTAAATTGGTCTATAATTTTCTTTCTCTGTTTTTTCTCTTCCTGGTTTGGATATCACTGGCATATTTGTGTCATAAAAAGGAATTTGATATAATTTCTTCTTTGTTCATTTTTCCAAATAGTTTACATAGTATTGGAATTAATTGTTCTTTAAATGTTTGGCAGAATTCACTTGTAAATCCATCTGGCCCTTGTGGACTTTTTTCCTTAGGGAGTTCATTGATAGATTGGTCAATTTATTTTTCTAAAATGGGGTTATTTAAATATCTTATTTCCTCTTCTGTTAATCTCAATGATTTATATTTTTTGTAAATATTCATTCATTTTACTTAGATTGTCAGATTTATTGGCATACAGTTGGGCAAAACATCTCCTAATTATTGCTTTAATTTCCTCTTCATTGGTGGTGAATTCACCCTTTTCATTTTTGATGCTGGTAATTTGGTTTTCTTCTTTCTTTTTTTAAATCAAATTAACCAAAGGTTTATCTATTTTATTGTGTTTCCTAAAAAATAAGTTTTTATTTTCATTTATTGGTTCAATAGTTTTCTTCCTTTCAATTTTATTAATCTCTTCTTTGATTTTCAGAATTTCTAATTTGGCATTTAATTGGGGATTTTTAATTCGTTCTTTTACTAGATTTTTAAATTGCATGTTCAATTCACTGATCTCCTCCTTATTGTATTCACATAAGCATTTAGAGATATAACATTTCCCCTAAGTACTGCTTTGTCTGTGTCCCATAAATTTTGGTATGTTGTATCATTATTGTCATTCTCTTGGGTGAAATTATTGATTGTTTCTATGATTTGTTGTTTGACCCACTCATTCTTTAGGATTAAATTATTTATTTTCCAATTAATTTTTAATGTCTTTCCATGACCCTTTATTACATGTAATTTTTATTGAATCATGATCTGAAAAAGATGCATTTAATATTTCTGCCTTTCTGCATTTGATTGTGAGGTTTTTATGCCCTAATACATGGTAAACTTTTGTGTAGGTGCCATGTATTGCTGAGAAAAAGACATATTCCTTTCCATCCCCATTCAATTTTCTCCAGAGACCTATCATATCTAACTTTTCTGAAATTCTATTCATCTCTTTAACTTGTTTCTTATTTATTTTTTGGTTAGATTTATCTCATCCTTAGAGGGGGGAGGATAAGATCCCCGAATAATATAGTTTGGGGGGGTATTTCTTCTTGTAATTCACTTAACTTCTCTATGCTATACCGCTTGGTGCATATATGTTTAGTATTGATATTACTTTATTGTCTATGGTACCTTTTAGCAAGATATAGTTTTCTTCCTTGCTTTTGCTTTATCTGAGAACAGGATTACTACCTTTGCTTTTTTTTTTTACTTCAGCTGAAGCATAACATGTTCTGTTCCAAACTCTTACCTTTACTTTGTGTTTGTGTCTCTGCTCCAAATGTATATCTTGTAAAAAACATGCTGTAGGATTCTGTTTTTTTAATCCACTCTGCTATTCCATTTCATTTTATGGGAGAGTTCATCCCATTCATAGTCACAGTTATGATTACTAACTGTAAACTTCCCTCCTCCTATTTTACCCATTGTTATACTTTTCTCTCTCTTTTCACCCTGTTCTTCCTCACCAGTGTTTTGCTTCTAACACCTCCCCCAGTCTGCCCTCCTTTCTATCAGTCTCCTTCTGTTTTCTTTCCCCTTTCCTCTCCTACTTCTGTCCTTCCTTCTATCATTTCTCCCATCCCTTTTCTTTCCCCTTTCCCCTCCTACCTACCTATAGGGTAAGATAAATTTCTCTACTCAAGTGAGTAGATATGTTATTCCCTCTTTGAACCAAATCTGATGAAAGTAAGGTTCAAACAATAGTCACACTCTCCCTTCTTTCCCTCTTACCATAATAGGTCTTTCACGCCTCTTCATGTGATATAATTTACCCCATTCTGCCTTCTCCTTTCTTCTCCCAATACAATCCTTTTTTCACCCCTTAGTTTTTTTTTATCAGCACATGAAAGTCAACATACCCACACCCTCTAAGTATATGCCTCCTAACTGCCCTGATAAAGATACAGTTCTTAAGAGTCACAAGTATCAGCTTCCCATGTACTGATATAAACAGTTTAACCTTATTGAATACCATGGTTTTTGTTTATTTGGTTTTTTTCCTCTTTCTTGTTTACCTTTTCATGTTTCTCTTGAGTCTTATATTTGAAGAGCAAATTTCCTATTTAGCTCTGATCTTTTTCATCAGGAAAGTTTAAAAGTCCCCCATTTCATTGAATGTCCATATTTTCCCCTGAAAGATTGTGCTTGATTTTGCTGGTTATTTGATTCTTGGTTGTAATCCAAGTTCTTTTGCCTTCCAGAATATCATATTCCAAGTTCTCCAGTCCTTTCATGTAGAAGCTAGTAAGTCCTCTGTAATCCTGACTGTGGCTCCTTGATATTTAAATTGTTTCTTTCTGACTGCTTACAGTATTTTCTCTTTGACCTGCTGGTTCTGGAATTTGGCTACAAAATTTCTTGGAGTTTTCATTTTGGAATTATCTTTCAGGGGGTGATCAGTGGATTCTTTCAATGACTATTTTAGCCTCTGGTTCTAGAATATCAAGGCACTTTTCCTTGATTATTGCTTGAAAAATGCTGTCCAAGTTCTTTTTTTTTGATCATGGCTTTCAGATAATTCAATAATTCTTAAATTATCTCTCCTGGGTATATTTTCCAGGTCAGTTGTTTTTCCAATGAGGTATTTTACATTTTCTTCCATTTTTTTCATTTTTGTGATTTTTACTGTTTCTTTATGTTTCATAGGGTCAAAGAATCATTATCTTCTGCTTGCCCAATTCTAATTTTTAAGGAATTGTTTTCTTCAGTTAGCTTTTATACCTCTTTTTTCCATTTGGCTAATTCTACTTTTAAAGGAGTTCTTTCCTTCAGTGGATTTTTTCCCATTTGTCTTCTTTAGTCAATTTTTGTGCTTCCTTTTCCAAGTTGTTGATTTTTTTTATAATTCTTTTGCATAATTCTAATTTCTTTTTCCAATTTTCCTTCTGCCTTTCTTACTTGATTTTTAAAATCTTTTTTTAATTCTTCTAAGGGGACTTTTTGGGCTTAAGACCAATTCATAGTCCCCTTTGAACTTTACATGTAGGCCTTTTGATGTTGTTAACACCTTCTGAGTTTGTGTTTTGATCTTCCCTGTCAACATAGTAGCTTTTTATGGTCAGGGTTATTTTTTTTTTTGTTTGGTTGGTTTTTTCTCATTTTTTAAAAAGTTGAGCTCAACTCCTCGGGCACAGGGGGCACTGTCCCATGCTTCTTGCACTGGGGACCAGGGGCCTGTTTGCTGGCTATGTGTGTCAGGGTCTCTGGAGCTGGCATCTTGCCTACTGCCCTAGGGTAGTCTAGCCTAGTCACATTTATTGTGCCCTGGGTTCTGGAGCTGGCAGTTTGCCTACTGTGTTGGGGCTGGAGGCCTCGCAGCTGGTCTATTATGCCACCAATTTTCTGAGACAGAATTGTGAGGTCTTGGTTGCTGATCTGTGCTGTGACTAGGAGCCTTCCACTGGCTTGCCCAGATATCACCTACACTGGGCTGCACTCCCCTTTTACCCAAGTGAGACAGACATTTCCCAAAGTCTTTCTAAGTTATTTTGGGCTGGAAAATTTTTTCACTTCATCTTTCTGTTGATTTTGTTGCTTCCAGAATTCTTTTCGAGGTTTGATTTAACATTCTTTTCAAGGGAAACTGGGGAGAGCTCAGGCAATTTCCTGACTTCTCTCATCCATCTTGACTCCACCAGCTATTAGCATTATTGCCCAAAGTCAGTCATCTATGAGCAGAAGTAACAAACAGAGTAGGAACTCGAATCCAGGTCCTTTGACACCAGACCCAAATTAAGTCAACAAGCATTTATTGAGCACTTACTATGTTCCAGACTCTGTGCTAAGCACTAGTGATAACAAACAGAAAGATAGTCTCTACCTTCAAGGAGCTTACATTCCAATGAGAGAAGACAACACATAAAAGGGGGGCTAAAAAGTAAGGGGAAGAAAAAGAAGGAGGTATCCATAGTGGCACAGAGGCTATGTCTGGAGAATATGGAATGGCTAGTTTGGGTCCTTCCCCTAAATAGAGGTTAAGTAAAGGACTCAATGGGATAATGAGGCCACACAACAGTAGATTGAGGAGGCATCTGAGGTATGGTGGCATAGTCAGAGAAGGAGAGATTCTTGATTAGAGCCCTTCCAAAATGGAGGCTCTTGGGAGAAATCACCAATGGGAGGAGGGGTCTATAGGAACAGAGCAGGAAGATGACGGGACATGGTGGCATGGTCCTCTTCTACTGTGTTGCCCCTCCATTGTTAGTCTGGCTAAGAATTTCATTACTATGCAGCCAAACCTGGTGATGGAGCTTTTCTGAGCATGGCTGATCTGGTCCTTACTAACTAGATGTAGAATTAGGTCACTGGACATATTGGTAGAAATTAATAGCAATGATAATAATAATAATGAAAAAACTGAAATTTTATATAGGACTTTAAGGTTTACAAATCACTCTACAATAAGGCATTTTATACATATGTTGTTATTCAGTTGGTTTTGGTCATATTTGAACATGACTTGGACACTCTTTATGACCCCATTTGGAGTTTTCCTGGCAAAGATACAGAAGTGGTTTCGCATTTCCTTCTCCATCTCATTTTATAGATGAGGAAACTGAAGCAGATAAGGCTAAATGACTTGCCCAGGGTCACACAGCTAGTACATGCCTGAGGCTGGATTTGAACTCATGAAGATTATTCTCCCTGACTATAGATTAAAGGCAAACAATGTCCATTTTAAAAATTAGCATTCTCAGGACTTGGGTGTCTGTTGATGGGACATCAGTCTTGCATACTCTGTTGGGCCAAGGCCTTCTCCATGTCCTCTTCTGCTGTGTGGAAGCCAGGATGGTCCCTAAATCTTAATGGATACTCCAGGAACTCAGCAGGAGAGGAAGAAAAGGTTTGAGACATGGGAGGGTTATTCTCAACTGATGGACCCAGCTCCGCAGTCAAGAATCCTCGAGAGCCATACTTTGCATGTTCCTGGAGAGTTATTCCATGCCCTCTTGCATCAGCCTCCCCCACCCTCCACAGGCGCCTCTGTCTCCTCTCTCCCTCATGGGTCAGTGCATCAAAGAACTAAATCATGAGAATTGGCTGCAGCCAGCAGTAGGCCTGGAGGACATGGGGAGGGGACTCCGTCAAGGCCATTAAACACGGAGCTGGTGGTGAGAATGCCAACCAGCTAATCAGGAGAAGAGAGCAGAATTGCACCCAACCCAGTCTCCTTCTCCTCTTCTCCCTGTTTGTGTGCCCTTTGTGATGCCAGGTTGGTCTCTGCTAATATGTATAACATGCTTGCCATATCTGGACACACATGGAGCACACACATATCTGTTGAGCTGCTCATGGGGAGATTTGTAATGTCATTGCCCCTGATCCAGATTTGTGCTTCTGCTTGAAGATTGGCCCAGGGGCCTACCAGAGATGACTTAGGCAGACAGGCATAGAACAGGGAGGGAAGAACTGGATGACCTTTAGGAGACATAGCCTAAATCCAGCCTACAGTTGGACTGCCTCCCCTTTAGTCCCAGTGGGCTGGAGCAGGTAGAGAGTGATTGAGTGATGTTGGGGAAGGGCTATTATTCTTTGGAGCTGCCTTCAGTGGGGGCTGATGCCCTTTATGACAACATAAGTAATAGGAGGTATCCATTAAGTAGTCCCAGACCACTAGAATACACTTCTATTTTTCCACTCAACCTCTATTTTTCTGCTGAACCCTCCAGTCCAGCAGTCCTCCAGAGAGCATGCCTTTGGGGACTCAGTCCCTGCAGTGACAGAACCCCTGCCCTAGGACAGGCTATCTTGATCCATGAGTCAGGGGCCACCAATTTACATAGCCTGCTGGTGCCTTGCCACCAGATCATGCCCCACTCCCACCTCATCTTTTATATTTATATCCCCAGTACTTAGCCTATTGTCTGGCACAAAGTAAATTCCTAATAAGTGATTTTGATTCAATCATCCGCTCCAGCCAAAATAACTTACTTACTGTTTGTGACATATTCTATTTTTTTTTAATCTTTGTGTCTTTGCTCAAGCTAGCCCACCTGCCTGCAATGTATTTCCTCCTTGCCTTTCCCTCTTAGAGTCCCTTTCTTGTTGTCTAGTCACATCCATGGAATTTTCTTGTAAAGATACTGGCGTGCCTTCTCCAGTGTATTCCCATTTTGCAGATGAGGAACTGAGGCAGTGTTATGTGACTTGCCCAGGTTCACACAGCTAGTAAGAGTCTGAGGTTGGATTTGAGCTCAGATCTTCCTGACTCCAGACCCAGGGCTCTATTTACTTTACCACTTAGCTGCCCTTAGAATCCCTAATTACTATCAAATCTTAGCTCAGGTACCACCTCTTATGTGAGGCATTTCTTTATTTCCCTCTCTCCAAGGGCTATGCTTCCCCACCACAAATTAATTTGCATTTATTTGTATATATTTTGTATAGACTTATATGTATACATGTTTGCCTGAAGAATGGAAGTTACTTGAAAGGAGAGATGGTTAACTCAGTATTAGGCATATAGTAGGTGCTTAATAAATGTTTGTTGATTAAGTCCCTTACGGATAGAATAGTCCTTAACATTTTGAATAGTCCTTAGCATAGGATTCAACCTAAGCCAGAATCGTTGGGTTGGAAGAAGGCCCTAAAAGCCATACCTATATGTGGGTGTATGTAGAAGGTCAGAGCTAGACAGAGAGAACCTGTCTGATCTGGGTCTACTTCTGCAGTCAGGACCCATGCCCTACTGTGTGCAGAGAAGCTTCTTGGAACTAACCAAGGGCTGAATTTTGGGGGTGTGGGTTTGGTGCTTCCATAGTGTTGATGATGGTCAAGTGTTGCTTGAAGGTCAATAAGGTCATCCTTACATGCTCTTTCATGCCTTTTCTTACTAAGATCTCAAGGCACTTTAAAAATACTCTCAAAACCCTAGCAAGCATTTCAGATGAAGCCCTGATTGTGTGGAGAAATTGTGTGCCAGTGTCAAGGGATGTAGTGGGAGAGGAGGTCTTTGGGCCGTGGTATTAACCTCATTCAGCTTATCTTTAGTAGGTGAAACCAGGAGCAATGGGTAGAAATTGTGGACAATGTGGTTTAGGTGTGACAGAAGAAGGTCCTGACAGTTGGAGCTGTCCAGCAGCGGACTGGGCTGTCTGAGAAGGCCAGGAGGCACTCCTTAACTCCTCCTGCCTCCCCTAAAAGAAAATGGCCTTCAAATAGAGACTGGATGACCACTCTTCAGGCCTGTCATAGGGAGAATTCTTGGACATGTATGGACTGGATTAAATGGCCTCAAAAGAGCCTTCCAACTCAGAGAGGGAAGCACCCTCAGTGTATCCCCTCTTGCTTGGGCTCATGGATTCCTATTACTTCCTGTCTGTCTCTAGCCCTCTCTCTCCATCTCACCTAGAGTGAGGGGAGGCTGGGCTGGGCTGGTGCTAGGACTGGGCGGGGCCTCCCATTCTGCACGGTTGCGCTTGTGGCCAAGCTGCAGCAGACATGGCTTTTTCGTTTTTGGTTAAAAAGCCTCATTGAAGCGTTATGGAATTGGAATGGGAAGGGTAATTGAGCTGAAAGCCATTCTCTTCCTGCGGCCTGCACGATAGACAGGAGCGATTGAAGCCTCCACCAGCTTCAGAATCTTGATAAAAGAGTACCCAGTAACCAGCTAGGACTGGGGAGGGGGAAGGGAAGGAGGGAAGGAGGGAGGAAGGCAGAGAGAGAGAGAGAAAGAGAGAGAGAGAGAGAGAGAGAGAGAGAGAGAGAGAGAGAGAGAGAAGGGGGCCACAATTCACATCCTCTTCCTCCATCATTCTTCCTTGGAGTGGTGTCTTCACCCCCTACTATATTCAGGCCTCCACCAGTCATGGTCACCAGACATTTATAGAGCTCAAGGAGAAGTTGTAGACCAAATGGTCAAATGAAGAAACTGAGGTCCACAGACATTAAGCCAAATATGTAGTCAGAAATTGCAGGGCCAGGTTTCAAACTGAGGACCTCTGATTCTAAATTCAATCCACTTCCTAAGGATACTTTACTTCCTCTGGGAAAAGACAGCCAAGGAGTCTTGCTTAGTAGAGTAAGGACAGAAGGAGACTCCCCAGAGATAGGGGACACACCACTCTAACATGTTCTATATGTTATATAGCCCAGTTCTATAGCTATCTTGATAAAATATCTCTTCTTTATCATCCCTAACCTGCCTTCATTTATGCTTTGTATGCCTTTTTTTCCCACCCTGTAGGGATTTCCCTATCGATATGGTCAAAAAGACTCTGAGAAAGGAGCAGGTCTATGACCTAGGTCCTTGGATGAGGAACATAACAGTGACATCTAACCTGTGGACCTGCTCAAACCTAGCACCCAGGTAGCCTTGAGTTTTTAACACCTTTTCATATAGCTTTATTTCTTTTCTTAGTCTACCTATCCCCCCTGCCAATATTCCTACTTAATCATACATACCAACTCTCACAACCTCTTTTAATAGTGTGAGGTCAGAGTAGAAAAGAATGCATTCCTGAATGAGTCACTCTCATTGAATCACATGAGTTGTAATCCCTCTCTCCACTCACCAGAAGGGTCCTGAACACAGTTCAGCTGGGGGTATAATGTCTGGAGGAATACCAAATCTGTTCAGTCCCTTCTTTGGCTTTGATTTCCTTTTTCAGAACCCCGAGTATCAGTGAGAGGTGTAGGGAAATGTTTGGAATAAGAGGACCTAGGTTCAAATTCTGGCTGGCTCTTAGTTTCTTCATGGGCAAAATAAAGGGGTTGGACTAGACCTCTCAGGTTCTTTCCAGCTCTAAATAGATAAATGCCTGATCCTCTGAGAGGTGTTCGGCAGAAATTGCAGAAGTCAGATTAATTTCCTTCTGTTACTATTTCTGTGAAAAGCTGAGGACAAACATCAGGGTAGGAATGATATTCTGAATGCCACTGGCCTTCTGCCATGCACGACAAGGAGGGACATCTCTTATTTCAGGTATAGATGGTTAAAGGAAAACAAAGCTTAGCCCCAATTCCCATCTTCCACCTCCTTCCCCTTACCACTCCTGCTTCCACAACTAAGATACACACACCATGCAGCTCTCCAGTCTCCCTGAACCCCCAAGCGCTGGTTATTAATTGCAGTTTGGGCTGAGCTGAATGAGTCCCATTAATATGTGCTCTGGTAGCTCCAGTGAGCCCTGTTGTGTGGAAGAGATGTGGCTTATCTCCCTCAGCCAGGCTTCCCTTCCAGAGGATTCCATTGGCATGTAACAAGTCTGGACACGGTGACTTGTGGGACTCGTTAGCCTTGTCCCAGGAGGGGAGAGAGAACCAGAAGCTGGAGCAAACATATGGAGTACTTGGCAGAAACCTCTCCACCTCATTCCTCCACCCCTACCCTTGGGCTCTTTAAATGGTCTTCCTAAAGGCTCATGCCAGAGTTGGAGTCTATTAGGAAGAAAGACACTATCACCACAGCAGGGGAGTTTACTTGGTTGTCGGCATAGAGGGTGAGAGGAAGAAAAGAGGGAGTAATATGAGAAAGAACTCCCTAGCACAAATGTCATTTTCATTGGAATGGAGTCTCTTCTTCGCCCCTTCTAATGTGAGGTCTCTGAATGTTCTTAAACAAAGGACCATTTATCACCATCCTCATCATTACTGCTCTTAGTAGCTAAGGCACCATCAACAATGGCTCTGACGTGTGTTTCCAGTAGTAGGGATCCATTCACACTCACCATTCTTTCAGTTATTCATTATTGTCAGCTCTCTGGTTCAGTCTTCCTTGTTGCTAACGGTATTTATATGCACTGCTGAAGGGTAGAAAGACATCCAGTGGCACAGGACATGACAAAGCTCATGGATCTGCTAGAGAACTGAACTCATGACTTTATACAAGCTCTAAACAAGTATGAGATACACAAGGGTTCTTCCATATTAATCTCCTCTCAGTATGGACAGGTTTCTCTTTCTCTGAGTTCATTCTGATTTATGGGTACCTGGACATTCTCCTCTCTTCCTTAAGAGTCCCCATTTCTTTTACATTGGTTTATATGTTGCAGTAAGTAGATTTCTTTACTATCAAAAGATATTTATGCATTACCCTTGAGTCCCTTCTCCCCCTGAATTCAGGATACCTGACATTCCCTTACCCAGTGTACTGATGGAATATTAATGGACCTTGTAGTGTTAATGGAAGTTGAACATCTTTCCTGCCCATTAATAGGCCTCATGTAGAGCCCAACAAGAGAAACTTGATTAAGGGAGGCTTGTTTTTCAGGAAGACCCACACTTTGTAATTAGGCAGTAGGTCACAGGGGTTGTGATGCCCTCTGACCCTGAGGAAGTGTGTATATGCTCTGAGGTTAGCATTTTGCTTTGGTGCTCACTCACTGAAAGAGTATTTGTGCACTTTGGCCAGATGAGACTATGGGTAGCTGTTAAGGAGCCCCCCCCAGCTTTGAAAACCCAAATGTTGTGCTTCTGTCTCCAGTAACTATATATGTATATAATGATCAGACGGTTGTATCTGTCTGTTGATCTGTGATGTATGTATTATTTGATCAGACAGTTAGAAGCCCTTTCTGTTGGTCTTTATGCTATTATTTCTGCTTGTAATTTCTGTTCGTATTTTCTCTGCAGTTCAGGGTGCTGAACTTTCCCCTGAACTTAGTAAATTTTATATATATCTATATATATCTATATATATCTATATCTATATATATCTATATATATCTATATCTATATATATATATGTTTGATTAAAGTAAGATTGTTGACCCCTTTTGAGTTACTTTCTTTTAGAAAAGCAAATCAAAGAACCTGTGCTAGCAGCCCTCCTGTGTTATGGTGTTATTGTTCTTACAACCCTACAGCAGCTACAAGTAGCACTGCTGTTACAGACCTTTGTATGGTATAATCAACAACCTGGTTTAGTTTCCGGGCTGACCTTGAACAAAGAGGGTTCTCCCATTCCAGTGGTTAAGATGAGGTGCTGAGGCCAAATTGTTAGCTTAGTACCCATGTAAAACAGTTAACTTTAATCTGTCCCTACACGCCTTCCTTGACCATTAGTTTCTAGAGGGCTTAGTAATGGGATGTCAATAGTACAATATAGTCCATCACTACTACCAGAAAAACTCTGATAATGGGTCACCAGTATCATCTCCATGAATGGAAAAAACGTGATACTTTTTAAATCCAGCAGTGCAAAGATTTCAAATGGGGAAAATAGCTTGGATAAGACTGGGTGGTCAGGAGGGGCCATTTTCTCTTGACCAAAAGAAGGGTCACGAGGATGGGGTGATGGGACCTAACGTATCCACAGCTCCATCTCCTCAGGAGTCCTTGGGCTTCAAATGCAGGAACGCTTGGTCCGGATAAATGCCAGTGTCCACAGTTGGCACTTGCTTGATGCCTGTCCCTGTCCTGGGAAGGAGGTTTCTCTAGGCTTAGGAATTTCTGAATACATCTCCACCTCAAAATCGCATCCCCAGCTCTACTCTACTTCTCCTATAGGTCAAAGCAGAAGAGCTGAGCCTATAGGGTTGGTTCTCTATCAACTTAACTGGCTAGATGCTTTATTTTCAAAGCAGGCGGAGCTTTGTAATTAGATGTGTAGGTAGCAAAAAGTCAACCAGAAGACAGCCTGCAGGTACGTCACTTCTTAGCAGATGTCAGAGAGAAGTAAGTCTATCACCCGGACCCCCAGGGGGACTGTGGCTATGTGTGGAAGGGGGATAGCAACCATTCTGGAGGAAAGGAACGGGGAAGACAGAGTCCTCTTGGGCAGCCCAAGGCTTGGGTGATTGAGTCATCTTGAGGGGTAAGATGGTGCCATGGAGAACAGACCTTGTCCAAGAGAATCCGGGTCCAGAGTCCCGCCCCCTCCTCTCCTTTGCAGAAAGCCCATGGAAAGGAGGCACTCATTGATGGACTCATTTCTCTGTAGCTGTCACGTGTCATCAGTTCATGACAGTCCCATCTGCCTATGCGTGAAGATGCTCTCATGCCAGCTTCCCAGGCTATGTGTATGAGAGGGAAAGGTAGAAAGAGGACCAGCTGGGATCTGAGGCCCTCAGCAATGATCTTGGACAGTCCAATCAGGGTAAGAGCAGGGCCTCTTTGTAGGGGGACTCAGCAGCCCTGGTGGGGCGGGGGGAGCCTCTAAACTACTGGCCCAGGAAGTTGAGGACTGAAAGAGAGGGGGGGGGGCTTGTTGAACCCATTAATACCTCTTTCCTGTCAATAGCCCCGAGTGCCTGGGACTCAGCTAAGGAAATCCAAAATCTACCCCTGGGACCAGAGAATCATAAGATAATAGTAAATAGTAATTAATAGTGGAATAGTGACTTATACCCAACTGTTTCCTATCTAAATTCCTTTGAAAAAATAAGGGGAAGCACAGCAAGGAACAAAAGAAAACTTAGAAGGAAGCAAAGATGGACAGCTCTGAACACCATGCATATTATTTATTATATAGCCTTTCTTGAAATGGAAATTTATTGCTGTATATTTTGAATCCACTCACATTCTGTTGTGCACATGACAATGCTGTTTCCTCTTTTCTTACTTCGCATTTAAGTTTCAATATTTAAGTTTATAATGTTTCTTTTTCTTTTCTTATTGTGTATTTAAGTTTAAAATAATTTTTTTAAAAAGAAAAGACGAGGGGAAGAAGAAAAGAATAATATTAACCCTTAGGGTTTGCCAGGTGATAAAAATATATTATTGCATCGGATCCTCATAAAAACTCTGGGAAGTAGAAGGTGGCCCTATCCTTGTTTTACAGATAAGGAAACCTCAGAGAACTTAAGTCACTTGCCTAGGTTCACATAGTCAATAGTGTCTGAGGCAGGATTCAAACCTAGATCTTTCTGACTTCCAAAGCTAGTACTTTAGAACCTCTACCAGACTCCCTTCTGGTGCTGTGTGTGTGTGTGTGTGTGTGTGTGTGTGTGTGTGTGTGTGTGTACCTGTGAGAAGCAGAAAGTGAGGTCTCTTGCCTTTCCAATCTCAGAATTATTTTTAAGCCTATCTTAAAGTTTAGATTAGAGGCTACATGGGACTATTAAATTTAATTAATCAATCCATCAAAACATAATTACTGTACACTTCCAACCTTGTTGGGGAAACTGGACAGTGCATATGAAACAGTTACCAGCATAAGACAGAACACAACCAGGTACTAAATGTTGTTCTGCAGGTGACAAGGTCTGTAGGACTGCAGGGTTGGGTTTGGGAGTTCAGGGGGAGGAGAGAGGACAGAGCAAAAGGCTTGTCAGTGGGTGATGGGAAGGCCTAGGACTCAAGCAGTTTCTTAAAGGGCTGGCATGCTGGACTAGGAAGAGAAGATAGAAGGGGGTGTTTCTGGATTTGGGGAAGCAACAGGAGTATAGGAACGGGGAGGGGGAAGCAACAAGTGTGGCACTTGTTGATGGAGATGATGGAGATGATGGAGAAATTGGTGTGACTACAAAGAAGAATCCATGGAAGGGACCACTGGGAAATAATGGTTCACTCCTAAGAAGATGACATCCCAGTCATTTAGAGTTGCAGTTGAAATGATGTTCATTATTTGTTATGTGAGTGTCCCCCACCTAAGAATACAGGGTATGTAGAAGGCCTCAGAACTGTTCTTGTTGGAGTGAATGAGTGCAGCCAGAACAATCCATCTCAAGAGGGCTATGGGAAGACTGTTGGTGTGAAGATTGTTGAACAAGGTTTGTGCTGAATAAGCCCTCCAGCTTGTGAGGCTGGGGCAGTGGTTTAGAACTCAGTGGTCCTATCAAACTATCAGGAAAGAGAAATGCTACCTGATGGACCTCTGCTCATGGTTGGTGCTTCTCAGCCCACAGATAAGTGAATGTAGGGCTCGTGGCATTCTGTGGAGGCCAGAGAACCCAGAAAACAGAATCTTTGGTTTAAGAACTAAGCAAATCAGAAGGGGTTCTGGGATTGAGAATTAAGAGAAACTTGGGATCCCAGCCTTGAAAGAATTCTGAGAAGTCCATTAATCCATCCCTCTGCCTCCTTGAGGAGTTTGCCTAGGCCATCCCCCACAGATAAGAACCTATCTCCAGCACAAAGATAACAAAGATCAGTCACTTCCTAGATTTTCTAATAGCCCTTAGTTGAGAAAATTCTTCCCTGGACCTCACCCCAATTCCCCATGCTCCTCTTAAGGAAGAAACCCCTTTTTTTTCTCGTTCAGTGTTCATGGGGGAATGAGTCCCATAAAAATGGCGAAGCAAAGAATTAATCATTAAACAAATACTTATTAAGTATCTCTTGGCTACTTGCCTAATCCTGTGTTAGATGCTGAGGTTGCAATGAGATAATACTGAGGCACGCCTTCTTTCAATGAACCTTCAACCTAAAGGAGGGAAGGAAAAGTCCAGGACTAAGCTGAGATCAAAGGAAGACTGAAGTAAAAGTAAAGGAGAGGTAAAGACAGCATGCCTGGATGGAAACTGCTTTGCAGCTATAGGGGAATAAGTTCATCTAACAACTTGGAAGTAAAGAAGGGATATCAATAGACTTGATTGGGGAGGTTCCAGAGCTTGGAGAAAAATGTGAACCATGACACAGAAATGCAAGAAGGACAAGAATGGGGAGGGAGGGGCAGAGGGTACTCCAGTTTGACTGGAATATCAAATACATGGAGAGAAATAAAATATAATAAGAATAACAATAGGAGCTGATATTTGTATAACCCTTTAAAGTTTACAGATCTCTTTACATATATTATCAGAGAAAGGAAAAATATGAGCATTGATGTACCATCTATTATGTACCAGGCACTGCACAGAGCACTTTACAAATATCTCATTTGATATTCACAACAACCCTGTAAGGTAAATTTATTATCATTCTCATTTTTCAAGTGAAGAAACCGAAGCAATTAAGTGACTGGCCCAAGGTCATACAGTTAGTTAAATGTCTGAGGTCAAATTTGAACTCGGGTCTACCTTACTCCAAGACCAGAACTGTATCTGCTGCACCACCTGGTTGTTTCACATATAATCTTGACAAAAATTCTGTGAGACAGGTACTATTATTATCCCCACTTGACAGATGAGGAAACTGAGGCTGAGAGGTGAAATGACTTGCCTAGGAACATACATGTAAGTATATGAGGCAGGACTTGAACTCAGGTGTTTTGGTCTCCAAACCTAGCACTATATCCACTGAAATCAGGTTGGACTGGTAGATTACAGTCAGAATGTGGAGGACTTTGGATGCCATGGTCAAGAATGTATACTTTATCCAGTGATAATGGGAAGCCATTGAGATGATGAGCCACATGGCCATAGTGAATTAAGCAGTTGAGTGGCAGGTAGAGGATGGACTGGAGAATGGAGATAGACCAGGGTCTCACAGTAGACCCAGGTAGGTGATAATTAGAATAGTGAGGTGAAGACAGGGGGAGACTTGAACCAGTGGTGTTTTCAGTGGGGGTGTGAAGGGGAAGGGAAGGTCCATTGAGTCAAAGATGACACTTTGGAATAGCACAAGGAAAGTGAAGGCAGGAATTTGACTGGGGAAGCTGGATTAGCTGCCAGTGTCAATGGACTTGGTTTTTTCAATGATCCATTGAATGACTATTTTATGCTTACTGCCTGCCAGAATCAGTGTTCTTAAGCTTCTGGGGATATGCTGGACTATATTCAGTATATTTTAATGTTGTTGTTGACTCGTTTCCAGTTGTGTCCAACTCTTCATGACCCCATTTGGGGTTTTCTTGGCAAAGATATTGGAATGGTTTGCCATTCTCTTCTCTTGCTCAATATATTTAGAACCCATAAAAAATATCACACTGTTTGGAGTTAGGGAAATAGAGACTTAATTATTCAAGGACTAATTCCAAGGTAGGGATAAAAGAAACTCAATCTCCTGTTATCCTAGAACATTAAAATGTTAGAACTGGAAGTAGCCATTACCATCAAATACAATGACTTCATTTTAGAGAAGAAACTATAACCCAGAGAGGAAATGACTTACCCAAAGTCATATGGCTAAAATAATGAATTGGAACAGGTCTTTGGGCTTCTCAGCATTTACAGTGGACATATAGGTTTTAGTTATTTCTGTTGCCATTCTAAACTTCCAGTTAGTTGTAGTACACATTGATTTATTATCCAGAATTTTTCTTTTTCAGTTGATGGACACAGAGTTCTGTTTTTCTTTATGTTTCCCACAAATTAACAAAGACTATAGGCTCTATCTTTTAGAATAGGCATCTCTGACAAATTCTGTTTTTCTCAATGCATTTTTAAAAGTAATTTCTGAATTTTTTAAACCTCTGAAATTTCATTTGGTGTTTTCTTTTTATGTTTCCCTTTCCTTCTTCCGAGCAAAGCATAATGGGTATAGAGTCAAAAGGCCTCTCAATTAGAGACCTGGGTTTGAGTCCTGGTTTTGCCGCTTACTGTCTGTGTGACCTTGGGCAAATCATCTCAATTCTATGAACCTCAGTTTTCTCATCTGTAAAGATGGAATAATCAAACATGCCCCCTCTGTCATAGGGATGTTTCATGCCATGAAGCTCCTTTGTAAACTAAGTCCTGTATATATGTGCTATCATTATTATCCATTCTGCCTTCTCTACCAATTTAGTTATAAAATGTTAAATCTATTCATATGATTTCTTGAAATGTGTCAGTGTCTGGAGATTGCTTTCTTGTTTCAGAATGAGGACCCTGTCTTATTTCTACCCCGGACCCCACTGGTTGATTCCAAATGTCCAGTGGATTTCCAATTTACTCTAGAGCACATACAGTTACATAATATGAGGGAGAAATTTGTCATCCAAATGTTGTATTAATTATTTTAATGTGAGAGTAAGGGTGTGTGTGTGTGTGTGTGTGTGTGTGTGTGTGTGTGTATTATAGTAGCTGTTATGGATTGCTGAACTATCAGCTGCTAAGGAAGGCCTTGGATTGCTAGTCTTAGCTAACTGTACCAATTCCAGGTCTGATACTCAGTGTATTTGTGACTTTCAGTGTGCAGGCCACTGAACTACTCTGTGCCTCAGTTTTCCCATATGCAAATAAATGGGTTGGGCTAGATGATCCCTAAGGTCCCTTGCAGTTCTAAATCCTATAAGCAAAATCTGGGGTCACACTGGTTCTTAATTTGTGGGTTCTAGAGCATAAATTAATATGCAATAGAGGTATTTTACCCAATTCTTGCTGCCCTTGATGGCTTTTTCCAGCCCTAGCTCTAACTCCAGTTCTCCTCTCCAAGGTCTGTTTATTGGAATTTTTCCACTGCTTCTGAATAACCCCCATCCAATCTTTTTTGGTCCTGCAGTTGTTGTGCTAACCCAATTCAGTCTTTTGGAGTTGACACATATAAACCAAATCCCTTTAGTTAAAACTCTCCCAGCCCAATCTTTCTTAAGTTACCTGTGACTGATAGAGTTCAAAGGAATTCCATTCAATTTATTTGTTGACCTAGCAGGTGCCCTTATCCTCAGCAGCAGATGATCCCCATTTTCCTGAAAATTGTTTGTATATGGAAGCCACCATCCTTTGTGCCAGCATCTGACATGGCCAGGACTCACTGGATTGGGCATCTCATGAAAGGGCAGCAGCATCTTCCTGCTGCCGGCATTCTGCAAAGATCCTTGGCTCTCCCAAGACTAAGCTTTCATCAGATTTCCCCACTAGAATCCAAAAGAAAAGAAACTTGCCTATTAAATACAGGGAAGACTAAGCTTTTTTGATAATGACTCAAAAATTGTATGATAAGCCACAAAACATAGCTTTTCCCATGCCTTTGCTGTACTATCCTTTATTGTCCTAATGACTCACTGTTCAGTTGTCAAGTTGCAGTGTCCTAAAGATATAAAGGCAATACATAATAGTGGAAAAGACACTAGACTCTGGTTTGAGTGCAACTCTTGATGCTCACTACTTGTGTAGTCTTGAGCTGGATCAAGACTCTCCCTGCCTCAGTTTTGTTGTCTGTAAAATGGGCATAGTAATATTTCCATTACAAGGCTGTTGTGAGCAAAACAATTTGTAAAGTGTAAAATGCTAGATAAATGCTAGATGTTATTTATTATCCAAATTCAGCAATCAGTTCTGGTAGAAGGACCAAAGAGGAGCATTGAGTAGAGCAATTAGTCATCTATACATTCCAGTTACCTCCTATCAAATCCCATCAAAAGAGCCAATCAAGAATTGACATTGTTGGGGGCAGAGACAAGATGGCAGAATAGGAACAGGACTTCCATGTGGCTCCCACTTCCACCTCCTCCAATACATGTAAAAAATGACTCTAAATAAACTTTAGAGCTACAAGTGACAGAGAGAAACTAACCTCCCACTGAAGACAGCCTGGCAAGTCAGCAGAAAGGGGCCATTGCAGCACTCTAGGAGCAGAGCCCAGCCCTGCATGAGCCCAAGGTTTTAGCCTCAGGGCACCCCATTCAGCCGCAGCTACAGGGACATTGGGAGAGTAGATCACCAGCACCTGTGGTGGTTTCCAGAATTATCAACTTATAAATGCCAAAAAGAAAGTGAGAGGTCACTGGACTTTGGGAACAGGGAGTCTGGGAGTGCAGGCCGGCCTCTGCCCCCTGGAGGGAGAAGCAGCTGAGGTACAGCACCTGAAGCTGCATGGCTGCTTCAGAGCTGCTGGACTGCAGATTGTAGGGAGACCAAGAGACCAGTCTGAGGGGTAATCGCACTTGCTTTAACCTGCTTGCATCTGGATTGCTGTTTAGGATCTAGGTCCTGGGGTGCATGACCAGTGAGCCAGAGTGTGTGGAGGTCTCAGAGAGGGGAGCCAACTAATATCTCTGGCAGCTATGAAAACCCCAGATATTTGGGACAAAACTCTCCTCTCTGGAAGCAGAGTTCTACTGTGGGGGGAAAAAAAAGCTCAAAAGTCAAGTATTTGAGTGACAACATGAACAAGCAAAGGAAGCAAAGCAAGCTCAGCAATCTGACTTTACACTCCTATTTTAGGGAGAAAAAGGATCAAAGCTTGGAATAGGAGGAAGACAACAAAGTCAGAACTTCTGCACCAAAAGCTTCCAAGAAAAATATGAATTTGTTGCAGGCCATAGAGGAGCTTAAGAAGGATTTTGAAAACCAAATAAGAGAAGTGGAGGAAAAATTGGGAAGAGAAATGAGAATGATGCAAGAAAATCATGAAAAGAGAGTCAACAACCTGACAGAATAAAATAAGGTCTTAAAAATAGACTAACTCAAATGGCAAAAGAGGCTCAAAAAGCCAATGAGGACAAGAATATCTTAAAAAGCCAAATTTTCCAGATGGAAAAAGAATTTCAAAAGCTCACTGAAGAGAATAATTCCTTCAGAATTAGATTGGAGCAAATGGAAGCTAGTGCCTTTATGAGAAATCAAGATACTATTAAACAGATCTAAACAAATTAAAAAATAGAAGGCAAAATGAAATAACTCATTGGAAAAACCACTGACCTAGAAGATAGATCCAGGAGAGATCATTTAAAAATTATTGGACTACCTAAAAGCCATGATCAAAAAAAGAACCTAGAAATCATCCTTCAAGAAATTCTCAAGGTAAATTGCCCTGATGTTTTAGAACCAGAGGGCAAAATAGAGATTGAAGGAATCCACTGATCACCTCCTGAAAAAGATTCCAAAAAGAAAACTCCTAGGAATATTATAGCCAGGTTCCAGAGTTCCAAGATCAGAAGAAAATATTACAAGAAGCCAGAAAGAAACAATTTGAATATTGTGGAAACACAATCAGGATAACACAGGATCTGGCAGCTTCTACACTGAGGGATTGAAGGGCTTGGAATATGATATTCTAGAGGTCAAAGGAGCTAGGATTAAAACCAAGAATCACCTACCCAACAAAACTGAGTATCATGTTTCAGGGGAAAATATGGTCATTCAATGGAATAGAAGACTTTCAATCATTTATGATGGAAAAACCAGAGTTGAACAGAAAATTTGACATTCAGATACAAGAAGAGAAGCATGAGAAGGTAAACAGGGAAAAGAACTCATAAGGAACTTATTGAAGTTGAACTATTTATATTCCTACATGGAAAAATGATAATTGTAATTTATGAAACTTTTCTCAGTATGAGAATAGTTGAAGGGAATATAAATGTGTGTATATATATATATGTATACATACATTTATACGTCTATATAAGGGGGTGTATGAATACATATGTGAGTGTGTAATATATGTGGACAGGTATACATAGACAGAGGGCACAGGACCAATTGAATAGGAAGGGATGATACTTAAAAAGTGAAATTGAGAGATGAGAGAGGAATATAATGAGAGGAGATGGGGAGAGACAGAATGGGGTAAATTATCTCATATAGAAGAGTCAAGGGAAAACTGTTACAAGGGAGGGGAAGAACAGGAAGGCAAAAGAGAATGAGTCAACCTTACTGTCACTGAATTTGGCTTAGGGAGAGAATCACATACACACTAAATAGGATATCTCACCCTACAGGAGAGTAGGGGAGAAGGGAATGAGAGGGGGATGATGGAGGGGAGGGCAGGTTGGGGGGAGGGAAGTTGGAAGCACATATTTTTGAAAAGGGACAGGGTCAAAGTAGAGAATACAACAAGTGGGGGTGGGATTGTATGGAGGGAAATATAGTCAATCTTTCACAATATATCCACTATGGAAATGTTTTGCATAGCTACATATGTACAGCCTATATTGAATTGCTTATCTTCCCAGTAAGGGTGGGTGATGAGGAAGGAAAAGAATCGGGAATTCAAAGTTTTAAAATAAAACGTTTAATATATATATATATATATATATATATATATATTACATGCAACTGGGAAATAAGATATACAGGCACTGGGACATAGAGATCCATCTTGCCCTACTGGAAAGTAGGAGGGGGGATGGGGGAAGATATAGGAGAGAGTAGATTGGGGGAGGGGGTATACAGTGGGATTGCTGTTTTGGGGTGGTGGGTAGGGGAAAGATGGGGAGAAAATTTGTAACTCAAAATCTTGTGGAAGTGAGTGATGTAAACTAAAAATAAATATGAAATAAAAAATATTTTAAAAAGAATTGACATTGTTTAAAAAGAATTTTTATTTAATATTTTACTATTTTTTTCAATTTTCTGAGGTGTATTGTTATTACTGGCCTTGCACTCTATAGACTTTTAGAAGAAGACTATTAAGGTCTCCAGGCCATTCTGGAAGATCAAGCAGGCTTGTTGAAGCATCTAGAATAGAAAGAAATATTTCCAGATAACCTTTTGGCCCCTGGGAAGCTCACTTTTCAAGAAACTTTTCCAGTAGAAACTGATTGAAGGACTTCCATGGATTAGACAAACTAGCAAATAAGGGAACTTTTTACTACCAAGACTCTTTAGGGAGTAATTGTGGGTAATTTCTGTGTCTAATCTTCCCTCCAACTATTCTTTCTTCTAGGCTCACTGGTCTTTGCATATTTTCCAACTCAGAGCTAAGAATTTATGGAACAAGAGAAGGAGAGGAGTAGGGCTGAAGAAAGGAGAACATTGTTAACCTGTCTTTGGACCTACAAATTATAGTACTCGTGTCTCCCTCACCTCCTTGTGTATTAATCTTAGACCAAGTTACTCAGTCTCCTTTGTCCTCAATGAGTATTGATGGTTGCCTCTTCCATCCACCCAATCCTACTCCACGCTTTGCCTCACCCCCTTCTTGTACTTTTTCGTATTGACAAATGAATTCAATTCAACAAGTGTTCTTTAACCAGCTACTTGGTCAAGTAAAGTCAATGTACATTTATTAAGCATCATCTATGTGCAGGGCACTATTCGAAGCCCTGGGGATATAAAGAGGCAAAAATACTCCTGCCTTCTAGGACCTCACAGTCTCTGGGAGGAGATAAACGCCTATGCACAAACAAGCTCTAATCAATCTGAATCAGAGATAACCTCAGAAGGAAGTACTGGAATGTTGGATTGTAGCTGAGCCTTGAAGATAACCAGAGATGCCCAGAGGTGGAGAAGAAGGGGGAGGACATTCCAGTGGTGGGGGCAGCCAGAGAATCTTCTCAGAGTTTGCAGCTGGGAGTATCTTGGTCCAGTATTCCTGCATACTCCATGGAGTATGGAGAGGAGAATAAGATGTAGGAAGATTAGAAGAATAGGAACGAGCCCAGTTGTGGAGGGTTTTAGAGGTTAAACACAGGGTTTTGTATTAGATCCTGGGGGTAATGAGGAAGCACTGGAGTCTATTGAATGGAAGGGGGGTGTAATACTTGTAACATGTAACATGTAACACATGGTTAGACATGTGCTTTAGGGAGATCGCTTTGGTAACTGAGTGGTGGAGCATGGACTGGACCAGGGAGAGACTTGAGGCCTGGAGACCAGCCAGCAGCCTTTGATAATAATCCAGGTAGGAGGTGATAAGGGCCTATACCCGATGTGGCCAGCTGATAGGCACCAGGGATGGAAAGATAAAAATGAAAACACTCTCTGCCCTCAAAGCCTTTGTATTCTACTGGATGGGATCTACATGTACACAGAGAAGTAAATATCAAATTACATAACATAAAGAAAAAGTGCTAATTCTATGCTAATCATCAAGGGAATCTGAGGACTTCTGTGGAGGGTGACAACCTGAGGGTTCAGGGATTCTCAGGATTTACAGGCTAAGGACAAGGGAAGGGAAAGAAAGGAAAGACATTCCAGGAATGGAGGACACAAGGACACAGAAATAGAATTCTTTGTCTGGGAAAGAGCAAGTAAGTCAATTTTGGCTAGAATGGAAAATGTATGCAATGAGAAATTAATCTGGCAAAATCTATTAGAACCAGATTGTAGAGGCCTTAAATGCCAGGGAGCTTTGTATTCTATCCTGGAGAAAACAGGGAACCACTGTGAGATATGGAACAACCATGGGAAGACCTGTGCCAGTGAACCTCAAGGGACAAGGAACATGACTTTAGTAGTGGCCTAGACAATGGATTACAGAGAGGTGAGACTAGAGACATGGAAAGTCATTTGGAGGCTGCTTTAGCAGTCCAGGCAAGGGAGAGATGATAAAGACCAGAAATAGAGTGGTGGTCATGTTGGCAGATAGAAGATATGCTGGGAAGGCAGAATCCACAAGACTTGGCTGCTGATTGGATGTGCTTGGCTAGGATGTGTTGAGGGAGGGTGAAGAGTTCAGGAAGAATCCAAGGTTACAAACCTAGGTGACTGGAGGAATGGTAGTGTCCTTGAGGAGAATTAAGGAAGTTAGGAGAAGGAGTGGGATTAGGAGGAAAGATAATGACATCTGTTTTGAGTGTGTTGAGTTTGAGATAGCAAGATACAACCAGGAGGAGATGTTCAATAAGCCTTTGGAGATGTGGGACTGAAGATAAAAATCCAGGCTGCATATATAAACTTGGGAGCCATCTGAGTGGAGATGATATTGGATACACTCAGCATGGTAGGCAGTGTGACACAGTGGACAGAGATCTGACCTCAGAGCCAGGAAGGAAGATGTAGGTTTGAGTCCCTTCCCTGACCTATACTAGGAGTATTATTATGGGCAAATCATTTAATTTCTTAGCACTCCAGACAACTTTCTTTTTTTTATTTTTAACATTTTTATTTAAAGTTTTGAGTTTCAAATTTTACCCCTCCCTCCCTTCCCTCCTTCCTCCTTTAGATGGTAAACAGATATAAGTTATATATGTGCATTTCCATATTAGTCATTTTGTACAAGAAGACTCAGATAAAAGAAAAAAATGAAAGAAAGAATGTGAAAAATAATGTGATTCAGTCTGTATTCGATCAATATCAGTTCTTTCTCTGGAAGTGAATAGTATGCTTCATCATTAGTCCTTTTGGATTGTCTTGGATCATTGTATTGCTGAGAATAGCTAAGTCATTCACAATTCTTCATCGAACAATATTGTTGTTACTATGTTCTCCTGGTTTTGTTCACTTTACTATGCATCAGTTCATGTAAGTCTTTCCAGGTTTTTCTGAAATGATCCTGCTTGTCATTTCTTACAGCACAATAATATTCCATTACAATTATATATGACAGCTTGTTTAGCCATTCCCAAAATGATAGGCAGTCCTTTGATTTCAGTTCTTAGCTACCACAAAAAGAGCTGCTATACATATTTTTTGTACCAATAAGTCCTTTCCTCCTTTTTTGGATGTCTTTGGGACATAGACCTAGCAGTGGTTCTGTTGGATCAAAGGGTATACACAGTTTTATAGCCTTTTGGGCATAGTTGCAAAATGCTTTACAGAATAGTTGGAGCAGTTCACAACTCCACCAACAAACAGTGCATTAGTGTACCAGTTTTTCCACGTTCCCTTCAACATCTTTTTTTTTTGTCATATTAACCCCTCTGATATGTGTGAGGTGGTACCTCAGAGTTGTTTTAATTTGTATTTCTCTGATCAATAGTGATTTAGAGCATTTTTCACGTAACTAGAGATAGTTTTGATTTCTTTGTCTGAAAACTGCCTATTTACATCCTTTGGCCATTTATCAATTGGGGAATGAATTGTATTTTTATAAATCTGACTCCATTCTCTATATATTTGAGAAATAAGGCCTTTATTAGAGATAATTATTACAAAAAATTTTCCCAGTTTTCTGCTTTCCTTATAATTTTGATTGCATTGGTTTTGTTTGTGTAAAAACTTTTTAATTTATATAATCAAAATTATCAAATTTGTAATGCTTTCTATTATATTCTTTGGTCCTAAATCCTTCCCTTACCAATAAATCTTACAGATAAACTATTCCATGCTCTTAATTTGCTTATGGTACTGCCCTTTATGTGTTAATTATATACCCATTTTGACCTTAGCTTGCTATACAGTGTGAGATGTTGGTCTTTACCTCATTTCTGCCATACTATTTCCCAGTTTTCCCAGCAATTTTTGTAAAATTATGACTTTTTGTTGCAAAAGATTGGATCTTTGGATTTGCCATATCCTAGATTACTAAGGTCTTTTATTATCATGTAATTTGTATAATGTAATCTATTCCACTCATCCACCACTCTATTTCTTAGCCAGTACCAGTACCCCCTTTTGAGATCTGGTACAGCTAGACCACCTTCTTTCACATTTTTTTTCATTGATTCCCTTGATATTCTTGAGCTTTTGTTCTTCCAAATGAATTTAGTTATTATATTTTCTAGGTCTATGAAATAATTTTTGGTAGTTTGATTGGTATGGAACAGAACAAGTTAATTGATTTATGTAGAATTGTTATTTTTATTGTATTAACTCAGTCAACCCATGAGTAATTGATATTTTTCCAGTTGTTTAGATCTGACTTTATTTGTGAAAAAACTATTCTATAGTTGTATTCATATAGTTCCTGGGTTTGTTTTGGCATATAGACTCCAAATAATTTTGCATTGTCTACAGTTATTTTAAATGAAATTTCTCTTTCTATCTCTTCTTGCTGAGCTTTGTTGGTAATATGTAGAGATGCTGATGATTTATGCAGATTTATTTTGTATCCTGCAACTTTGCTTAAGTTGCTAATAATTTCAAGTAAATTTTAAGTTGATTCTCTGGGATTTTCTGAGTACAACATCATATCATCTGCAGAGAGTGATGGTTTTGTTCCCTCACTGCCTAATCTAATTCCTTTAATTACCTTTTCTTCTCTTATTGCTATAGCTAACATTTCTAGTACAATATTAAATAATAGAGTTGATAATGGGCATCCTTGCTTCGCCCTGATTGTATTGGGAAGACTGCTAGCTTGTCCCTATTACAAATAATACTTGCTGATGGTTTTAGATAAATGTTACTTATCATTTTCATGTAAGCTCCATTTATTCCTGTGCTATCTTGTTTTATTAATAGGAATGGTTTCTGTATTTTGTCAAAAGCTTTTCCTGCTTCTATTGAGATAAACATATGATTTCTGCTGGTTTTGTTTTTTATGTGGTTGATTATGCTAATAGTTTTCCTAATATTGAACCAGTCCTGTATTCCTGGTATAAATCCCACCTGGTCATAGTGTATGACCCTTGTGATATATTGCTGTAATCTCTTTGCTACTATTTTATTTAAAATTTTTGTATCAATATTCACTAAGGAAATTGGTCTATAGTTTTATTTCTCTGTTTTGGCTCTTCCTGGTTCAGGTATCAGCACCCTATTTGTGTTGTAAAAAGAATTTGGTGGGGTTCCGTTTTTGCCTATTTTTCCAAATAGTTTGTATAGTATTGAGATTAATTGTTCATTAAATGTTTGGTGGAATTTGCTTGTGAATTCATTTGGTTTTGAGGATTTTTTTCTTAGACAAATTTCTAAGACTAAAAATCATAGACAAAGTACTAACCCACATGGGTAGAGGAAGTTGTCTTTGTCAGGGATTTCTTTACACCAATGAAATCATAGGTGTGGGCCCTATTCCTATCTCTGAATCAAGATGGCATGGCAATCAAGTTCACGTGAACTGATGAGGTCACCAAGAGGAAGACTGTGCAAAGAACAGAAATGGACCTAGAACAGAAGCCAAAAGGTATTAGGGTTGAGAATACAAGTCAGAAAGATGATAGTGCTATTAGGGTTCATGGGACATGGAAGGGTTGTTCTAATCTTGAGCTTTTAGAATTTCAGATTCATGGAATATTAGCACTGAAAAAGAACCTTAGAAACCCATCTAGACCAATGTTGAGGAAAGAAACTGAGGCCCAGATCACTAGAAAGTGGCAGAATCACTATTCTTCTCTGCCCAAAGAACCCCAAATTTATTAACTCTTATTACACATTACTCAAATTTGATTCAGTCAAACTGGACTTCTTACTGGTCCTTGTAAAACTGTCCATCTCCTACCTCTGCACTGGCTGTCCTAGTTTCCTTCAAGACTGAGCTCAAGTATCACCTTTTCCATGGATTCATTCCTCATCTTTTCCCATCCTTCCCCATCCTCCCCCAATACCCTTGTATCCATTTTGCATATGTCTGCATCTGTGTATGTTTTCTCTCCTGATAGATGTAACATCCTGTGTTATATTTTATTAGGAAAGTGAAACATGCCAGGGAGTCTCACTTTGTTCTTTTTTTTCCTCCATTTTTCTGAAACAGTAGGTGATTGATCAATCAATCAATAAATGTTTATTAAGTACCTGCTATGTGACAGATATTGTGTTAAGAATGAGGGATAAAAAAAGAGGCAAAAGACAATCACTGCCCTCAAGGAGTTTATAATCTGGTGGGGGAGACAGCATGTAAACAAAAATACAAGCAAGATATAGGCAGGACAAATATGAAATAATTACCAGAACAAGGGCACTGGAAAGAAGAGGGATTGGGGAAGGCTTCCTGTAGAAGGTGGGATTTTAGTTGGGACTTAAAGAAATCCAGGGAAATCAGTAGTCAGAGCAGAGGAGGGAGAGCATTCCAGGCATGGAGGATAGCCAGAGAAAATGCCCAGAACTAAGAGATGGAGTGTTTTGTTCATGGAACAGCCAGGAAGCCAGTGTCACTGGATAGAAAAGGAATAAGATATAAGAAGATGGGAAAGGTACGTGGGGTCTAGGTTATTGCTAATGATTTATTAATAAATGCTTCCATTAATTGAATATGAAATTCCTTAATTCCTTTGTAGTGCTGGCATAGGAAAATTGACTGACCCTCACTTTATAGTAATAGAGTTTTAGCAGGGAGGTTCTATATTTCTCTAGACCTGGTTAGGTGGGAGAAAAGATCCTCTTCTATTGCAGCTAGGTAGTGGGTTATTTTGTTAATGATACAGAAGGAGAGCTGCATTCCTTATATCTCCCCCTTGCCCTAAGGGAGCAGTAAGTAAGCCAGGTAAATGAATGGCTAAACACCCCTCTTTTATCACCTAGAAACGCTTCCCAAGCAATTCTCCATATGTGACAGCATGCCAGATATGGTGCATTATGTTTGTCAGTCTCAAATAGGTCTGGATAGAGTGTGGTTAGTAGAGGGTATAGAGACTATGTTCAACAGTGTGCTGCAAGATTTAAGGCCTGCCCTCAAGGACTTTAAAATCCTAGTTGGGAAAAAAAGACATGTGAAATGATACCAAGCAATAAAAGATAGTATGTTAATAGGATCCTAGATTTAAATGGAAAGGTATCTCCAAATGTCCCCCCCTTTTTATAGCTGAGCAAACGTAAGCCTAGGGAGGTCAAGGACTTGCCCAAGGTCACACAGGTCTTCAGAGGCACAATTTGGGCCCCAGAAACAATTTCCTCTATCCTAAATTGCATTGTATGTAATTATTCTCTAAATTGGGTATTTCAGAGAAGAGATGACCAATGAGGACCAAAATAGCCAGGGAAGGTTCTATCTCAACAAATGTAAATATAAAATAGGTTGCAATATATGTAAAGCGGGTTGTAAATGTGAAGGCACTAGATCAATGTCAGGTTTTTTTTTTCCTTTTTGAGAGGTATTGTAGTCTAATTAAAGGAGTATTAGACCTCAAGCCTGGGCAGCTAGGTGGAGCTGCACCAGATAAACTGCCAGGTCTGGAGTCAGGAAGACTCATCTTCCTCAGTTCAAATCCAGCCTCAGACACTTCCTAACTATGTGACCATGGGCAAGTTCCTTAACCCTGTTTGCCTCAGTTTCCTTATCTGTAAAATGAGCCAGAGAAGGAAATGGCAACCCCAAATGGGATCATGAAGAATCAGACATGACTGAAATAACTAAACAATGATTCCAAGTCAGGAGAAACTTGGGTTCAATTTCTGCCTCTCACACAGCTGTGTAACCTGTAACCAAGTAAAGTCATTTCCAGTGATCCTCAGTTTTCTCATCTATAAAATGGGAATAATGCCTCATATCTCACAAGGTCACCATAAGAATTAGACAAAGTTGTACATTTTATGCACTTTGCATACCTTCAAATGCCATAGTAATGCCACCTTGGTGCTTATAATACCTAGCAATGTGAGATCTGAGCCTGACTTTGAATAAGGTCAGGTTCATCTAAGCGAGAAGGGAATTTTTAGGAGAATAATTTAAGCAAAAACTGGGAAGTGAGAATAATTATTAGGTATTTAGGAAACAGCAAGAAGGCTTTCCTAATTGGAGGAGAGGATTGGGCAAGGAGAGAAGACTGGACAAGTGAGAGAGGGCCATGTTGTAGAAAAGCTTGAGCAAGTAAGGCAGAGTTTGGACTTAACAAAACAGGGAGCCGTCAAGGATTTTGGAGTGAAGAACAACTAGTTGAGGAAAAGGAGTAATAAATGCATAAGTATAGTTTAGGAGACAGCTAGGTGGTATGGTAAATAGAGAACTGAGTCTGGAGTCAGGAAGACCTGAGTTCAAAGCTGTTATCCAACAATAACTGTGTCACTTAACCTTTGTCTGCCTCAGTTTCCTCAAATGTAAAATGGGGATAAAAAATAGCATCCAGCTCTCAGGGTGGCTGTGGGGATTAAATGAGATAAGATTTGTAAAGTGCTTAGCACAATGCCTGGCACACAGTAGTTCTTAATAAATCCTTATTTTGTTTTTGATGTATGTGTGCTGTTAACATATAATGTTGGATTTGCTTGATGAGTTTTGATGAATTGTTTTTTCCCTCTTTTTAACTTCTTTGCTATAAGGGACGATTCTCTTGGGAAGGGGAGAGAGAAAGGATAGACTGGGAAATAAAAGTGATTTATAAAAACAAAAGATAACTAAAATATACATTAATTAGCAGAATAAGTGAAGCAAGAGTCAGTGAATCCCAATGGCCTTTTGATCAATGAAGGAAGGATTCTGAAAAAGTTGGGATTTCAGAAGCTAACCTGAATGGCTAGTTGGGAATGATGGGAACCCAGTTTGAGCTGAGACTGCATCTAGAAAGTGTTATTAGTGGTAAGATTGTGATAGCAGTGAGTTTGTCACAAAACAGTGAAGGAGAAAGGATAGAATCCAGAAAGAGAAAAGAGAACTGGTATGGGCTGGGGTGCCCTGATGGAGCTGTTTGAAAACAAGGATAAAAGTCTAGTTCTGTTCTATCATGTGACAGGAAGTTTCTGACATCTTATTCTGATAGGAGGAAAGGTGATTTAGGGAATTCATTGTAGACCTGTATTTCTTGCTGCAATGCTATTTTAAAAGACTGTCAAGCTGTATCTTGGTACAATGTTCTAGGAACCTGAGCCCACTCCCATACTTCCTCCTAAAGACCCACCCCCATCCCAAAGTCTTGCCAAGTCCTACCCAAAGCTTCCAACGGACTGTGGGGAAGTGGCCAGTTCTTCTAGGGGAGGGGGAGCACTGCCACCCTCTCCACCACTACCCCCAGTCCTAAAGTGTAAGAACAGCTTGACTCTCCAATTGAATAATATTGTGGAAATAATGGGATTTCTCCTATAATCATCGTTTATGTTTCTGAGCCAAATCATAATGAGAAAGTCATTATAAGTAATAAACACAGCAGAGAGCCAGGGACATGATCTGTCATGGACCTGACTGACAGGATAGGGTGGGAGGGAGGAATCCCATTTGAGTTTTCCATTAGCCAGCAGAATGATGACATCTCCAACCCCCCCTTCACTCCTCCCCTCCCCAAGAAAGCCAGGGTGAAGAAGAGAATATTAAGACAAGGGATTTTTCTCTAGTGTCATTGGAGATGAGGACAATGCAGACAGTAATAGCTTGCCTCTTGCAAGCATCTCTTTATATTTCTTTAAATACTGAGCCATTATCAAGATAATTTCCACATCCTGGCCCTTCTCACTTGACATGCCCTGGAGGAGGCAGATAATGAGTGAAATGCACACATCTCTCTGGGTGGTAGCCGCCTCCAACTCTGTTGTGTGTCCTCCCAACAAAGTCTCTCTCCTTTTCTTTTGACCCCCACCCAGCCCTATGTATTCATCTCAACTGAGGAGTATTAAGAGCCCAGCTCAAAAGAGGGGCCATTATAGCAGAAAGTGTCCAATGAATACATGTTGCTTGATTGGGCTCCAGATTTCTTTGGATTATGACCCAGGAAGGAGATGATTCTATCTACCATTTTAGACATGAGAGAAGGCAACTCCCAGTGGACAAGTGACCAGTTTCAGATTGTACAAGAAGGCAGAGAGTAAAGGCAGGGCTATGTTCATATTTATTTTAGAGCTGCCTCCATTTCCCCAGGGACAGGGAGAGCCTATAACACATGGCAGAAGGGAAAGGTGGGAAATTCATGAGTTAATCACTAGCTGCACCAAGTGTTAACCTAAAGTTCTATTTCTCCCCTGTCTACTAGTGTGTATTAGTAGCTTGTCACCCATTCCCACAGAGGAGTTGTGAAGATGGCAGTGAGGATGTCTGCAAAGTGCTCTGAGGATTTTCAGCTCATAACATTTTCACCATCATCATCATTAATATTCTCAGATAAGTTTCATATTATTGAATCATAGCTAATACACTTAACCAAGTGTATTAACATTGTCTGTTATTGAAATAAGAGTCTTCTGGTATAGTACAGGTATCCAACAATACTGACTTCCACACATATGCTAGTTAGATGTCATTGTATGAGGAACTTTTAATTCTTCAAAACTGAGTCATAGGCAGTTGCTGAACTCATCTTCCTGAGTTCAAATCTGACCTCAGATACTGACTAGCTGTGTGACCCTGGACAAGTCACATCACTCTGTTTGCCTCAGTTTCCTCATATGCAAGATAAACTGGAGAAGGAAATGGCCAACCACTCCAGTATCTTTGCCAAGAAAACCCCAAATGGGATAACCAAAAATCAGACACGACTGAAAATGACTGAATAACAATATGAGTCATTGCTGGCTCATTGATGACTCATGCACAGTCAAGCATATATTATCGATAGATCCTAAGTCTCAATTTTGAAAGAAGAGGTAGTGCATAATTGTTTTGCTGTATAAATCTAACCAAGCTCACTTTGCCTTTCACAATTTCTCTGCAATCTTGGGATAGTGTTTCTGGGCATATTTCCTTCTGCGCCCCCACCCCTAGCCAACCACAGCCTGAGCTAATAATAATGACTGACATCTCTGGAGCACTTCAAGTGTTGTGAGGTATCTTACCTATATTATCTCATTTTAATCTCACAACACTGTAAGCTGGATGCTACCATTAATATTTTACTGATGGGAAAACTGAGTCTTAGAGAGGTACCATCCGTAAAGAACTTGAAGTTCCTAGGGAGAATGAAGTTATAGCTCTCCTACCAAAGGTTAGGTTTATTTTTATTTTAGTTTTGCTTTTTGGAGGGCAATTGGGGTTAAGTGACTCGCCCAAGGTCACACAGCTCATTTTTGTGTTAAGTGTCTGAGGCCGGATTTGAACTCAGTCCTCCTGACTCCAGGGCCAGTGCTCTATTCACTGCGCCACCTAGCTGCCCCTGAAACAAGCATTTTTAAAATACCTACTGTATACTGGGCACTGTGCTTAGGGCTTTGCAAATATTATCTCATCTGTTCCTCACAAGGAAAGTAGGTTCTTAAACTATCTTCATTTTACAGTTGAGGAAACTGAGGCAGACAAAAGGTTAATGACTTGTCTAGGGTCACAAAGCTAGTAAGAGTCTGAGGCTGCATTAGAACTCAGATCTTCCTAGCTCTCTATCTACTGCTACACCTAGCTGCCAGGTTAGGGCTCAGTCCCTTTGGGGAGTAACCTTCTTCTACAGTGGTGCCCATTCCACCACCAGCCGCTGGTTCCCCATCAACACCCTTCGAATTGCTCCATCTCCTAAAAGGTGAGCATCCCATCCCTCACCTTACTGAACTAACAAACCCCCTCTAGTGGAGGGAGAGAGGAAGGATTTTTCTTTTGCTCTCACAATTCTCAGGTTCCCACAACCTCCCAAGAATTAGTAGGCACAACTTCCTGTGCTCTAGGGCTCAGCCAGGGTCCCTGAGTACTAAGTGAATGTCAGCCTTTTTTAGTCACAAACCTTTCTAGTCCTGGCTCCTCTTATTCGACAATTTAAAAATATCCCACTTATGTATTATTGTGTGTGGACCCCTCTGCTGGTACTGAAGGAGACACAGAATCTGCTCTTTTTCCTTGGAATGTGGGGTTCACCTGACCTACTCAGGGTACTGACTGGGATTCATCTTAGCCCTTCATTTGTTTTCATACCCCCTTCTGCCTACAAATCACTGAAAACAAACTTTTCTTCAGAGTAGGAATGAGGAAAGTCTGTAAAATGTGTCCAGAAATCCATGTGTTTAGGTCCTGTCTCCAGAGGAAGGAAGGGACGGTGGCCTTAGCTCCCCCACTTCTCCTGTCCATTACCTGGCCCTTCCTCTATTCTCTACCTTTAACTACATCTTTCTTTCTTGCTCCTTGCTTGTGGTTTTGTTTGTTAGACACATGTCAAGCCTAATGAACTAAATGATGCAAAACCAGAGTTCTAATAGCTCTTTTTATCTCCCTTTTCCAAACCCAGTTTGTCCCTGCTGTCTCCTGAGGGCTGTACTACAAACTTGGCCACTCTCACACTATAAGGATTTTGAGTGTGCACACGTGTATATACCCCCACCTACAAATACACACACACACACACACACACGCATGCACGTTCTCTCTTCTCTCCTCCTCTCTCCTTCCCCTCTCTATTCATTCTCATCCTGTTTCTCCCCCTCACTCTTTCCCTACCCACTTCCCCTATATTCTCTCTCTTACTTTCTCCTTTCTCTCAGTCCTTCCTGATTTTTTATTATCTCCATCTTTTCCCTTCCCATCCCCACCCTTACTAAACTCCTCCCTAGACCTCCTTGGGGACACACTGTATTTGTGTTTTCCTTCCCGTTAAATGGTGAAAGAGCAGGTGTGCACACTGATGGAGAGGCTGGCAAGGTTGGCAAGGGTATCCAGGGAGCGAGCTGGCTTCCTAACCCTTTCCTTGCCATCTGGATTAGGTATATTTTCCCATATAACAAGAAACTTCAGAAAGGGCTAGAGGCTACAGAGAAAAGAGCCAACTTCTCCCCACCCCCATGCCAGTGGGGCCTGGTCAGGCAGCCAATCACCAGGGAGCTACCATGCCACCTTCCCCTCATAGGGTGCTCATGCTCTCTCCACATTCCCAGTACTCCATTTGGGAAGAGCTGAGGTAGATTCTAGTGTTACCTCTGATGAATTTACTCATTCTTCCCCAGCCATGGCAGTGGTTACCCACTTCTACTTGAAGATCTTCAGCAATGGAAAATCCCAGTGGGATGATCCAGGGAGAAGAGTCAAAGGCCTAAGGTTCAAATCCTATATCTGATGCTACTTGAGTGATCGTGTGGACACCATTTCACCTTCGAGGGCCTCAGTTTTCTCATTTCTAAAATAAGAGAGTCGTACCAGGTGGTCTCAGAGGTTTTTTCCAGCATTTTATCTAAGATCCTATATAACCTCTTCAAGCAGCCCAGTCCACTTGTGGACAGCTCTGACTTCTGACTACATGAAACCAAATTTGGCCTTTCTTACCTTTTCCCCATTGATCCCAGTTCTGCTGTCTGGGGCTCAGTGAAACAAATCAAATCCCTCTTCTCCATGATTGTCCCTAAATACATGGAAGGCAGGGGTCATGTGCCCTATGTGTCTTCTCTTCTTCAGGATAACCACTCTGTTCTTCCAATCCCTCCTTGTCTAGAATGATTCCCAGTGTCTTTTCCATCCTGAAAGCACTTCAGCTTGCCTATGACTTCTTCAAAAGGCAGAGCCCAGAACTTCACCCTTCACATGTGGTGACCGTGGCACAGGACTATATAATTTTTCTTATTCCAGACATTCTCCTTCTATTCATCAGCCTAAGAGCATGATATAGTGTATAGAAAACTGGCCCCATACTCAAGGAACAATCACTTGTCTGGTATATTATAGAAGGGATTCTTTCATCTATGAGTTGGACCAGATGGCCATTGAGTTCCCTTCCAAGCTCAGTCTCTGTGATTTGGTGAGTCAGAAAGATCTGAGTTCAAATCCTACCTCTGATTCCTACAGATTGGGTGACCCTGAGGAAGTCACTTAATTTCTTAGTGCCTCCAAATTCTCTGAGACTATAAGTGGCAGAACATAGGCTAGAATGTATTGGCAGATACACTGGGAGTTCCCTATGCCAATTAAATACAGGTTCAGTCAAAAAAAGAAAAGAAAAAGAAAAAAAGAAAAAATCCTAGTGGATGCTACATTATGCTATCGCTTTTAATTGAGATTCTAATCCACTAAAAATATGAAGGTTTTTTCCCTGTCAGTGGTTGTCCTGCCGTATTGCCCCATTCTGCATGTATAAAAAATGTATGTTTTTAAACACTGGCAAAAGACTTTATATTTGTCACTCTTAAATTTTATTTTGCTGGATCCTGATTCTGTCATACAATATAGCCACTTTACAGCTTTGTGTCATCCACCAATTTGTTAAGCATGATATCTTTGCCTTCTTCCAGATCACTGATGAAAATGTCAAACAGAATGGGGCCAAGAACTGAGCCTTGTGGCACTTTGCTCAAGACATCCTCCTTGATATTGATCCAATAATCCTAATCCTCAGGTCTTTTCATTGAATTGCTTCTGAAATCCACCTAACATTCTTTATCTAGCTTAACCATGGATGAATCATCCATCCATCCATATGCCACTCTTGTCCATAATAGTATCATTGGAGACATTGTCAAATACCTTGCTGAAATCCAAGTATACTGTATTTATGACATTATGCTCATCTATCAATCTAGTAACTGGCAAAAAGGGAAATAAGGTCAGTCTAGAATACATTGTGATTGACGAACCCAGTCTGATTTTCATTGATCACCACTTCCAGTCAAAAATCAACCTTGTTCCATTGGACATAGGCCCAGCCAGGTGTGTGTCACTGGGATGATGAGGAAGGTACGGGCTAAAGGCAGCCCCTCTCCTCCACTGGAAAACAAGTCATGTGCCCTGTTTGAATGAGTGTTTCAGTATTATCTTCTTATGTCAAAAAAGCATTTTGTCATTTTCAGAGACTCAGGTAGACATAGGGACACAAGAGCTCTGCTGCTGAGTAGAAGGAATGCCACTGTCTTCCATAATTATTCCCAAGCTTGACTGATAAGTAACAGAATTTTGGAATCCCCAGTGGCCAAGCTTTAAACTATATCCATAGGCTTGTGCTTGGGTGACTTCTTGGGTTCTTAGCTTCTCTATCCAAAGCAGGGAAAACCACAGGTCACAAAGGGGAGATGACTTCCTTGAGATTGCACAGCAAGTTTTACTGGGGCTGGTCCTCTTTATATCTCCTTCCCACTAGACTAGAGTACTCCCAAATTACTGCCCGAGGTCCTTTGGAACTTAGTTCCACTGTCTCCCATTCAGCATATGTTGATGTCCCAACGGTCCCCCAGTTTTTCCTCTTGAAGACCTTGCTGTCTTTTCTATTAGCTCCTCCAAAACAACCCCTAATTTGGCCTCTTCATCCCAGGTTGTGGAGTAGAGAGAATGGACAGGGGGAACATAAAGAAGGGGCCACAGTATCAGAAAAGGCTCCACTTGGATTTCTCTTTTCCCAGAATTGTCAGTGGAGCAAATTTTCATTCAGCTGATAGCCCCCTTGGAAATAGGCAGTCATCAGGCACTTATGGATCTTTCAAGCCCCTTTCTCTCCCTAATAATCCCTCCTCTTGGGGCGGTATTGATTCCCAGCCGCCAGCTGCCTCTTGGTATTCCAGGGCCCAGTTTGGTCTGGATAAATCGCTGTGCTGTCATTTTCACTTGGCAATTACCCGCTCCGATTCCTCTCCTCCTGAGCCCTGCATCAGCCCATACTACCACTTGCCTATTGACAAAACACTCAAGGCCCAGAAAGGCTGGCTGAGAGCCTGGGGGACAAGCAGGCAGTGGCAAGCAAGCAGAAGCTACAACTTTGTATGGGAAGGAGGGGCCCCTTGATCAGCCTTCTGGGTTATCCTCAGAGGGAGGGAGGCAAGGCCCTAGGTGTACAGGCTGATGCCTGGAAGGCTTTGAGACAATGCTTCAGAATTTGTGCATGTTATTGCACAAGGCCCATGGTGTTTCTAGAATAAGCAAACCAACCTCACTAGAAATCTGCCATCTGTGCTCCTTTCCAGCTCTCATTTCAGCTCCCCCCCCCATCCCTGTGCATGCACGCAAGCACACACACACACAGACACATATACACACACAGACACATATACACACATACACACAGACACATATACACACATACAGACACATATACACATATACAGACACACATACACAAGACACACATACAGACATATATACACACGTACAGACACATATACACACATACAAACACATATACACACATGCATATACAGACACATATACACACAGACAAACACACATACAGACACATATACTGTATACACACATAAAGATACAGACACACATACATACACACAGACACATATACACACATACAGACATGCATACACATACAGACACACATACATACACACAGACACATATACACACATACAGACACATATACACAAGACACACATAGACACACACATATACACACATACATACACACAGACACATATACACACATACAGACACATATACACAAGACACACATAGACACACACATATACACACAGACAAACACACATACAGACACATATACTGTATACACACATAAAGATACAGACACACATACATACACACAGACACATATACACACATACAGACATGCATACACATACAGACACACATA
>NW_027187353.1:1744734-1752446 GCF_028583685.1 Petaurus breviceps papuanus | reverse complement strand
ATACAGACACACATACATACACACAGACACATATACACACATACAGACACACATACACATACAGACACACAGACACATATACACACATACAGACACATATACACACATATACATACAGACACACAGACACATACAGACACATATTCACACATACAGACACACAGACACACACATATACACACATACAGACACATATACACATACACACAGACACATATATACACATACAGACACATATACACACATACACACACACACCCAGCCCTATCTATACTCAAAGTTTTAGGTCTACTTCTTCCCCTAGCTCATTAAGCAACCTTGCACAATTCACCTGCTTTCCCTGGGCCTCAGTTTCCTCATGTATAAAATTAGGGAATTGGATTTGATTATTTTTAAGGTCCCCCCTCTCACTAAAAATTAAACTAAAAACATAAGATCCAAGATGCTGTGATTCTCAGCTCTTTTTCCTTTTCAAGCCTGACCTTAGATATACTTGGAGATCTTCATTTAAAAGGTACTCACTTCTTTTTATGGTGAGGGTTCTGTTACCCCCTAGGCTCTCCAGCTACTCCATGGCCTTTGCCTCCAAGTTCCCAAATGATTAAGGCTCCACGCCTCACCAGCAGCCCCCCTGCCTTGAACAATCCCCTTCTGGAAGTGAAGTGGAATGAACTCATTGAGTCACCCGACCAGGCAAGAGGCCGAGATAGGGGCCAAGAGATAGATAATACCAGCCAGGACCAGACCACTGATACCTGGCGTGAAATTGAAAAGCCCTCAGCCTCTGCCTGCCCTCCCTCCCTCCCTGTATCAGCTTCTACACTCTGGTGCCCCTTGAGCAAAGGGAGCCAAAAGGATGGGGAATGAAATGCAGACCTGAGTTAAAGGAAAAAGACATCCCTCCCAGAGTCCACCAGACCCATTCCTATGGGGCCAGCCATGGACAGGGGCAAGGTGCTCTGGAAAAGAGCACATGAGGCCAGTTCTTTTCCTTGAGCCCTGTCCTCTCTGTTCCCCAAACCCCACAACCATTCCGCTCATATCTGGGGCTCTCTGCCATCCCAGTGGCTTAGAATTTTTGGGACACCTAATGAGCTATTTTTTGTCATGGCCCCCATGGGTCCTGCTGAAGCTGGAGGAAAGTCTCATGAAGAAGAAAAAAGTAATAGATGTACCAGACATAAGAGGGAAATGTATCAGATACCTTTCCCTTACTAGGTTGGTTTTTTTTGGGGGGGTGCTCTGCCTTTTCTTCCTCCTCTGGCATCCTGTTTACATGTGCTCCTTTGAGAAACACTGTGAATTGGTGAAAAGGAACAATGAACTTGGAATTCAATGGTCTATCTAGTGCTGGCTTGCTAAGAGACCTTGGGCAGGTCCTTAGTCTCGGTATGTTTCCCCGTCTGTACATTTCTTCTCCTTGTATATAGAAAAACAGGAGCTCATCACAATTTCCCCCAATAAATGCCCATCTATATTCTAGGTTTTATTTTATTTCATTGTTATATTTTAAGTTCCAAACTATCTCCCTCCCTCCCTCCTTACCCCACCCGAAAGAAGGCTGCAATTTTACATAGACAGACAGACAGATGGATGGATGGATGGACAGACAGACAGATGGACGGATGGACGGATGGACGGATGGACGGATGGATGGATGGATGGATATAAAATCATACTATGCATATTTCAATTTATCAGTTCTTTCTCCAGAGGTGAATAGCATCTTTCTTAACAGGTCCTTTGTAGTTGATTTGAATATTTGTAATACTCAGAATAACTTAGGCATTCACAGTTGTTCTTCGAACAATATTGCTGTCTCTGTATATGATGTTTTCTTGGTACTGCTCATTTTACTCTTCATTATTTCATGCAAGTCTTTCCATGTTTTTTGAAAATCAACCAGCTCATCATTTTTTATAGCACAATAATATTCCATCACAATCACATGCCACAACTTATTCAGCCATTCCCCAATTGATTGGCTTTCCTTCAATTTCCAGTTCTTTGCGACCAAAAAGAGTTATGGTAAGCATTTTAGAACATATAGATTCTTTTCTTTTTTTCCTTAATCGCTTTGGTAAATAGACCTAATAGTGGTATTCCTGGGTCAAAAGGTATACACAGTTTTATAACTCTTTGGACATAATTCTAGATTGCTTTCCAAAATGGTATCTTCTGGTTTGGGGTTGGAAATGAAAATGCAGGCCGATAGAATGTATTCTTTGTCCACATACATGATAACATTGTCCAAGTTAGGATTCTGACTTGGAGTTCTTGAATCACTGGCCACCAGACAATTCTGAACTGGGAGGGGTAACTTTAAAACATTTTTCCCAGAGTCACTGGGTATATGAATAGATTGAGAACCAGAAGAATTAGTTGTGCCCAACTTATGAAACTAAACCCAAAAGAGAGACAGAGAGGAAAAAAAACAGCAAGAGAGTGGTGAGAGAAAAAAGAAGAAGGAAAGGAGAGACAGAGAGAAATAGAGAAAAAGAGAAAAGATGTGAATCAAGAGGAGGTCACATTGCATTTCCAAACCCTTTAACCACCTTCTTCTATAAAACGATGGCTGTGTCTTTGTTCAGGGTGGAAGAGGAGGAAGCAGGTCTTGGCTTTTAATCAAAGTTACATTAGATGAAGCTTTTATTATTCACCCAGCTTTATTATAGCTATTTTTACACTGGGGTTAGAAGTTAATATTTCTGGTTTTTACTGAACTCTGGCCGACACAAGACTGCTATAGACAGAAACAGAACTGCTTTGGAGTGGAGAGAAAATGGGGGGAAAAATCAAATCAAATAAACTCAACTCACCCAGTGGACTGAAAGAGTGGACGAAAAACAACCTTAATAACATAGGGGGAAGGTTTCAGAGGTGGGAGTGAGATGGTGAAATCAGGCCTAATCAAGCAAGCCAGGAGGGGTTCCAATCACCTTCGTAGTATCCAAGAAGGAAAGGGACATAGAGGGTAGGGAAAGATAGGGGTTCCTTGATGGAGGCAGGCTAGGGGCTGGCCAGGCAATCAGTGTTCTGTGAACAGAGCTCTCCATGGTAGCTCCCCCCCTCATTCATACATGCCTTCTTTCTCCTCTGGCTGAAAGTTTAGGCTTTCAGAGGTAGATGTGAGGGCTGGGGGTTAACTCCTCAGTGGCTGAAATTGAGTACAGAAATAGCATGGTCAAATGGTAACTGTGTTCCATATAGATGTGTGTTGCTCCTTCTTTGTATTTGGTGACAATGCTTCCATAATGTGGTTGGAAAAAAAAATCCTACATGATATAAAGTATCAGATAAGACCCACATGCAGGAGACCTTTCTCTACCCCAAAGGGGTGGGGTGTTCCATTGGGCTGACGGATGTCATTGTTGCCTGCCCAGTAAGCTAGGATCGGAGTGTGTGTGTGTGTGTGTGTGTGTGTGTGTGTGTGTGTGTGTAGCCAAGGTCAAAGTGTCAGTCTGGGGCCAAAGTCAGGGTATCTGTCTGTGGACAGGGTCTGTGGGTTAGTTTATAGCCAGGGTTAGTTGTCCAAGCTATGGTTACAGCCTTGAAGTCAAGTTTGTAGTAAGGTCATGGGCTCAGCCTGTAGTTGGTATCAGGGGGTCAGTCTCTAGCCACATTTAGAGACATCAGCAATACTCTGTGGCTAGGGTTAGGCATGATGATGAAATTACCTTCTCCTCCAAATTCAGAGAAATGATCTTTGTTACTGATCCCTATGGGAAGTACTATGAACAAAGACTTGGGATGGAAACTCTCTTTGGAACAAAGAACCAGCATCTCAAGAATATAGGATAGTGGATGGAATCAGAAGCAAAGCTGAGACTTGGGTGGGATAAAGATGTCATGACCCCAGAAACTGCCAATCTTTCCAAGTTCTGCATTTGACTAAGAGTGTGGTCTTGTGGAAGAAAATAGTTGGCTATAAGCTTAAACTGGTTGAAAAGTGATCTAAAGATAGATATTTTACATGCATGTAAACATACATATAGGCTAAGAGATCTGGGAAACTTAGAGTCTCCTAAAGGTCAGTTAAAATCTGGGAATAGATGAAGAAAAAGATTTCTACACACTCCACCCCACCCCACAATATCAGGAGACATAGGTCTGTTCTTGACTAAGGAAAACTCAAGTCACTTCTATGCTCAGGAAGTTTCAGTGGCTCCCTATTGCCTCTAGGATAAAATACAAATTTTAATCTAGCTCCAGCTTGTCTTTCCAGGTTGAATACTCTATGTTCCAGCCAAACTGAGCTGTTTCCTATTTCTGTAATTTTGTATGCACTGTTCCCCCTGCTTCCTCACCTCTGTTTTTTGGAACCTCACTTCAAAGCTCAACTTAAGTGTCATCTCCTTTGGGAGACCTTTGCTAATCCTTCCACTTTGTATTTATTATGTATATATCCTATGCTTTCCTGTGAATGAGTTGTACAGTCAGATCTTGATGAGTGTGAATAACGAATTCCTTAAAGTAGTTGCCGTTGTTTGAATTTGCACTATTTGAAGTTATATAAAATATGGTGATTGGTTCCAGCCCAATGGAAATATGTAGTACAAATTTGAATAATGTAACCACTTCACAGGGTTCATTATTCATAATAATTGAGAACTAACTGTATCTCTCTCTCACCTCTCATATCTCTCTCACCTGTATAAGCTGCTTGAAGGTATGGGACACCTCATCCTTTATTTTTGTATACCCATTGCCTACTAGCAGCCTGATTGACCAACTGACTCTTAAGTAGCTTGATGGAAGGGGGTGGAGTTTAAACTGTTGTCTCTCTTCCTGTCTTGAGATATTTCATACTAAGAGGAACAATTTGAGACTAAGTTGGGGGTCATTTTGTAATTCAGAGACATCCTCTCTGCTTTCTCTCCTTACCCAACATACAGTAGCTACTACCTATGGTACCCTGTATGCCATTGTTGAGTGAGACCCTCACGTCCACTCTACAAGTTATTGTGGTCTTTGCTATTAGCCCAGTATCAGCAAATGCAATAACTTGAAACAGACCCTAATTTTCACCCCGACCTTTCCTGGAGCCTGTAATTCACCCAATTTGGCCACTTAACCTGTTTGTTCTGAGCTAAGAGCTGGGAGACCAAGAGAGAAAAGACAGGTGGCAGAGGAGTGGGATTATTGATACAGAGAGACTGAGTGCCAGTCTATAGGCTACTTCACCAATGGAAGAGAAGATAGAGGGACAAATTCTGGGAAGAACTATTGGAGAGAAAAATGAGAGAATGGTACCCTAATGGAGAGGCCAGTGACCTGTTGAGAAAGCTACATAATTGTTGTTATCTAGCCTTGGGATTCATTAAAAATGGCCGCAATGCATTTTTTCACTCTTGTCTTTAACTCACTGTCCCACTATCCCCTCCCATCATCCAGGAACATTGATGAGATTCCTCTTGGTGTCTGACCCTTTTGTGGTGCTGTATAGAACTCAAAAGTCTATCCTGAGGAACCTCAAGAAGCAGAGAGATTTTATAATAACATTTCTGATAGCAGTTTATGATGTACAAATTGCCTTCCCATAATACACATTTGTTCTTCCTAGTGCCTGAGAGAGGAAGGTTGGTAACACAGTGGATAGTGTACTGGCCCCAGAGCCAGGAGGACCTGAGTTCAAATCTGACCTCAGTCACTTACTATCTATATGACCCTGAGCAAATCATTTAACTCTGATTGCTTCAGCATATGAAGAAAATAAAGAAACCACTCTAGTATTTTTGCCAAGAAAACCCCAAATGGGGTCATAGAGAGTTGCATATGACTGAAACAACCCAATCCAACAAACTGATTGAGAATGGGCATCATTATCCTCATTTTACAAATAAGGAAACTGAGGTTCAGAGGAGACCCAGGACTCTAACCCAAGTCTTCTGGGTTTGAAGGTCCTTCCATTACTTCATATTCAGCTTAAGATGTTATTCACCTTCACCACAGGTGGGAAAAAGAGAGGTACAAAAAAACTTGCTTGAAGTCAAATGGCAGATTGATGATAGGCTAAAGCTGAGACTCAGCAGCCTTGCCCACTAACATCTTGGTGATGACTCAGCTTCTATCCATAGAAAACCCTGTGGAAAAATTCCCAGGGCTTGTAGTTAGTTCTCTTTTTGATATGATGGGACAGAGGGGTAGGATGGGAGGAGAAAGTTCCATGGTAGTTGGGTATGTGAGAAAAGGGAGATAGCTGAAGGTAAAAGAAAGGGTCAATCTATGACAAAGGTCTCTGACCTTTATTTGTATCATAGCTCCCTTTGGCAGTCTGTTGAAACCTATAAATGCCCTTTCAGAATAATGTTTTTAAATGCATAAAATACATAAAATTATAAGGGACGCCAATGATATTGACATATAGTTATCAAAACAAAGTTGTGATATAGTAATATATTACTCCTTTATCAACACATTAAAATCAAGACATCACATTTAAAATATAAAAAGTTAAGTTAAAATTGATTTCTAAAGACATATAAATGTAAAGGCTTTCGTTGCTCAGCTTCAGTAAGAATGTTAAACTATGGGCTGGTCTTTGACAAGACAATACTTGTGTCATGCTGGACATCCAATTGATTTTTAACTGTAAGGAGATATGAAAATATCTGATTTCTACTGGTGAGCAAATAATAGAGACTGCTAAAACTACTGTGATTTGTTGCCAATGTTAATTGGAGGAAATGCTAAATTCCAGGTAAAGATTAGGGAAAGTAAGATTTCTTTTCCCATCCAAGTTCGTGGACCCCAGGTTAAAAATTCCTTGTCTATGGCTAAGAAGACTTTGGTTTGTGATCAGTGTGGGGAGGTGCACACCTCCTTCCTCCTCCCACCTGATGAAAGCAAAAGGAGAGATCCCAACCTAAATGGGAAAACTGGCAGCCACTCTACAAGGCCTGTCAGATGCGTGGTGAAGGAGTGCATTTCTTGGCTGTAATAGATTTGGGCCCAGCAGTTGGCTCTAAATGCCTCCTGCCCTGACGTTCTGAAAGGAGCATTGAGGGCAGCAGGAGGGCTGGGAACGGGGGAGGGAGCCTCAGAGATGGGGGGCCACAGCCTGCCTGTGCCTGCCACTTGCCTGAATAAATACATGTTTACCCGACAGCCACACTCTTCACATCACATGCTGTCACCCTGGCAGCTGGCTCTTGCTGGAGATCTGGGGGCCTCCTTGGGATTTGCATACCACAGTCTATAAGCAGCCAGAAGCAGGGGCAGCAGGAAGGAGCTGTAAAGGGGTGGACAAGGACAAGTCACTTATTTTCCTTTCTGGTGCCAATTTTTTTTAATACTCTCTTCCCTAATTTTGTAGGTTCATGGCCAAAAGCAAAAGATGTAAACTGAGAGGGTGGGGATGGGAAGAAAGTGGGAGATCTTAGTTGAATAAGAGACAAAGATGAGCCAAATCACTTAGCTTTGGGCACAGGAAAACATTAAATTCTCTTGAAAATGGAAAAGAAGGCAAAAGAATACACAATGAGTTACCCAGGTTCAAAATCATAGTCAGTGTTTATTTTTCCCTCTTTACCCACCTCCCATTTAATTAGTTGCCAAATCCTGTTGCTTTGTCAATTCTCCCTCCTCTCTGTCTCTCTTTCTGTCTCTGTCTGTCTGTCTGTCTCTGTCTCTGTCTGTCTGTGTCTCTGTCTCTCTGTCTCTCTCTCTCTCTCTGTCTCTCTCTCTCTCTCTGTCTCTCTCTCTGTCTCTCT
>NW_027187353.1:1705274-1744634 GCF_028583685.1 Petaurus breviceps papuanus | reverse complement strand
TCTCTCTCTCTCTCTCTCTCTCTCTCTCTCTCTCTCTCTCTCTCTCATGCCCATCATCTGATTTCCACGTACATCACCATCAGCCTGGTTGAGGCCCTCATATCTTCAGATGAAGGAACTCGAGATATTTAATCTAGAGAAGAAACGACTGAGAGGAAGGCAAGTGTGGGATCTGTCTTAGAAGTATTTGAAGAATCATAATGTGGGTGGAGGAGGGGCCAGATGTGTTCTATTTGACCCCTGAGGTCAGAACCAGGAGAAAAGTGTGGAATCGGCCAGCTCAGCGCTCTGGGAGCCTAGCCCAGCCCCACGCCGAGGCTTTAGCCCCAGGGCAGGCCCGACCAGCTGCCAGCCAGAGGGACTCCAGATCAGCAGCAGCTGTGGCCGTTTCCAGATTTATCAATACAGAGATGCGAAGGACAAGGTGAGAGGCCAGTGCAGTCTGGACTTTGGGACCCAGGAAGTGAGAGTGCGTGGCTTTTACCCCTGGAGCAAGAAACCGCTGAGACACCAGCACAGCCTGCCAGCACCACGTGGTGGCTTCAGCTCCTGGCCTGCAGAGTGTAGGGGGACCAAGCACCAGTCTGAGGGGTCATCGCTCTTGCTTTAACATGCTTGGATCTGGATTGCAGTCTAGGGTGGAGGTCCTGGGGTGTGTGTCCAGCTTGCCAGAGCATGTGGAGACCTCAGAGAGGGCACCCATCTAATACCTCCAGCAGCTGAGAAAACCCCAGCATTTGGGACGAAAACTCCCCTGTCTGGTGGCAGAGTCCTACTGTGGCAAAAAGCCCAAAAGTCAAATCATTGAGTGGCAAAATGAGCAGGCAAAGGAAACAAAGCAGACAGAAGATTCCAACATTAGACTCCTATTTTGGGGATAAGAAGGAGCAAGGCATGGAACGGGAGGAAAACAGTGAAGTCAGAACTCCTGCACCAAAAGCTTCAAAGGAAAATACAAGCTGGTTACAGGCCATAGAGGACCTTAAGAAGCAGATAAGAGAAGTGGAGGAAAAATTGGGAAGAGAAATGAAAACAATGCAAGAAAATTATGAAATGAGAGTCAACAGCCTGACTGAAGAAAATAATACCTTAAAAAATAGACTGACTCAAATGGCAAAGGAGGCTCAAAAAGGCAATGAGGAGAAGAATGCCTTAAAAAGTCGATTTTGCCAGATGGAAAAAGAATCTCAAAAGCTCACTGAGGAGAATCATTGCTTCAGAATTAGATTGGAGCAAATGGAACCTAATGACTTTATGAGAAATCAAGATGCTGTTAAACAGATCCAAACAAATGAAAGAATAGAAGGCAATGTGAAATATCTCATGGGAAAAACCACTGACCTGGAAAATAGATCCAGGAGAGAGAATTTAAAAATTATTGGACTGCCTGAGAGCCATGACCAAAGTAAGAGCCTGGAAAGCATCCTCCAAGAAGTTCTCGAAGAAAACTGCCCTGATGTTTTAGAACCAGAGGGCAAAATAGAGGTTGAAAGAATCCACCGATCACCTCCTGAAAAAGATCCCAAAAAGAAAACTCCTAGGAATATTATAGCCAGGTTCCGGAATTCCCAGATTAAGGAGAGAATATTACAAGCAGCCAGGAAGAAACAATTTGAATATTGTGGAAACACAATCAGGATAACCCAGGATCTAGCAGCTTCTATACTGAGGGATCGAAGGGCCTGGAATGTGATATTCCGGAGGTCAAGGGAGCTGGGATTAAAACCAAGAGTCACCTACCCAGCAAAACTGAGTATCATGTTTCAGGGGAAAATATGGTCATTCAGTGGAATACAGGACTTTCAAGCATTCTTGCTGAAAAAACCAGAGTTGAATAGAAAATTTGACATTCAGATACAAGAAGCAAGAGTAGCATGAGAAGGTAAACAGGGAAAAGAAATCATAAGGAACTTATCAAAATTGAACTATTTTTTTTAAGCAATCAGGGTTGAGTGGCTTGTTTGGGGTTGCATGGCCAGTTGTTTTTTCTGGGTGTGGTGCTGGGTGTCTGGGCCCGGATTTGATCCGGGTCGTCCCGGCACTGGAGCCGCTGCTCTTTCTCGCTAAGCCACCTGGCCAAAGTTAAACTATTAACATTCCTACATGGAAAAACAATAATTGTAACCTATGAAACTTTTCTCAGTAGTTGAAGGGATTAGAAATATATGTATATGTCTTTATATGAGGGTATTCGGGCATATGAATACATATGTGAATGTGTGTATATACGTTTACAGGTATACATAGATAGAGGGCACGGGACCAATTTAACAGGAAGGGATGATACTTAAATGGTGAAATTAAGAGGTGAGAGGAATATAATGAGAGGAGATGGGGAGAGACAGAGTGGGGCAAACTATCTCATACAGAAGAGGCAAGGGAAAACGGTTACAATGGAGGGGAAGAATAGGAAGGCAAAAGGGAATAGGTCAACCTTATTCCTATTGAATCTGGCTTGATAAGGGAGGGAAATACACACTAAATAGGGGATTTCACCCTCCAGGAGAACAGGGGGGGAAGGGGATGAGAGGGGGGATGAGGGAAGGGAGGGCAGGCTGGGGGGGTGGGAAGTTTGAAGCACCCACTTTTGAAAAGGGACAGGATCAAAGTAGAGAATAGAACAAGTGGGAGGTGGAATAGGAGGGAGGGAAATATAGTCAGTCTTTTACAATACATCTACTATGTTATTGTTTTGCATTAGCCACACATGTACAACCTATACTGAACTGCTTGTCCCCCCAGTGGGGGTGGGTGGCAGGGGGGGGAAGGGAATGTATCTGGAATTGAAAGTTTAAATCAAATATTCAAATATATATATGTGTGTGTGTGTGTGTGTGTGTGTGTGTGCGTGTATACTATTATTAATACCATCTTACATGTAATTAAGAAAAAAGATATACAGGCACTGAGGCATAGAGATCCACTGGAAAATTTGAAACGTGTATGGGAGAAAATATGGGAGAGAGCAGATTGAAGGTGGGGATATCCTGTGGGACTGCTGTTTTGGGGGGATGGGTGGGGGAAAAACGGGGAGAAAATTTGTAATTCAAAATCTGGCGGAAATGAATGATGTAAATCAGCAGTTAATAAAGCATTTAAATTAAAAAAAAAAAAAGAAAAAAAGAAAATTGTCTCCTAACTAGTCTTCCTGTGTCCATTGTTCCTTCTCAAATGACCAGGACAACCTATGCAATGAATGCACAGGTCTAATTGTCACTCCTTTGCTCAAAAGCCTTCTGTGTCTCTCCACTGCCTAGAGTATAAAATGCAAATTCCTTAGCTTGGTTTTAAAGCACTTCTGCCATTTGGATTCAACTTCATGTCCATCCTCACATCATTCTTTCCTTTTGTTCATTCCTGCGACATTCCAGTCAAACTGAGTGACTGATCTCCTGTCCTCCCCTGCCTCTGTGTGTTGGTGTGGGCCATCCTTAGTGGCTAGAATGTGCTCTCTGTATATCTCCCCCAATTGAATACTTCTCTTCCTTCAAGATCCAGCTCATGTTTTACCTCTTTTATGTCTTTCCTCCCTGATATACCAGACAAAAGTGTGCTCTCAGTCCTCAAATTTCATATGTAATATTTTGTCTCAATCTTCTCTTTGCCCTCATTGAGTCTCTTTTTGTATTGTTTGTTTATACATATGCCTTATTCTGTCCCAATAGAATGCAAGCTCTCTGAGAGTAAGGACTGTACTGTTTTTCATTTTCAAATCTCCACCTAACATGGTGCTGTTTATATCAAAGATAATTATAAATGTTCATAGAATTAAATTGAATAGGAATGCACTGGAAGAGACATTGGAAGAAGGAAATAGTGGTAAGGTGGTACTTCACAGTCATTGCCTAAACTGTTAGGGATACTACTCCGGAAGTATAAATATTTTAAGATAACTATCGATCTGACCCACTGTTGGATTTCAGTGACTTTGTATCTTATGAAGAGTAGGGTGATTATGATTCACTCATTTTTGGTTCATCCATGTATGTTGTCTTTCTCTATAGAATGCGAGCTCCTTGAGTGTAGGAACTATTGTAGCTTTATTTTCTTATGCCCATTGAGTAGCACATTGCCTGGCACACTAACCACAGACTTGGTAAATGTTTACTCTTTGATTGCTCCATGTAATGTGATTGCATCTAGGAGAAAACTTCCAGGAACCTCTCCTTGAGAGACCAGAGTATATGCTAGCCCTCTTCCTGTCTCTGCACTCAGGGAGTGTCAGCAAGCCTCCAATCACCATAATTGATTGCTTGTGTGAGAAAGACAGTACAGTAAATAATTGTCCCACAAGTTCTGAAAGTGAGCATAATTAGTACAGTTAACAATCTTGAGTGATGAATCGGTTCATTCAGTACTAGTGTGAAGGGATGAGGAAGGGAGGGGGAAGGGACCTGGAGTCTCCCCCTGAGGTGAATTTTGTGCTATTACTGACTTCATCATTGCTAAATCAACTACTACCCAGTTTCCAACTTGGTTTTGTGCTTCACTTTGTGAGGAAAATGTTTCTCAATTCCAGATGGAGATACATGCGTGTGTGTTTCTGTGTGTGCCTGTATATTCTGTTGATGGCCTTAAAATTTTTGTTTAATTGGAGAGGTTTCATGGAGGGAAGAAAGGACCATACCTGGCTTCACGGTCACCTTCACCTGTCATATTTCAGGACTCAGTTGCCAGTGAAGTGAAAGAGATGGAATTGTCCTGATTGACTCATCCTCTGAGAGGATGAAAGAACTGAATTGGAGAATTCTAGGCTTCTTGACCAGAGGGGTCTCAGAGAAGTCATCTAGTCATATAAAGACTTCTGGAGTATACCACAAAACTTCCCTGACACCAGGCCTTCAAATAACCTTCCTTTCCTAGGCCATTCTTCTTTCAAAAGAACCTGAAATCCCTCCCTTCTCTTGGCCTCTGGTCACAGGGATTGCCTTGAAATGCCATTCTTTAGGAATTCCTGATAAGACTGGAGATGGACAGCAGAGTGATAGTGGCAATTATAACAGCCTCACTCATGTAGGGTCCAACAGTGTGCAAAGCACTTTTTTTTTCACAACCACCCAGTGAAGTAAGAAATAGAGATTTCTTCATCTCTTCCACTTCAGACTATTTCCTATTTGCTTATCTCTTGTTTTCTTTTGTCTCTGTACATTCTATATTTTCAGTAAATCATAAGCTCCTAGAAGGCAGGAATTGGTCTTTGAATTCCCAGGACTTGGGACAATGTTTGGCACAAAGTATTTATCTAATAAATTAGTGCTGTGTTGTGTTGTGTTGTATTGAATTGATGTGTCAAGTTAGACTAGGGGATCTCTAAGGTCCCTCCCAGTGCTAATATTCTGTTTTTATGTTATTATATTCACTTTTGAGTGATAAAGAATCTGAGTTTCAGCAAAGCCTTATTCAAGAATAAAGAAATGTATCCAAGTCACACAACTAATAAATGTCACACAAGAGAAGGCATTTTGGCATCTTGATGAAAGAACAGGACTTGGAGTCAGAAGGCTCAAGTTCAAATCTTCCTGCTGCTTTGTGACCTTGGTTACCTCTCTGGGTCTCAGTTTCCTCATCTGTGAATGCAGAAGTTGGACTAGTTGATATCAAAAGTTCTTTGATATGTCTTAGCTGAGACTTGAAGCCAGGTGTTCTGACCCCAGGTTGTATCAGCAATGCAATATTCACAATGCCTATGGAAATTGTAAATATGCTGATGTGGTTATCCATCACAAAATATATCAGGCTTTCTATATGGGCAATAAAGCTGGAACATTTGTTAAAATACCAGAAGACTGAGTCCCAAAACCAGAAAGTCAAAGCCATCAGAGTAGTTATGAAATTGGCACAGGCAGATAAAGTAGAAAGCACCCACATTCTCAAGCCTTTAAAACAGAACAGGCTACCCCAAGCAAAGCTCCTTCTCTCCCCACTCACAGCAACCACCCAGCATCCTCTGGCCCCTGGCAGTCCTCAGCAGGAGTCCTTAGCAGAAATTCTGGCTGACTCAAAAAGGGGTTCGCACTTCCGCTGCCGCTGCCTCTGCTGCTGCTGCCGCTGTCGCCGCCACTGCTAGCCACCACAGGAACTCTAGCTTGGCTTCCGCTTCCTCTTGCTCCACCCCTTCCTGCTATGTCAGCAAGTCCAATGGGGCATGGAAGATCTTTAAATCCCATAACCCTTACACAGGTCTAGTGTCCTTTCCATTATTTGTTGGTCAGTCATCTCTTCTGATGGTGAAATTGTAATGCAATTTGATCAGGAGGGGAACAAAATCCAAATGTTAGAAGGGTCTTCAACTCCACCTCTAATCAGGATCATTGCTGTTATTTTTGTTGTTTGATCATTTTTAGTTGTGTCTGATTCTTCATGACCCCTTATGGAGTTTTCTTGGCAAAGATAATGGAGTTTGCCATTTTGTTCTTCAGCCCATTTTATAGATAAGGAGCAAACAGGGTTAAGTGATTTGCTCAGGGGCATACAACTGGTAAGTGTCTGAGGCTAGATTTGAACTGGCGTCCTCCTAACTCCAGGTCTGGTGCTATATCCACTGTACTAACTAATCAAGATAGTATCCTAATCCTAGTCAACCTTAATTTCTTAATCTGTAAAATAATCTGGGTTGGAACAGATGGACTTTCTTGCTCCAGATCTACGAATTTCTGACAACAATACCTGCTCCACCCCAGTCACCCATTTCTTGAATTCCTTCTTAACCTGGACCTCTCCATAAGGACTTATCATTCCGTTATTGTTTCAACTTCCAGTCTTTTCTTTGATGATTTTGCTAGTATAAACACATATGAAATAAATATAAACCTATCCCCTGCTAATACCTTGGACAGCTCCTCATTTCTCAGTCACAATCCTTCCCTTAGGCAAGCCTCCCAGACCTGCAATGGAGACTAAGTGATCTCCACCAACCCTTCAGACCAGGGGCTATTCAGTATAGACTTAATTTGCTTCAAATGGCTTCCAGAAACACTTACCTTCTGATATCTTCTAGAGAGCTATCCTATCCACAAGGTCCCCAGTTCCACTGTCCACAATAATTCCCACAAAAATAAAATGCACTAGTTATGTGATCAATCATTCAACAAGTATTTATTATACACCTACTATGAGTAACTGTGTTAAGCCCTTGGGATAAAAGATCAAAGTGGCACAGCCCCTTCCCTCAGAGAGCTTATATTCCACTGCAGAGAAACTTTATGTATACAAAGTCACATATATAAAAGATATGCTTTGGAGAAACAAAACAGGTTTGGGGGGGCTAAACCCTGTCTTCTAAATCCTGTGCATGTGGAGACTCTACACCCCTGATATTCTAGGCTAGTCTCAATTTCAAGGGGGAAAAGCATTCATTTTTAAAAGGTTTTGAAAAAAGCAATGTCCTTTATCTGTCCATGTGTCCTGATTTTTTGGTTTGGAAAACACAGTCATCATACCAATAAGGGGTTATGCCTGGAAAAAGTTTGTGGTGAGAGAGTGAATCCAGCAGGCTAGGAGGAGGACTTACTCCTGGAGCCAAGGGCAGATCAATGCTGTAGGGAGGTGGGGAAAACATGAAGGTGCTTCAGGAAGGACAAAGGGAAAGACAATAGAAGGAGGAAGAACAAGTCTCCTTCTAACATATAGAAGGATGGTCCTAGACCCAGGGAAGAGAGACAAGTGCCTCCCACTCCAACCAGCAGGAAAAGACATCCTAGCATATACACACATATCACACATATTTGCAAGCTACAGTACAAACGAGCACCAAACCTAATGATTCGTGATTATTATTTGAAGGGTCCTACTGTTACAGATTTATTTGTCATTTCTTGTAATAACACCAACGGTAATGAATTCATTTGTATTAATGTGAGTGTCATGAGGACTTCCGTTGAAATTCCGCATTAATTAATGTACCATTAAAACAAAGTGTCGCCCAATTAATATCAAACGGAGGTAAAGCTGCCAGGGTCCCTATCATCAGGGTTTCATTTGTAATTCATGGTATTAACACCAGGCTTAAAGAAAGTTATTTGCAATTCCCGCCAGTGGCCTCCCCACCTTCCCCAGGGATGCCAGCACTGAGGTGGGGATGAGACTTCTACTGGATTAACAATGTACTCTGAAGATTTACCAGAGAAAATATAGGGGAAACTCAATATGAAACCAGTCAAGATGAGAAAGACTGACCTATTCCCCCCCTGCTCAGGTTGATCCTTCCCCACTAACAATCCTAAATGCCATACCACCCTTCTAGGAGAGGAATCAAAATAGGAACATAAGAGCTTAGATCTAGAATGTGACCATGGTCGTGTGGCCTAATACCTTCATTTTCTTGATGAAGACATTGGGGCCAAGAGAGGCTCAATGACTTACTCAGACTGACCCTGGTAGTAAGTGGCAGAGATAGTGTAGGTTAGTGAGAAAGTGGAAGGATTCTTTATCAAGGCACAGTGATCCCAGGAGCTGGGGACTGAGTAAAAAATCCTTTCTCTGACACCTACAGCCTAGGTGATTTTGGACAAATCCTTTCACCTCCCAGAGGCTCAGTTTCCTCATCTGTAAAGTGAGAGGTTGGAGTGGATGGACTCTGCTTTCTTTTGTAGCTCTAGAAATGTGATCTTATATGATCTTACTGAGGTATCTGGAAATATGTTGAGTCAGACACTAAGCATTTATTAAGTACTTACTATATACAAAGAGGCAAAATACAGTCTCTGCTCTCAAGAAGTTAACTCACAATCTAATGGAGAAACCACATACAAACAACCATTTACATACAAATAAACTACATACAGGAGAAATTGGAGAAGATCAATAGAAGCAAGGCACTAGAATTAAGAGGGATTACAAAAGACTTCCTTTCTTAGCTGGGAATTAAAGGAAAGCAGGGAAGCCAGGAGGTAGAGATGAGGATGAAGAGAATTCCAGGCATGGAGGAAGACCAGTGAAAATATCCAGAGTTGGGAGTTGGAGTTTCTTGTTTGAGAAACAAGTGTCACTGGATTCCAGAGTGGGGTATGTGTGTGTAAGGTGTGAGAAGACTGGAAAGGTAAGGGAGGGGAAAGGTATAAAGGGCATTGGAGGCCAAAGGATTTTCTGTTTTATCCTAGGAGTAATAGGGAGCCACTAGATTTTATTGAGTAGGGGAGTGACAATCTTTTCTTTAGAAAGATCCCTTTGGCAACTGAGTGGAGGATGAGTGGGAGTGGGGAGATACTTAGGGCAGAGAGAACAACCAGAGGATATTACAATAGTCTAGGTGTGAGGAGATGAGGGCATCAGGGGGTGGCAGTGTCAGAGAAAAGAAGGGAGTTTATAGGACAGATTTTATATGAAGACAAAGTCAGTAGGCTTTAACAGGAGATTGGTTATTGGGGAGGGGTGGGAAGAGAGTGCAGAGTCAGGGATGACACCTAGGTTGTGAGCTTGGGTGAGTGGGAACATGGCAGCACCCTTAACAGAAATAGGGAAATTTAGAAACATGGATGATTGGGGGGGAAAGATCATGAGTATTGTTGCCTCCATTTTCAAGTCAAGATTAGTCCAATCAATGAGATGTCAATAATGATCAGTGCAATAGACATAATAACCCATGGCCCCCACACATTTATAATTACCTTAGCCCATGCAGTTGCCTTAAAGACAACTCTCCCCTCCCATGCTCCTCTCCTCTGGTTATTTTCTCATTCAATGGGATTCCATGGGCTCCAAAATGCTTATAAGAATGCTTACTCAGTTCAGAAAGAGCTGGCTCAGGAACAGAGGATTCCAGGTTCATGTGACCAAGTGACCAGCTGGAGGCAGTAATAACAATAACAGTAATAACTATGAATTATGTAGCACCTATTATATGCCAGGCACTGTGCTAAGTACTTTGCAAATATTATCTCGTTTGATCCTCATACCAGCCCTGGAAGGTAGGAGAATTATCCTTTGTCTGGTTCTGTGCTGACCCACTACATGATCACATTTTGGTTTCTGGTGACTAATGACTCATTTATGCAGTTTTAAGGTATATAAACATTTGTCTCATAGCCATTCTATGATACAGATAGTACAAGTCTCACTGACTCTCTTTTACAGATGAAGAAAGTGGGTTTAAAAGAGGCTAAAGGACTTGTCTGTGGTTCCACAACTGGCAGAGATAAATTCTAAGATGTAAAGCCAGTCTCCTGATTCCAAGTCCATTGTTCTTTAAAAAGGAAAAGAAAAGGTTTTCTTGATGTTTTTTTTAAACATTATGTCATTCTCCAATACCCTGACCCCACCCCACACCATAGTATCCATCCTTTATAGTAAAGCCAAACTGACTCATTGACCATGTCTGACAGCGTTTATGTGCTGCACTCCTTGCCAGACACCCATGGTCAGCATCCCTATTCTACCTTCTTAGGGAAAGGCAAGGATACTGCCCAGAGAGCCTGGTTTTTTTTAATTTGCCTTTTGTCATCATAATCATGTCACACAGTTTATCTCTGAGAAGGATGGAGTAGGAAAAAGGTGAATTGGTGGCATGGTCTTGAGAGAAAAGTGGTTCTCCAGTGTTTACTACCCTTACAGGCATAGCTATACACCTTATCAGTAACCTGCCTCACTGGCCTGAATAGTATCTCCAAAGAGAGGGTCACATTTCCCATTCTTGCTCAAAGTGAAATGTGGTGCTCACTGGGAAGATGCACACAAGAACAACAGAAATGATGAAATACTGCAAAGTACAAACTATGAAGAAAGAGACCCCTCCCCCCCAAATAGGCATGATTTTTCCCAGAGAAGTGAATGCTCAGTGGTATCTTGGTAACTTTTATGGCACAGAAAATGTTCTCGAAGAGCAAAACCAAAGGAAATGGCCTGACATTATAGTAACTGTGACTTAGGTTAGAACAAGGGGAAGACTTCCTAAGGACGGAGCCCAGAGAAGTGGACAACATGCTTATTGAACATTGGAAGAATCTGAAAGAGAAGTGATTTGCCAAAGGTCACATGGTTAGTGACGGAACCTAGACTAAAGCCTGGGTCTCTTAATTCCCACATAGGTCATTCAGATGTCCAATCAATATGGCACTAGGGGCTTCAGGTCCGACCACCCAGATCTGATTCTGTTTGACCAGTCCAGAGACAATAGATTTGTGGCAATTCTTAGGAAGGTTCAAAGGAGAGGATTCATTTGTCCTTCTTCCTCTTATTAGAGAACCAGTGCTAATTATTATTGGTAATGGCAGTAGTAGTGATGACTGATAATGATGATAAGAGTAATAGAAGTTTGCATAGTAATTTAAAGTTTGCAAAACATTTTAAAGATGTAATCTTATTTGATCTTCACAAGAATCCTGGAAGGTAGGAGCTATTATCATAGCTATTTTACAGGTAAGGAAATTGAGACTAAAGTAAGTTATGTGACTTTCCCAGGATCACATAACTACTACATGTCTCAGGCCAAATTTGGACTCAAGTTGTCCTGTCTCCAGGTCCAACATTCTATCCACTGAACCAACCTAACTCCCTCTTCTTTCCCCCAAAAGAAAAATAAATCCATCAACAAGTATTTATCAACTTACTATGTCCTGGCACTGTGCTAGGCACCCTTAAGACAAAAATACAAAAGTGGGGAATTGAGGTTTTGCCATGTCTATAGAATCCTAAATGCTATCACTACCCATAATTAGTATACCCTACTTTTGATATGGAATGAGTCAGAAATGAGTCCCCCTAGAGAGTATACTACTCTATCCAGATCTAAATGGTGATAAGAGGAAAGTTGCCTTCCATATCCAAGAAATTTCATGAATCCTGGGTTCTGCCATTTGAGTTATTTGATAAGAAAAAATTCCAATGGGAGATTGTCAAGAAAGCTGGTTGGCTTTTCATTGTCTCTTATCACCTCTACTTCCCCATGTTACTATCCAAGGGAAATGGTGAATAGCAGAGAACTCACTTCAAAACAAAAACAAATAAAAAAAGATGAAGGATGCAAGAGAAGGCAGTGAGAATATGAAAATCTACCTAGTAGAGAGACCAAGAATCTAGGAAAGCTGGGTTCTATTTCTGATGTGGCCACTAGTTCGCTATGTGACTTTTAAAGTCAGTTGACCCCTCTGTGACTCAGTTTCTCCATCTATATAAAAGCACAATACCTGTCCCACTGACTTTGTAGTGTTGTAAGGATAAAGAAAAGTAATAAACATGAATAACATTGAAAAGTTAAAGATATTATAAGCTATTTAAGTTTTTTTCCAGTTTCAATATCTCTCCCACTTGGCACAGAGAAATTAGTCACAAAACCATATGCCACCAAAGGCATAGGACCTTAGGGACTATTTAGGCCAACCCCCTTTATTTTACATATGAGGAAACTGAGACCCATGAAGAAATATGACTTTTCTGAACTCCTTAAAAAAATAAACTCACATTTATAGAGTACTTAAAGCTAATCAATGGTGTATCTATCTCTATGCCTAAACTGAGAATATAAACAGAATGGATTTTAAGGGTAAGGGTCAGAGACTAGACCAGTGCAGATGCCAGGGCAGTACCACCACCAAAGTGACCATTTGTAGTTCCTGCCTCAACTTGTCCCTTCCTATTCCCTTTGCACGTCTCCTCTAACCTTCAGCCAGCTGTTGGGCCAGATTGCCAGCCATGATATGTGCCTTCTGTAATGGGGGCTTATGTGTATGTCTCTGCATCCTAATCACCTATATCTGTCTCCATGTGCCCAGCCTTTGGCGACTTTGCCAAGACAGATCAGATAGATGTTATGAGCATAAATTTAAGAATATTTGAGAAGGTATTTGGAGTCCTTTGTAAAGGGACTGCTGCAAATATCCAAGGGATTCTAATGTTGATTTTAAGGGTGCTTAAAGGTAGTGTTATATCCTGAGAACTCCCTGGCTAAGGATTACCTAGTGTTCCCCAGTAAACAAAGGAATGGGCATAGGATTGATTTCTTGGAGTTCGTCTAGTCTAATCCCTTTATTTTATAGGCAAGAAAACTGAGAACCCAAGATGTTAAGTGATTTGCTCAAGATTTTCCAGTTAGCAAGTAGTGGAATCCAGATTTGAACTCAGGGCCTCTGATTCCAAATTCTCTTTCCACTGCATGGCATTGAAACTCTTTTGAGAGCTCAATTCCCAATCGCATATAGCTTGGACAGTAGGAAATCTATGGGAAGAGGTTTCAGAGACTCTGACTTACAACATGGTGGTAGAAGTGAGCAAATAAATACGTCATCTGAATCTACCCATTCCTACAACCCCCATAACAGATGCCACCCACCAGGCAGTCAGGTCAAATATATCTATCAGTCTTTTCATCAGGGCTTGGGAGGGATGGGGAGAAGCACCAGTAACATGGTCTCCTGAATGTTTTTTTCTAGTGCCTCAACCTCCTTGGGATAGATAATGAGTCACATATGGGGAAAAAATATTCCCCGGGGGAAAGCAGCACAAACTTTACCAGGAGTAAGTAAAATGAAGCATTCCCTCAATTGAGCAAGGGGCAGGAGGAAGCAGATGCCCCTGGGGTACCAATCTATCAATACTTCTGGGGAGGCAGGGGAAGGGAAGACTTATCCCCACCTGACATCTGTTAGCTTCCTAACTTTAATTTCATCATTTCTGCAAACTGGATGTCAAGGTCCTTTGTTTCTATGAAATGAGCACCCTTTAAACATGACCCCAGGTAGGTGTTGGGGCTTAATTTACACTGGAGGTAGACAGGAGGAGGAGGGCTCTGTGAGGTCCCTGTGCACCAAGTAGTGCCATGGATCTTCCTCATCATGCCACTGCTGTGGCTGCTGTCCAGCAGATCCTAGGGCTATATTGTGCAATTTGTGTAATACTGTGGCCAGTATATGCAATTGTCCCACATCCATGCCATCCACCAAACATTTGTTCAATGCCCCCTATGGTATCAGCATTGTGATAGGCATGGGGAAAAGGTAGGGGAGACCCAAAGAAATGTGACACATCATTCCTTCTCTCAGGGAGTTCACAATATGGTTGGGGGAATAATTCAGCAGGCATTTATTAACAGCCTACTGCATGCAAATTACTGTTAAGTGCTAAGAGAGAAGTGAAATAAAGTGATATGTGAAGTTTTAAGGGGGGGGAGGTTCAGGTTCAAACATAAAAATCAAGGATGACTTCCTGGAGGAGATGATACCTACATTGGACCTTAAACAGACTGAAGGATTTCAACATGTAGAGATTGACTGGGTGATGCAGGAAACACAGAAGAAAGTCCAACAAAATGTGAGTATAGGAGAAGGGGAGGTAAGAGCACAGTTCTGAGCATGTGAAAGCTTTTCGAGGTCAGTAGCAAGACTGAGGAAAGGCTGGAATGCTGGATGCCTAGATAAGGAGCTAATGCCTTATTCAGACTAAGATCCTATGGACTTTTCCCTGTCAGTAATAGGGAGTTATTGCAGGTCTTATCTGACCAAACCTACACTTTAGAAAACTAAATCTGGAAGCTGCTGTGTGCAGAATAGAGGGGGGAGAAGTCTGGTGAGGTTGTTACAGTAATCCACGCACAAGCTGATGAGGTCTTTTTCGCCTAGGACACTGGTGGTAGAAGAGAGAAAAAGATGGATGTAGGAGACATCATGAAGGAAAAATCCATGAGACTTGGTGACTTGTTGGATTTTGTCTTCTGGTTGAAGAGAGGAAAAGATAAAGGAAAGAGAGGGGAGGGAAGAGGCATTTATATAGAGCCAACTATGCACCAGGCACTCTGCTACATGCATTTTACAAATACTATCTCACTGATCCTCACAACAACTCTAGAAAAGAAATGCTGTTATTACCCCCCACACACACCCTTTTTTTTTTTTTACAATTGAGGGAACCAAGAGAGACAAAAGTTATGTGACTTGCCCAGGGTCACATAAGTATCTGAGGAGAAATTTGAACTCAGGTCTTCCTGACTCCAAGTTCAGCATTCTGTATTCATTGTGCTACCAGATTCCTCATCAAAGATACCCCTGAGATGGAGAAGTCATAAGGAGGAGGAAGTTTAGAGAAAAAAATGATGAGCCCAGTTTTATATGCATTGAATTTGAGGTTCTTATGGAATATCTAATTCAAACAGATTGAACACTCACTCCATGCCTAACATTGTGTGAAAAGACACAAAGAAGATGTGACTGCAGGGGTGTTTACAATCTAGTTTGGAAGACAAGCTTCCCATACGTTGAATGAAGCATTAACCATGTAAAAGAGTGTGCAAGTGAGTTCCCTCTTGGTTTTTTTTCCTATGACCTGTGAGGCTATCCAGTCCCCACATGGGATCCTGTGGTTAGTCCTTAACTCTTCAAAGAAACCCTTCCAGCATCACAGATTCCAACTGAATGGCATTTCCTCTAAAGATTCAGAGCTACTGGAATCCCAGCTCTCTTGAATCAAAGGATGATTAATAATAATAAATAGCTAGTACTTATATAGTGCTTTAAGATTTGCAAAGTTCTTTACAGATCTCATTTGATCCCCGCAATTTTCATGGGAGGTAGATGCTATTATTATCCACATTTTCAGATAAGGAAACTAAGGCAGGTTTTGTGTGTGTGTTCATGCATCTTTTTAAAATTTTTGTATAAAAATATTTTTTATAAAAATAAGCCATGATCTTATCTGTCCCATGACAGATAAAGTCTTGAGCTTAGGGAAAATGCTCTCCGAGGTATATCCCTCATCCACTTGCAAGGAGTCTTAGTAATATGCACAGAGGAAGGAATAGGGTGTGATAGAAATGGAATATAAAGATCCCCCTGTATTGGCTTGGCCCAAGCCAATACAGGGGGATCTTTATATTCCATTACTATCACATAGGGGAAGGCAGCAAGCTATACTACCATGGAGCCCTGAGTTGGAAGGGGAATAAAATGTGGCTTGTCCAGAGTCACCCAGCTAGAAAAGTTTCTCAGACTGGATTTGAACTCAGGTCTTCTTAACTCCAGGTCCAGAGTTCTATCCACTGGGATATCTAGCCGCTATGAAGGTTAGGAAAGAAAAATCGCAATGCCAGCCAGCCATGGAAATTGAAAAAAATTATTACAGATTCTGAGCTGAAGGATTGTTGCTGCTGCTGCTTCTACTGCTGCTGCTGCTGTGTGTGTGTGTGTACATATGTGAGGCACACACAAGTGGTATAAATGTGACTTCTCCATGGCCAACAGCCTAGAACTCCAGTGGGCTGTTTGATCCTATGAACTCCATGTCTGAAACTGGAAGCAAGGTGTTTTCCCCTCACTTCTCTTGATGCCTCTGTTTCTCCACTAGAACCCAGATCTGCTAGCTCTGAGTCCAGGACATAAGCAGCCTGCTCCTGATTCCCGCTAGAAAGAAAACCAGCCATTGTGACCTCTTGGATGTAGGCACACCCCTATCTCAGCCCTACTTTTTCAGCATCCCTTGAGAAGGGGTCTCAAAGGAGTGTTAAGATTGTCTGTAATATTCTTTTAGGAACAATAGGCATCCTATGTGGTAAGTCTAGAATGCTGAATCTGGAGCAAGGAAGGGCTCAGGGGCAGATCTTGTCTGACATGCTTCCTAGCTATGTGAACTTAGCCTCAGTTTGCGCATCTGTGCAATAGAGATAATAATGGCTGTAGCACTTGCTTCCCAGGGTTGCAGGTCCAATGAGAATGACGTGTGTATAGTATTTTGTCATCCTTAAAAGTCAGCTGTTATTTTTTTATCCATTTCCTGTTGGAATAGAAGCTCCCTGAGACACATTCTTTGTGTCTGTAACCCCAGGACCTGCCAACAAGTGGGCCCTTAATAAACACTTGCTTATTGATTGATGTTCCATCCCTCTGCCTCCAAGCAGGATATTACTAAAATCAATTTCTCTCTTTTGAAGAAGATTCCGCTTAATATTTCTCATTTAAACTGGACATGAGAACCTGTTGTCTTCTCCATTTTGCAGAGTTTCTACTCAGGAGATTTTTCTTTACAATTAAACAGCATTATAACTAATTCCTCTTGTGCATGAAACAAAATGTTTTTAAAAATGAGAGATTTTTCCTGTGCCCCATCCCCCTCCACCACCAGCAGAGGCCTGGGAGAGCAGATGCACAGTTTATGTATTTTTCTGTGCCCCTCTGCTGTGCATGTCCTTCTTAGCTCACCCTTGTTCTGACTCAGAATCTAATCTTGTAAGTTTATCTTGGCCATGAAGGAAGGCCATTTCTTCACCCTCTGTGGGAACACCAACACTTTTCCACTTGGGAAAATCTATGGTCCTAAAGACCATCGCTAGAGTCTTTTCTCTGGATCACTGAAATCTTGTCTTTTTCGTCCCTGGTCCCTCTTTTTAGTTTTCCTTCACCAAGGGATAAATCATTTTCAGGATGATTCCCTGACCTTTCCCCAAAGTCTCATAGGATCATAGCCTCAGAGCTGGACAGCTTCTCCATCCAGACCTCTCATTTGGCCAATGAGGGAATTGAACTTTAGAGAGGTTAGTGATTTGACCAAGGTTGCATAGGTCCTAAGTGAGAGAGCCAGAGTCCAAATACAGGTCCTCAAGTTTGGGGGGCCATTTGACTGTCCCCCCTGGCTCTCTCTCTAATGAGTCCATCCAGATGTCCCCTCCCAGCTTTACCAGCCTTCCCCCACTTCCCTGAGATTGTCCTGAGGAGGTCTTCTCTGCACCTCTATGGATGAGAGGATGGTGTATTAAGGTCCCGTCCCTGCCTCGGGAAAAATGGCCACTCCCCCTTATAAGCCACTCCAATGCTCCTGCACCTTGGCAGAACACCATCTGTCAGAAATTTATGACTAATGCATTTTAGAACAGGCTTTATCATAAGATATTAAAGACTGTAGCTGCATCTAACATGTATTTCATAAATATTAATCATGCCTTCAGAGATGGTACCTCCAATGAACATGTCTCAGCTGTAGAGCTTGGTTAGGGTATATTTTATAGAGACACGTAGACATAGACATGCAGAATGTGGAAGCAGGGTACACCCTAAAAATGAAAGAATGTACATAGCTTACTCCTTTTGTGTTCTCTTACTCTCATACTTTGTCTCTTGGTTTGTTCCCCCTTTATACTTTGTTTTTTACTTATTCTCTCTGAGCCTTTCTAATACTTCCTTTCCCTCAGTGAATTTCCCCTTTATTTCTTTATCTTTACATTTCTGTTTCTTCATTTCCTTTGGAAAAGTCACTTGACCCAAAGGAGGCACTGGAAAGAGAACTGGGTCCAATCAGGATTAGCACTGTATTCCTCATCCTGCATCCCACACCTGCCGTGTGGTTTTGAGAAAGTTGCTTCTGTTCTCTGGGTCTCAGATTTCTCAGCTATAAAATGGGGATAATAATTTGCTACCTTATAAGGTCAAGATCAGATGAGAAAAGTAGTATATAAATGTAAATAACGAGGATTAAATGAAATAATGTAAGGAAGAGTTTAATTAACTTAGAATATTATTTAAATATCATATATTATTGGTAATAGTACCACTGATGACAAATCTTTTGGCTTCAATCTCATTACCAACATAATAGGGAATAAAATATATGTACCACTTCTTCATAGGATTATCTCACAACAACAACAACAGTAATGATATTGCTAACATTCATATAGAACTTTAAAATGTAAAAATATTTTCGTTTCTTGTCTCAACTGAGCTTCTCAGTAATCCCATGGTATGGGTGCTATTATTGTCCTAGATGAGGAAATTAAATCTCATAGAGATGAAATGACTTGCCCAGGGTCACACAAATGGTAAATGAATCAGGTGAGATTCCCCAGTCTTCTGGCTTCCCAATCTGACTCTCTCCCCTTTATGCTGGGCTGCCTTTCTGTCAAAGGAGAGGACACGAATGACTCTGTAATCATAAATCTCATAATAAGGTGAGTCATTCCCATTTTCCCCATTTAGTCTTCTCTCCATCATTTCCCCTTCCTCTTCTCTGCTCTTTCTCCCTTCTCTCCTACATACCACTCTCTCTGCCACTCCCAGCTATTTCTCCACTCTCTGTAAGTTTCTCCCATTCCCCACTGCCATCTCTTCTCCTTTTCTATTTCTTTACTCCTCCCCTCCTTCCTCCCAGCCACCCTTCCCCTCCCTCTAGTTCCCTTTCTCTCTGGAGAGCTCTCCCTTTCTCTTTCTCTTTCTCCCTCTCTCCCTCCCTACAATTTGTTCCCACTTCTAATGCTCTACTGAACACGCCAAGTCCCCTCCTTGGAAACCCCAGAGTATAATGCAGTTCACACCGCATGTGAGAAGTATGGTATTTATCATTATTATTAACAAACAAGATCCTTTGCACAGCAGAACTTTCCAGTAGTCTATTCCCTTATCACCCCAGGAACAAAACAAAAAAAAAGATTTATTTTTCTTTGAAATGCATAGGGTGGCCCACTTTAAAGCAGGCCCTGGAGAACAGTAGCCTTTTATCACAGAATTTTAGAAGCGGAAGGGTTCAACCTACCCTTCACAGGAATACCTTTTAAAACATTCCCAATAAGTGATCCATCTAGCCTTTTGCCTCCAGTGGCAGGGAAACCCCTTGAGATATTTTATTCCATTTGGGATAGTTTTCTATTAATTGTTAGGAGTTTTTTTTTCTTAGATTAAGCTAAATTCTACTCCCCTTAATTAATACCCAATAATCCTAGTTCTGACCTCTGAGGGAGAGCAAATCAAATTCCTTTCCTTCTCATCAGCCCTTGGAGTACTAGAAGATAGTTATCATACTTCTCAATTTTCTCCAAAATAACTAATCTTGTTTGATTGTTTTTGTTTTGTTTTATTTTTTCCAGTTGATGCTGAAGTGTGGCATAGTTTCAAGTCCTCTTAGCATCGTGGTCTTCCAAGGAGGTAGCTGGGTGGATGGACTTGGGCTCAGGAAGGCCTGAGCTTGAGGCCTGGATTTGCGGTCCTGGGAAAATCCTATAACCTCTCTCAGTCTCAGTTTAAGCCTTAAGGGTTTCCTCAGCTGTAAAATGGGTCTAATGGGTCTACCTGTTTCACAGAGTTGTTGTGAGGATTGTGAGTCAACATATATGAAGAGCTCTATGAACTTCAAAGTGCTATATAAATGCCATCATTATCGTTACCTTTCCATGAATGCAATCTAGCTTATCTGTCTGGCTTTCTCAGTGGCCCTCAGTCCTGTCTGACTCTCTGTGGCTGCCTTTGAGGTTTTCTTAGCAAAAACATTGGTTTGCCATTTCTTTCTCCTGCTCATTTTACAGATGAGGAAACTGAGATAAACAGGGTTAAGTGACTTGCCCAGGGTCACACAGCTAGTAAATGTCTAAGAATGGATTTGAAGATGAGAATTCCTGACTCCAAGCCCCTTGCTCTATCCACTGTGTCCCCTACACCTTCTTACCAGCAGCTCTTAAATATCAGGTGTCTGATGCATTGTTGCAATGACTTCTGTATACAACATTCTACCTCTCCCTTCGTGCCTTTGCCAAGATTGTCTACTGTGTCTGAACAGTTAGTTGTCCCTTCTCGCCTCTACCTCATAGAACCCCCAGCTTCATCAAGGCTCAGCTCCAGTGCTTCCTCCTACAAAAGACCTATCCTGATCCTCCCCCAGTTGCCCCACCCCCCAAATTGTCATATTTATTTTCATATGTATAGTATTTTCTTGTCCATTGGGATTTAAACTCCTGGGAAACAGGGATTGTTTCATTCTTTCTGTTTGTGTTCCCCAGGGTCTAGCAATGTGTCTGGCCCATAGTAAGTACTCAAATACATAACTGTTGAATGAATGAATGAATGAGCTAAAGGAGTAACTTAATGAAGCAGGATTCTCAGTGCCTGCCTTGTCTGGGATGGTGTTAGAAGGACCGAGGCAAACTTTGACCTCAGAATCTTTCTCTCTTCCACCCTCAACTGTAGCCAGGAAGGTGGGCTTGGAGCTGCTGCCAGTGCCAAGAGTTGCAGTGGCTGTGTGGCTAGAGGATGCTCAAGGGTGGGGATGGGAAAAGGGAGTTTAGGGAGGAGGAGAGAGGAACAGCTTCTCCCAGGCAGAAAGGAACATCAGGTCCTCTTTTCATGAGTGATCTGCCCTGGACCCTTCCTGGATAGAGTCTCACTGACTCTGGCTAATACCAGAGCATTCAGAGTAGCCTCCAGCCTTCATGGGGTGGTCTCCCTGACCTTGTGTAGGAAGGCAGGGGTCAAGGCTAACCCATGCATCCTTCTTCTGAGCTCATCTGGTTGACTGTGGGAAGTACAATAATCAAAGGGTCCAATTCACTGCTCTCCCTTTCCCTTACCCTCTATCACCACCATGCATACTGATAATTGCCAGTGACCTGAGAGGATTTGCATGTTAAAAGGGGTGTCTGGGGACACTTGAAAAGGAGCCATTCTTCAGGGGTGATTTTATTCTTCTCCCTATTATTATATCCAGGTCTTGAGTCTGCCTGGCTACCAACCACTTCATTAGCAGTCTGTCTGACTCATAGTTGAGTTCTCTGCCTCTTGGCCACCCAAGGCAGAGCAGGGCTGTTCTTAAGAAAAAAAAAAGTATGGCTGGACACCACAGTTCAAATATGCTAAACCATTCATTCATTCAATAACCATTTAGTAAATCATTTGTGTAGTGACTCTGCTAGGCATTGGGAGAGATAGAGGCGATCATTGCCACAACTCCTATCCTCATGGGGCTTACTATCTCATAGGGTGAATACAGAGTATACAGAGATGTGTTATAAATAAATAAAAAATAACTATTTTGTGTGATAGAGTAAGGGATATACAATTGTTATGCAAAATCAGGGAGAGAATAAATCTCTTCTAGGCAGGGTGTGGTGAAGCCAGCTCAATCAAGTGAGAGATAAGTGTTAAATTGTGAGCATTTGCTCTTCAGAAATGGGAAAGTACGACAAACCAGGGCCTGGTTGATTGTTTTATTGAGTGGTTGTACTTAAGAAAGTGCTAATAAAGCTGGTGAAATGTAAACATGTATCCTATGTACTTTCTGTAGAGTTGGTTGTTAAACATTTGCCAGCACACCCCTGTTTCCAAAGATTATAAGTGAATGCTTTATGGACAAAATGACATTTGTGCTAGGCTTTGAAGGATGGGTAGTTGTTGTCCAGGCATCTCAGTCGTGTCCAGCTTTTTGTGACCCCAGTTAAGTTTTTCTTGGCAAAGATACTGGCATGATTTGCCATTTCCTTCTCCAGCTCATTTTACAGCTGAGGAAACTGAGGTAAAAAGTGTTAAGTGACTTGCCCAGGGTCACACAGCTAGTGTCTGGCATTTTATCCTGCAGCGCCACCTAGCTGCCCTGGTTACACGGTCATCCCCTTTCTATTATGCATCTTCAACCTTTCCTTCTATACTTCATATTTTTCTCATTTATCTATGTTTGTTGATATCCCCCCACTTTGAAAACATCTCTTCCTTTGTCTCCTTACTACTCTGTCTAACCACCATCCTGACTCTTTCCTCCCATTCACAGTCAAACTTCAACAAACTTGTCTACCTCTAATTCAAATCTTCCTGACCCCAAGTCTAGCATTGTGCCACATAGGGGCCACCTAGTCCAATCCACAGCCCCCTTTAATACCTGAGGAATCTGGGGACCAGAGCACTTGAGTGGTTTGTCCATTGCCACACAGGCAGTATCCTCAGAAAGTGGTTCATCTAACTCCAGATCTACTTATCTTTCCTCCACACCATGCTGGAACTCCTTCTGACTATTATTTCTATCAGTGGCACCAGAATTATTTCATGTTTGAGACATAAGCACCATAATTTTCTCATTCACCCCTGTCTATTAACACCTAAATCCTATCAATTATCAAAGAAATCCAAATTCTGCCTCGGTAATATCTTTGCCCATGTCCCCTCTTGTGTTTTTTCTCACTGCCATGACCCTCATCACCACTCACTAGGATTACTGTAGTCATTTCCTATCAGGGTTCTTCCCTGGGGGGTTAATTAATGAATCCTTGCAATGGTCTTTCAAATTAAGAGGAGGCAATTTTCAGCCCTTCTTCATAGTAGGTCTGCAGAAAGTGAAATGATCAATCAGATTTTTTTTTTCCTCCTCATCTCACACTAATCCTGGTTCCTTTTAAGCACATGAGTGGATCATTGCTTGTCCAGTTTATAAACCTTTCCCAAATCACATGGAAAGAGTTATTAAATATAGAATTTAGATCTTGTGGGAACTTCAGACTCCATTTCAGACCATCAGGGAGAAGGGATTCTTAACCTCAAGTCAGTGAATTTATTTTTAAGAAATAGTTTGATTACTGTGTTTTGATACAATTAGTTTCTTTTATAATCCTATGTATTTTTATTTCATGCATTTAAAAATGCAAGAAATTCTAAGAAGGGGTTCATAGGTTTGACCAGATTGCCAGAGGGCCATGACCCAAAAAAGGTTAAGAAACCCTTGATCTAATTGCACAAAAGAGGAAGAATCGTTTGTCCAAAATCACATAAGCAGGATCATTGGTCTAGGGAATAAACTCAAAAGCTGGCTAATCCAGCACTCTCATTTTACAAATGAGGCCAAAGGGAAATTAAGTCACAAAGGTAGTAATTGTCAGAGTTAGGATTTGAATCTCAGGCTCTCTGACTCTGAAGTCATCGCTTTTTCCACTGTACCATGCTACGTTTTCTGCAATCTAGAAAGGTCAATAACAGACCCTTAGCTAGAATTTTTTCCTTCTTTCCTTGATCCCATTTTCCTGCACCTTGGACTGAAGGTCCCTGATAACTGGAAGGCCAATAGAACACCAAGGATGGCAGGTTACATGTCCTCCCATCCTCAAGTCACTGCACTGAGACCTAGTGGCCTCGCAGTCATTTCCAGTTTTCTGCAGTATAAGAATTCTAGACAGATTCTACTTTTAGCTGGATGCTAAGTGATCAAGAATGCCATTTATCAGCAATGTAGGGGGTTGACACTGCTCTGAAATCTAAACATGTCCATCTTGACTTACGGGGCTATGCTTGTATGGCATGAACGGTGTGCTGATAGAGTGTTTTGCATTGAATTCTGGGGGGGTTGATTCCTAGCACTGGCCAGAGACCAAGTAGCTCAGCTTGCTTAGGGAAGGATGATGGTAAGAAAAAATGGTAGCATGTATAGGGGAACACTTTTCATGACATTAATCAAGGCCAGAACTAGGGAGGTGCCCATAGCACACAATGGATGCGCAACAAAAGAGACTTTGAAATTTTATTTTTTAATCAATGCACATAATTTAAATGCCAGGACATTCTGCTCCCAGCACCACAGAGGTTGTATTTTTGAGATTAAGTCTAGCCCCGTGTGTTACAGCGAAGGCTCGGGGATATAATAATACACAAAGGCAATTTCAACCCTTTCTTAAGGGGTACAAATGCCTCAAGAGGCAGCTGGGTGGGAGAATGGCTAATGTTTGAAATTTAAATCAGGAAGACCTGGGTTCCAATCCTACCTCAGACACTTGCTAGCTGCATGTCAATTAACCTTTCTTAGCATGTTTCCTTATTTGTAAAATGATAATAATAATAATAACAGCACCTACCTCCCAGTAGTTGTTGTGAGGATAAAATCAGCTTAATAGATGTAAATGCTTCACAAACATCAGAGATCCCTACAAGTGTGATATATGATGTTTATATACCGACTCCATCTTTACCGCGCCCATTCTTTACTGCTATTGCTACTGCTACTCCCACCAACACCTACGAGTCCTATCGCCATGTGCGCATATATCGGGAAGAGGGAAGGAAATGTGCATTTATTAAGCACCTACTACATACCAGATGCTGGACTAAGTACTCTACAAATATTGTTTTATTTTCACAACACCCCTATGAAATGGATGCTATTATTATCCCCATTTGTGAGGAAACTGAGGCAGACAGGGATTAAATGACTTATCCCAGGTCACACAGCTAGGAGATGTGAACCCAGGTCTTTCTGGCTCCATAGCCAGCATTCTATCCACTGCACTACCATGCTGCCTAAATGTGTGTATATGCACACATACACGTGTGTGTACATGTGTACACATATGTGGATGTATTGTTATATGTTTGTGTGTGTACACACACAAATATAGGAGCAGAGTGTCTTTGCATTTCAAATATGTACATTTATTAAATAGCAATTTTTAAAATTCCCCCTGGTTGTATCTCCACTGTGTATCATGGGCAACTTCCCAGTTCTGGCATTGAATGATGGATACTTATAGATACTGCTATCAGAACTCTTCTATTGCCCAAGCTGAGCTATTTTTTCTCTCTGACCAGCACTACCAATCAGTCCCTAAGAATTTAATACAAAATACTTCATGGCATGTATGTGTGTACATATGCCATACATGTGTGTGTATATAATACATATATAGGCAGCTGTAGATAATTTGCATTTATTCATTTCGTAGTTATGCTATATTTGTCCAAGGGAGGAGAGAGTATATGAGTGTGTATGTGTGTATACATAAATACATATGTACACATATACACATACACACTCATTCATGAGGTGGGTAGGGATTGTTATTTGCACCTTTATCCTCAGTGCCTGGCATATAGAAGGCTTTTAATAAATGCTGGTTGATTGATTTATTCTAGTTTATAGTATTTTTCTAGTTTATAGCATTCCTTATACTTTGTTTTTCTAGTCTCTATTTTGTATATTTCTTAAACATTTTCTTATATTTTAGTTTATATCCTTTATAGTTGTGCCTATCCTGGACCCAACCAACCTCTCCTGCCTTATTCCACATTACTCCCAAAGGTCCAGTTGGATCAGGAACCATGGCTTGCTTCCACAGACCTCTCCTCCAAGAGGACCTTTCCATTTACCCTGCAACTGAACCTTCCTCCCATTAGAGTGCAAGCTTCTTAAAAGTAGGGACTATCTTGCTTTTCTGTGTTTATCCCCAGAGCTTAGTGTAGTGTTCTGCACACAATAAGTGCCTAATTCATGCTTTCCAGTTCTCTTCCATGCCATTCTGTTTCCCATCATGCACTGAATGGCACAGGCAAACTGGACTTCTTGATCCCTCACGTGGTCTGTCTTCAGCCTTTACATGGGCTGTACCTCCTGCCTGGAATGCACTCCCTCCTCAGCTCTATCTCTCTGGATCCAAAGCTTCCTTCGTTCCTCAATTTAAGTACCAACTTCTGCAGGAAGCCTTTCTGGTTGTTACTTCTTCTCCATTGTTCCCTGTCCTAAGGTTACATTGTATTTGCAGTGTTTGGTTTTCATATGTACACATGTATATATACACAATGTCTATTATAAACACATCTGTATACATGTATATATTTATATGTATTTGTGTATATACACATGTATACATACATATACATATATATACATATACATATATACATACATACATACATATATATATATATATATACACACTACCACTTCCATTAGAGTGGAAGCTCCTCGAGGTCAGTGACCATTCAGTGTTTGTTTTGACAGTGGTCAGCACAGTGCTTAGCATTCAGTAGGCACCTAATAAATGTTCTTCTTCACAAAAGCTTATGAGGCAGAAAGTGTAAGTAGTATTTTTCTCACTTTATAGAAAAGTAAAACAAGGCTCAGAGACATGAAATACCGTGCACAGTGTCCCACAAAGAACCATTTGTGTAACTTTGGACTCCTACCTTCATGGTTTCTTCAGTAACATCACGCTGTCCCCCAAATCACTTATGTAAAGTTAGTAAGAGTTAATGGCTCCTCTTTCCTGGCTTTATTAAGCTTACTGCCAAGGTTAGGGTGGATTGGTAAACATTGTTTCAGAAGTGTGCAAATGTGAGATGTGTGTTTTTGCGGGGTTGTCCTAGAAAGGTAGCTGTGGCATAGGAGAACATTACATTTAGAGTCAAAAGACCTGGGCTCGAATGCCATCTACACTACTTTCTAGCTGTGTGACCATGGGCAAATTACTTGACCTCTCTGGAGCATTTTTTTCTCATCAGAAAAGGGGCATGATCAATAAATTACCTTGACACCCAGAGGGTAGGATCAAATAAATAATTTAAATCATTTGTAAGCCAATGAGAATTATAGAAATGTTCCTATTATTAATGCCCTGTTAGCTAGTTCTTCTAGAAAGGCATAGTGTATAGAGAACCCTACCCAAGGCCAGGAAAACCTAGATTCAAGTCCCACCTACAGCACAGATGGGCTGTGTGACCCTGAGCCAGTCATTTTACCCCTCATTGTTCTAGAAAGCCAAGACTTTAAGATGGAGGGAAGGTGTCACTCTTCATTGGTAAAGGGAGGGATTCCTCATCTGGGAATTCCTTATACCCATAAAACCATAGGTTCAGTCCCCATCTCTGCCTTTTATAGGATATTTTGTAGTGGCACTGGGTCCAGGCTGCCTATAGGGAATGCTCATCACCCAGAAAGCCAGAGTTCCAGGGCAGGGAACATGAGCTTCTGGGTCAGAAGCAGAGGCTGGGGCACCAGAGCCTAGCAGAATGAAGATTGCTGGGGAGGGACTGGAGGGTCTGGGTCCAGACCATGTAATGCTGGTGAATCCTTAAGGGAGATGGAAGCAGGTTTGGCCTGATATATAGGGATGGGACCATCCTACTTTGTGGAAGATATGTCCACACCTCTGGCCTGCTCACACCCTTGTTCCTCCCCATAGCCTGTTTATGCCTCCGTTCATGCCCTTAGCCTGTCCACATCTCTGTGTGTTCACACCCTCAGTCTGTCTACACCTCTAGCCTGCTCACACTCCTGTTCATGCCCTCAGCCTGTCCACACCCCTGGTATGCGTACATCAAAAGAAGCTTAGAGGGGAAAGAAACACCAGCAAGCATTTTCCAAATGGTCTCCAATCCAAAATATATCATTCCCTAATGACTGTGGTCAAGACACGTAGGCCCTGGCTTGAATTTTAACCACACAGTCTCACTTCACTCTTGTTCATCTCTGAACTGCCAAATCTTTGGATTGCCAAGAGCCACTCTGAAACCAGTCTCTGTGTTTAATCTCTCAGCATTGCTCTCGCCAATCTAACTTTTTATCCTTTAGGGGGAAAAGTATGGAGATAAAAACCTTTATTGTTATTCACTATTGGCACATTCTCCTCCTCAGCCAAGGTCCCCCTGCCTCTGCCTAACCTGGGGGCCCAGGCAGGTCCTGAGAACAAAGCCTTGAAGTAATAATTGGTTCCTAATGAAATCAGTGATCCTCCCATGCCATCAAGCCTGCCTGAACAGGCATTTCTCTAGGATTTTCCTGGCTTTAGTCAGCTCTGAAGGCAGAAGCCAAATACAAAACTTGTCCCTTAACACCTGGCCCTCCTGACAGAAATTGCCCAGCCTTGAGGCTCCTGGCTGTGGTGACTGAGTGGGCTGAGTCCTGAAGCAGAGACAACAAACACAAATGGCAGCAGGTCACATCTCTGTCCCAACACCGAAGAAGGTGACAAGCAGGAGTTCTTCGCCTTTTTGTGTCCTGGACCCCTGTGGAGTCTGGTGAAGCCTCTGAACCCATTTTGAGAATTACACTTTGTTGTCTACATTCATAAAAGAAATGCTAAATTTCACTTGGTTCATGAAAATAAAGTTTTTTTTTTCTTCATCCAACATCATGAACTCTGAAGTCGATTCACTGACCCCTTGTGGGTGCATGGATGTCAAGTTAAGAACCTGTGGCTTATAGGAAGGTGGTTAACAGTTCACTGTGTGAACATCCCTGTCCTAATCCTCATCCCTATTTGGGAGTGAGGATATAGATTTTTTCCTAGGCCTTGGTTTTGTAGTCTGTAGACCCCAGTTCAAATTCTGCCTCCTATTCCTACTTTCCTTGTGTGACCTTGGACAAGACACTTACCCTCTCTGGACCTTTTGACTACATGTTCTCTGTGGTTCTGCCCATCTCTACACTTATGACCCTCTCATTCTATGACCCAAGCCTCTACCTGGGCAGCACAGGGACCATCTAAATTGGGATCATTTGCTTAGGTAGGAGGAGTAATTCTATCCTCATTTTCTCAGAAAAAGCAAGACTAAATTCTTGCCACAGTTAAAGGAATGAACGTAGCAAGTTCAAGGATCATTCTAATGGCAGCCAGGAAACTATCTCTATTGCCTAACGATCAGACAAAGTCTCCCAAGGTCACGGGGCAAAGTAGAAAGGGGGACGAGGAAACTTCCTGCCCAGGAGGTTTACAAGTGCCCAGTTCCCCCATTTCATTCCCAGACACGGTCCAACCCTGATTGATGAGGAGTGCCAAGAAATAGGGGCTTGAGAACGAGTCCGGAACTCCAGGACAAGCATGACGATCACTGTATCGGGGACTGTTACAGCTACCAGGAGGCCATCATAAAAAAACAGATATGGCATTTTAAAGTCCTTTGAACCCACTCAGAATAAAAATGACAAAGCCTTTGGTTTGGTTGGTTGAAGGGATGCAGCTAATGGGCTTTGGGGGAATAGTCGCTGACAGATGCAGCTGTTCTGTTCACTCCATCTCACCCTTTATTTGCTTTACTCTCTTCCCCAGAACACACCAGTGGGAACACCCATCTTCATTGTGAACGCCACGGACCCTGACCTGGGCGCCGGGGGCAGCGTCCTTTACTCCTTCCAGCCACCCTCTGAATTTTTTGCCATCGACAGTGCCCGGGGCATCGTCACTGTGATTCGTGAGCTGGATTATGAGGTTACTCAGGCCTACCAGCTTGTGGTCAATGCTACGGTGAGTCACAAAGGGACAGGGCTTGGTGTTACCAGAGCACATGACTCTTCCTTTCCCAGTGGTTCTCCTACCTGCCCCATCCTCACTGGCCCTCCCTGGGGTTAGGGCAACAAAAGGGTCTCTTTTTGGTGGACACATGGGTTCGATTCCCTCTGAGTCTAGGAGGTGTGTTCACACTACACAGCGACCACTTTTATTCTCATCTGTGTAAAACGGAGGTATCAGGTGTAAGATGCCTCCTGACCCCACTTAAAATATATGTGCTACCCCAAGGCACCATGGGAGTGCTTTCGTTGTCCCACAGTCAGCTTGCCCGCTTTTAAGGATTGGCCCCAGCCTCCAAAGGAGAGACTCGGGATGAGAGAGCCACACCCTAAGGGTCTGAGTCTCTTCCTTGCCCACCTGCCAAGCTGATGATGTATAGCAGAAGTGGCCTTAGAGTGTAGTGTCCTTCATTTTCAAAGGCTCAGACCAACAGCAGAATGAGCCAAACGCTCTCCTATTAGCCCTCCAGGACCCATTTACTCGTCTCTCAAAAACTGCCACCTGGTGTGCTCTTCTTGGTGACCGTGGCATAGAGAGAAGCTGTAGGGAGCCTAGAGCCAGAGGAAGGAGCTGCTCATCCACCCCAAGAACCTGAGCCAAGCTTGCTGTGGAGGAAGAAGGTCTGGGTTCAAATCCTGACTCTGATACCCATATGACCTTGGGCAAGCCACTTGTCTCCCTGAGCCTCAGTGTTTTCAGGTATAAAACGAAGGCATTGAACTGGAGAGCTGGCAAAGTGTCTTCCAATCATCCGTCTAAGATTCTTTGATACCACAAGCATTTTGCGGGGGGGGAGAGGGAAGGCACTTGCCCAAGGTCATGCAGCTAGTAAGTGTCAAGTGTCTGAGGTCAGATTTGAACTCAGGTCTTCTTGACTCTAGGGCCAGTGCTCTATTCACTGAGCCACCTAGCTCTACCTTACAAGCATTTTTTTTTCCAAAACAAACCTAGGAAAGCAAAAGGAAATAACATAAATTAACATCTTTCTTTTCCTCCTCTACAAAGTAAAAACGAGTAACTAATTCAAACTCTGCTTTCCACTATACATTCTGAACATTTGCAAACACTAAATAGGCTTTTTGTTGTCTGTGCCCATACAAGGCCACCCAGGCTTCCACACACACCCATGGACCAACGCAACACCCTCTCCCACATAGCCAGTGCACATAGCCAGACACGTAGCTATGTGGATATATGTGCTCACACAGCCTGTACTCCTTGCTGGGTAATTTTCATCTCGTGGTAAGGTAATTCAGGGCAATAGCAGAGCACTGAGTGGGCGGGTGGGAGCCTGTGTGACCACAGGTTATCAAGAGGCCTGTGCCCAAGCTGTGATGGTGAATACATCGCGAATGCAGCTAAATTACCGCTAATCTCCTGGCAATCAGACCTCATGTCCTTGAAGCTGCAAGAGGAAAAGGGGGGCCCAAGAACTCCCTATGATGACTATTCTTTGCCATAGTGATGTCTTTCACTGCCCTCTCCCTGAGTAAGATGGGTGCGTTAATGAGCCACTTTAGGGATGGCATTGTGCCCTGTGCCACTGGGCATCTCTCCATGGAAGGTCATTGTAATGCCTAGCATCAAGTGTAGTGGTGAGGGGTCACCAGGAAGGTGCTAGAAGGGGACAGCCCGAGCATCCTTTTGGGAGCAAGCTGCAGGCCTCAAGTATCTCTGCTGGCAGAAGTGCCTGCCCCACTCTGTGGCCCAGCTGGCACCCCGAGGGAACCACTCCCTTGAAACTTCTCATCCTTCATCGACCACAAGAGTCCTGGGTATGCTGGAAGGCATGGAGAGAAGCAAAGTGGCTGGAGACCTGGCTGGTACAAGGGAGGATACCTGTCTGGAGTCAACCATTTAGTCAACACTCATTTGTTTGGCATCTGCCATGTGCCAGACTGTCCCAGGACTGGAATTAAATATAAAAGCCACTTCTATCCTGAAGGAATTGGCATTCTATCCAGGGAAAGAATAGATATGCATCAAAGTGGAATCCCCCTTGGCCAGGGAAAAATCACCACAGATTAATCTCCCATTCCTGGGCAAGAAGCACTGCTTGTTTCCTGGTGTCTCATCCACCGTATCCCTAAAGCCAAGCCCTGGTGGTCTCATGACCCTTTGGGGCTTTGGCTGTAACCACCAACCATGAGCAGTTACTGATGTGGTAGTTTGTAGGAGGGCAGCTCTTTCTCCTCCTCTGGTAATGGTTTCACCTAAGTGTCCCTCTTTTAGACAATTCTGCAGCCAAGTTCAGGGTGTCTGGTCCCCACCATGACATCATCCCTGCTCTCTGGCAGCCCTAATTGAGGATATGGCCCTCCACCCTGTTCTATAGGAAGCAGAGAGTCTTTCTCGCCAGAGAATTAAGCATTAAATATTAAATTAAGTAGCCAATAAAATATTAATTATATTATATATACTAATAATATAATATAATAATAAATTAATAAAATAAAATAAAAAGTTAAGTATTAAATACTCTCACCAGAGTATTACCCCTAAAACTAAAAAGGACAAGCTTGAGAAATATTATATATATATATGTATATATACATACACATTTATTTATAGAGAAATAGAAAGATATACCTATACGAATATATACATATATGTATATACATATATATACATAAGCATATTCATAGGTATGTACATTAGATATCTTGTAGTCTGAGAGGGGTAGCTAGATAGAGTGCCAGGTCTAGAGTCAGGAAGACCCAAGTTCAAATGCAACCTCAGACACTTACTAACTGTGTGACCCTGGGAAAGTCACTTAATCCTGTTTGCCTCAGTTTCCTCATTTGTAAAATGAGCTGGAGAAGTAAATGGCAAACCATTGCAGTGTTTTTGCCAAGAAAACCCCAAATGAGGTCATGAAGAGTCAGACACTGAAACAGAACAAGAGCATTAACCAAGTCCTGGAGGACCACACAGGAGACTCCTTGCTCTTCCTTGTACATGGCTTTCCGTCTTCCATCTCTGGGTAAAGTTTTCATTAATGTCTTTTGTTTTTTTTTTTAAGCAATCAGGATTAAGTAACTTGCTCAAGGTTACACGGCCAGTTATTTCTGGGTGTGGTGCTGAGTGTCCGAGCCCGGGATTCAATCTCCAGGTCATCCTGACATTGGAGCCGGTGCTCTTACTCACTGTGCTACCTGGCCACCCCAATGTCTTTTGTTTTTATATGTCACATGTTTCCTCCCTGTATTTCTCCTCTCCCCTCTCAAACAGCCATCCCATAGAACAAAGAATCTTTTTAAAAGAAAAAAATTAGAAAATTAAAAATTTTTTAAACTTGGTAATATTTACAGTTGTAGTTGTAGACAACTGCCACCCAAACTCCCCCTGCCCTTGCTCCAACCCCTGCAAAGGAGTGGGAAGAATTGACTTTTGAGATCTCATTTTAAAGTTGTCGGTGGTTTGGGTTCGTTATTAAATATGTCCAAGAAAAACTAAGTAGGATCTGATAAAAGAACTCGATTTTCTGGAGTCACAGGGCCTGGGTTCAAATCCTATCTCTGACATATTCTGCTTTGGTAACTTTGGGCAAGTCCCTGAACTGTCCTTGTCCCAGTCTTCTCATCTGTAAAATGAGGGGAGAGGGGACGGGCTAGATGATTCTTGGGGTCCTTTGTACCTCTAGAGAACCATCTTCCCCCAGGGAGGGGCCACAGGGGAGTCAGCTGGCCCTGTCTCCACTCATCTTACAGAAGAAGACTCTAAGGTCAGAGGAGAGTCATTTTTCCATGACAACAAAATAGTATATAACAGAGCCAAGATATGAACCCAGACCCTCCGATTCCAGTGCCAACAGTTTTCCCTACATCGTGCTGCAGTGCCTTGGAAAAATTAAGATGGGCTCCTAAAGTCCTTCCTTAGCAAACTTCAAAACCAGCCACATTGACATCTCTCCAGGAGGCGTTAGACATTGCCTGCCTAGAGGCAGGATTGCACCACATGACCTGTGTGGGCTTCTTCACAATGGAGAATCTTTGAATTGTCACAGACCCTGGGACTCCCACTGCTGATTGCACATTTACTGGCAGTGCCAGGACCTTCCAATTGTCCATTATTTGGGCAGGTTTCTAGAATCACAAGTAGGATTAGAGAGTTGAAGAGAGCCTTGAAGGTCATTTAGTCCAAACTTCATTTGACTTATGAGGAGACTGATCCCCAAAAAGAGATATGACTTGTCCAAGATCACCCGGCTAGACCTGTGGGGCCAGGGGCCCTTTTCTCCAGCAAAGGAAGATTTAGGCTCAATATAAGGAGAAACTTCCCAACAAGTGGAACTATCGAAACCAGCCTCAGCAGATCATGGAGTTCCCTTCATGAGAGTCAGAATCTCATACCCCGAAGTGTTAGATTGTAAGCTTCTCAAGAGCAGGGACTGCCTTTTGTCTCTTTTTGTCTCTTTAGCACTTAGCATAGTGCCTGGAACACAGTAGGTGCTTAATAAATGTTTATCAATTGATTGATTGGTTGATTGAAATCCACCTCTCCTCCTGGCTTCTCTCTTCTTTCCAAGGACTTCACCATCTTTCCAGTTACTTAGGTTCTTGACCTAAGGCAGCCTCAGCTCCACACTCTTCCTCACTCCCCACATGGAATCAGTTGCCAAGTCTCCGTAGCCTATTTCACATCTACCCCCTTCCGTCTCTTCACAGTCACATCACTCCCACCTGGACCATAGCAATAGCTTCCTAATGGGTCTCTCTGCTTCCAGACTTTCTTTTCTCCAATTCATTATTCATACAGTTGTCAAGTTGATATTCCTAAAGCATAAGTCTGGCCACGTTCCTCTACTTCTCAACACGTTCCAGTGTTATTGCCTCCAAGATAAAATGTAAACTCCTCTGTTTGGTATTTAAACCCCTTCACAGTCTGGCTACAAATGATCTTCTCTGACTGATTTTCCATTGTTCCCTTTCATGTACTCAACTTTCTGGCCAAATGAGAGTATTTTCGGTTCTTTGTACATGACATTTCATCTCCCACTCTTTTGTTTTCACTCTCTTCACTCTGTTTGGAATGCTCTCACTCATCACCTTTTCTTCTTGGAATTGATTGTTCCCTTCCAAGTCCATTTCTAGTGCCAGCCCTTACATGAGGCCTTTCTTCATCACCCCAATTGTTAATATTCCTCTTTCCCACCAGAGATCATGGAACAGATCTATAATCCCAGCTACAGGGGAGACCAAGGCTAGTGGATCTCGAGCTCAGGAGTTTCAAACTCAATGGCCTTTGACAACCGGGTTCCTATACTAAGTTCAGCATTGATTATAGAGAGCCCACAAGAGAAGGAGGCAACCATGTTGCCTCAGGAGGGGCGAAGTAGCCCTAGTTAGGGAGTGGGATCCAAGTAAACCTTCCACTTCTAGATCAGGCAAAACAGACCCAAATCCTAAAAAAAAAAAAAAGAAAATTATTCTCCTGTCCTGAAATTGTTTGTATATGTTCTATATGATATCTCTGTGTACATGCTGAAGAATGTAAGCCCTTTGAGAGGATAGACTGTGTTCATTTAGTAGTGGCTTAATAAAGGCTTGTTGAATTGAACTGAATTACATTTTTGAAGGTGCTCTTAGATCTCAATCCCATGTGAACAGGGAGACCAGTTTTCAGAGGAGATCACTTAGGGAATTAGTCAAATGCTTGGGATGAGTTAGAAATATCCTGAGAGGAAAGATTCTGTTTGATATTGTCCCCAGCATATGTGTACATTATGTTACTCTGTGTATATATGTGTGTACTCTATGGGTTTAAGAATGTCATTTAATTATTAAAATTTTTTAAATTTGTTTCTTTTGTTCTGATTTTTTAAGGACCAAGACAAGACCAAACCTCTGTCCACGCTGGCCAACTTGGCCATCATCATCACAGATATACAGGATATGGACCCCATTTTCATTAACCTGCCGTACAGCACAAATATCTATGAGCATTCTCCTCCGGTAAGTGCCTCAACCAGACTCCCTTTACTCACTTCCAATGACACCCCCAGTGACTAGCTGGCTTTGAGGGAGAAAAGCCAAGGAACTATGGCTTCCCAACCTGAGCTCCTACTTGTACTTTCCTCCTCCAATTTGGAGTGCCTCCTTGGGGTGAGGGCTTGGGAAGCAGTGAGGCATAGAGGAAAGAGTATGAGACTGGAAGTGAGTTATCTCGGAATCAGAGATTTCGAACTGGAAAGGACCGTGGAGACCGCAGAGTTCAACTTCTTTTTTTAAATTAAATTTTATTTCATTTTCAAACAAAGATCCATCTTTTCTCCCTTGTCCCCATTAAGAAATCAAGAGAAACAAAACTCCTTGTTACAAACATGTATAATAAAGCAAAATAAATTCTTGCATTGACCATGTCCAAAAACAAAACAATCTCAGACTGCATTCTGAGTCCATTGCCTCACCTATTTCCAACCTTTTGGAATTATGGTTGGTCATTTTGTGGATCAGAGTTTTTCCAAGTCTTCCCAAGTAGTTTTGTGTTTACAGTTTTGTTATGATTGTAGAAATTGTTCTCTTGGTTCTACTTACCTCCTTCTGGATCAGTTCATACAAATCTTCTCAGATTTGTCTGAAACCATACCCATTATTGTTTCTAGCAGCACGAGAATATTCCATCACATTCATTTAACATAACATAATTCATCCATTCCCCAATCAAAGGTATTCCATAAGCTTCAAATTCTTTGCCACCGCAAAAAGAGCTGCTATAAATATTTTCATATGTATGCAACTCCCTCTTTTTAACAAATGTGGAAACTAAAAGCCCAAGAATTCAAGTTATTTGTCCTGTGGTCAAGTCCCATCCCAGCTTCTTGTGATATGTTGGGAATATGAGCTCACCCTCCTGAGCCTCAGCTTTCTTCTATAAAGTTAATTCTTGTGATGCCTTTGCAATTGAAGCCTTCTAATCCTTTATCTACTACTTCATTCAATCTCTCCCCTACAACCTCAGGCTCATCAAGAAGAAAATGTAACCTAAAACAGGGATATCCCTTGACTTCTAAAAGTCATGGTGAAATCTTCGTCCCTTTCGAAAAAGAAGATAGATGTAGGACCATAGCCTTTGTCAGACAGAAGGTGAACTCATTGAAAGAAGATTGAAAATGATGGTGATAAGAGGAGGGAGCTAATGAGGAGCTATAGCAGTAGTGAGGAGAATGAAGTCATGTTAATGGCCCATCCAGAAGAAATCCATTTGTGATCATTCCCATGTGGTTGGGAAGTTAGAAAGCTAGCCTTGCAAATCACAAAGATCTGCTTAGTTCAATTCCTGCCTTAGATGTTTACTTTGCTGTGGGACCTTAGTTAAGTCCTTTCAGCCTTAGTTTGTTCATCTGCAAAATGGGATAATAATACCAACTACCTCACAGGGTTGTTGTGAAGATCAGGAAAGATAACATATGCAAACCTTAGAGCACTATATCAATGCTAGCTTTTATTATTACTATTAATAAGATAGATAGTGATGTCACTGGCATGGATTCTTTGCATTATCCTCTCCATGCCTTCTCATCCAATGAAATTCTTGTCCCTAGCTCTATGTAACTCTATCATACAGAATAAATCTAACCCTTTGGAAGCCTTTCTTTTCTTCTTTTAGTATTTCATGGTACCCAAGTAGCACTTGAACGATGCAGGCTACTATCTCTCACTCTCAGCAATTGAGAAGTCTTCTGCCCTCTTTTTCTGGTCACACATGTTCTCAAGGGAATCTTTGATGACCCCTTTTGAGAACAAGTGGCCATTGATGAGCTGCAGGTGACCTATGCCCCCATGTCTTAACACTGCCCTTTGGGTCACCTGACATTTTGATTCCTTTGAGATCATAATGCTGCTCAGACCTTGACATTCCATTGACATGCCTGGGGTTGGAGAGAAGATGGGGATGACCAGGGAAGTAGCCAGTTCCATATACCCTGTGGCACCTGAATGATTCATAACTATATGGCTTTGCCAAGAGAATGCAGATTTTAAAAAGAGATTTTGCTGCAGTAACTTAGGCTCATTGAAAGCTGGGTAGTTTTCCATATGCAATCAAGCCCAGTCAATGCTTCTGAGATCAGCTCATTGTCTAACCACAGCACTTGCCCAAGATATGAATCCCAGTTCTTTCTAACCTTGGGAAAATCACTTAACCCCTCTGGGCCTCAGGTTCTTTCCAGCTCGCTGCTAAGTCATACATGACATTGTACTAATCTAGGGCTATAAAAGTATTTTATATACATTATCTCATTTCATCCTCTCAATAACCCTGAAGCTGATAGTACAAATATCAGTTATCCTCATTTTACAGATGGGGAAACTGAGACCCAAACTAGTTAAGTGATTGACTGAAAGCCACCCAGAGAGTAGATCTTGTAATCAGGGTCTCAAACCTAGGCCTTTCGATGCCAAATCCAATTAATTCCTTTTCAACTGGACCACATTGTCTTCTAGTTTTAAAAAAAAAGGTCTATTCTCTTTTCTGGCAACTGAAATTTTGTTCCTGCGTGCCTCAGCTACCCTAAATGGTACAGGGTTAGGAGGAATTAGAAGGAATTAACCAAACCAGTTGCTTTAAGGTATATGTGTTGAAGCATTGAAGATGCTTTTTTTGCAGGGGGAGGGGAGGGTGCTACACAGGGCAGAAAATATTCCGATTTCATCAAGACGGCACTCTTAATGTCATTCGTATTCTGATGTCCCCAATTGAGGTGAGCAATTCCATTCAGGGCCTTATTCTACATTTCCAACTTTATTTCCCACTGCTTTCCAACAGTCACCATCCTTTCTAGTTACATTAAACTTCCCATCATCCTGCCATATTCTCCCCTACCTCTTCTCCCTCACATATGTCATTCCAACTCACTTGGAATACCTCCTTCTGTCCTTTCCACCTTCAGAATTCCTGCCCACTGAAATTTGATAAGTCATGAAGGTACACCTTAATTGCCACTTTCTCCATAAAATCTCCTTGATCATTCCATGCTCCTTCCCTGGACCCTGCTCTCACTATCTCTTCCTCCACTGACTTACTCTAGCACCCATTAGCATGTACCACACAATTGAACACTTAATTCCTGCTTTGTGTTTCTCATTATTCTTTCAGTAAATTAGTTTCACTCCCTAAGTAGATTGAATGGTCCACAATTTTGCTCTTCTTTTGTTATCTTCCTTGATGCATTTTAAGATGTTGGGCACATAATAAGCATGGGGGACGAGGGGTGTTGTAGTTCCATGATTTCATTGGTAGAAGAATTCCCAGTATGGAAACTCAATCCACTGATCCAGAAACATATTCCCAGGGAATTGCCTGGGTCACTGAGAACCTGAGTGACTCATCCAATGCCATAATTGGCATTAGTCCGGAACAGTACTTGGACCACTGGGTTCAGTTCTGGTTGCCCCAGTTTAAGAAGGAAAATGACCAAGTGCAGAATGTCCAGAGGAGGGCTATCAGGAAGGTGAAATGCTTTGGTCATGTCACATGAGGACTGGTTAAAGTAACTGCAGATGGTTGACTAAAGAAGACAAGACTCAAAGGAGACATGATTGTGATTTTCAAGTCTCTGAAGGGCTCTTGTGTGGAGGAGGGATTATATTTGTTCTCTTTGACCTGGAGGGAAGGAAGGAAGGAAGGAAGGAAGGAAGGAAGGAAGGAAGGAAGGA
>NW_027187353.1:1664681-1705264 GCF_028583685.1 Petaurus breviceps papuanus | reverse complement strand
GAAGGAAGGAAGGAAGGAAGGAAGGAAGGAAGGAAGGAAGGAAGGAAAGGAAAGGAAGAAGGGAGGAAGGGAGAGAGGGAGGGAGAAAATAAGGATTTATTTTTCTCTAAAGTTAATTTATTCATTTTTAGTTTTCAACATTCACTTCCATAAGTTTTAAATTTTCTTCCCCTCTGCTCCTTACTCCCTCTCCAAGATGGCATTCAATCTGACATAGGCTCTACACATACATTCACATTAAACATACTTTCATGTTATTCATGTTGTATAGAAAAACCAGAATGAATAGGAGGAACTATGAGAAAGGAAAAAGAAAAGAAAAGAGTCAGCTTCGCTTTGCATTTGGACTCCATAGTTCTTTCTGTATATGTGAGTGGTGTTTTCCATCTAGGTGGAATTGTTTTAGGTTCTTGCATTGCTTAGAAGGGCTAAGTCTATCAAAATCAGTCATCGCACACTATGACTGTTACTGTGTATTGTGTCTTCCTGGTTCTTCTAATTTCATTCAGCATAAATTTATATAAGTCTTTCCAGGTTTTTCTGAAGTCTGTCTGTTCATCATTTCTTATAACATAATAGTATTCCATTACATTCATACATCACAACTTGTTCAGTCATTCCCCAGTTGATGGACGTCCCCTCAATTTCCATTTCTTTACCACCACAAAAAGAGCTGCTATAAATATTTTTGTATATGTGGGTCCTTTTTCCATTTTTATGATTTCTTTGGGATATAGCCCTAGAAGTGGTATTGCTGGGTCAAAGGGTATGTATATTTTTATAGCCCTTTGGGCATAATTCCAAATTGCTCTCCAGAAGGGTTGGATCAACTCACAACTCCACCAACAATGATTTAGTGTTCCAACTTTCCCACATCTTCTCCAACATCATTTTCCAAGAAAATGAGGATTTATTAAGCATCTACTGTATGCTAGGCATTGTGCTAAGGACTTTATGATTATTATCTTATTTGGTCCCCACAATAACTCTAGGATATGGGTGCAGTTATTATACCCATTTTACAATTAAGGAAACTGTGGCAGACAGAGGTGATGTGACTTACCCAGGGTTATGTAGGTAATAAGTGTCTGAATCCAGATTTGAACTCAGGTCTTTCCTGACTCCAGCACTCTTAACTGCTGCACCACTTAGGGCAGAGCTCAGGAGCAAAGAGTGAAAGTCACCAAGACACAAATGTAATCGCAATGTCAAGGGAAAAACTCACTGACAATTGGAGCTACAGGTCTTCAAGCAGCGGTTGGGTGGCCATTCTCCAGGTGTTTATGGAAGGGATGCTTTTTGTGGATATGTTGGACCATATGCCCACAAAAATCTCTTCTGACTCTCCAGTTCTATGACTCCTGACTCAGAGGCAGCCCTCTGTCCTCCAAACCCTTCTTAAGTTTTCCATATAAACCAGTTTTGTAAAATAAATTTTATTTATTTCTTTTGCTTTTCTATAAACTAAACTTTGCAATACATCTCTCTCTACTTCTTCCAGAGACTATCCTTTGTAAAAAAAGAATTTTAAGGGGGAAGGGAAGAGAAAAGTTCTGCAAAACTAAACAGAATTTTTAAAGTCTGACATCATTAAATGCACTGTCACATACCCATAGTTCCTCATGTCTGGAAAGAAGCTAAGGACAGGAGTTGAGGAGGAGGAAGAAAAGGGGGAGTGAAGGGAGAAAGAGAAGGAGGAGTAGGAAGAGGAAAAGGAAGAGGGGGAGAAGGAGGAGGAGGAGAAGAAAGGGGAGGAGAAAGAGGAAAGGGAGGAAGAGGAGGAGGAGGGAGGGGAAGAGGAGGAAGCAGGATTTGTCTTTATTTTCCATATTTGTATCCCAAGTGCTTAGCACAATCCCCAGCACATAGTAGGTGCTTCATAAATGCTTATTATATTATATTGTGACAGAACCTCCCATTCCTGAGGGATCAGCCCTAAGTCCTCAATGTTAGACATCTATAGCTCTCTTCTGGCCCCTGGTGCCCGCAGAGCTTTTTGGTCAAGTAGTGGACAAGTCAAGGAATTCCTTTTACTAAGTCTGGCTGATGCAATGCTAAATTTAAGGCATTTTAGATACTCCCTAGACAGCCATTGCTGGTTCCCTGGGCAGCTGGAAAGACAGTTTTAGAGTCCCTTAGGAAGACATTTACTCCTAGAGCAACAATGTTTCCTCTCCCCGGCTCCATTTGCAAAAAGGTATTTCAATTCCACATCTCCCCATCCCCAGGTTTTTCCACATAAGTCAATAGATCAATCACCTAGTATTTATTAAGTGCCTTCTATGTGACCAGGCATTGGGCTAAGTGCTGAAGGTGTAAAGAATGCAAAAAATAGTCCCTGGTCATACAGAGAAAATAGTCCCTTCAAGATTGCTAATTTCTTTGGCAATTTCCTCAGAGCCTGATTTACCCATAATCACCATCATCATCGCCAAAATATTAATGAACAAGCAGTGCTTTGCCTATGTGATATCATCTTATTTCAACAGTTCCATTGCCCTCCTGCACTCTTCCACAAGCCTTTTTAAAGTTCAGAGCCCTGAATTAGACACGGTCTGGTCTCCGAGCCAACATAGTGTCCTCTCCATGAGGGAGTAGGACACCCTGCATTTCCATCCCAGCTGCAGTTAGCGAGAAGGCTTCACAGACCCTTCCACCACTGTCTCTCATCCTCCCTTTTTATCTGTGGCTCCCAGCATGTCTGTGTTTCTCTATCTCTGTATCAGGTGAGAATGCCTAATCTAAAGTGTATATATTACCTAATAAAATCCTTCTTATTTGGGATTATTGCATCAAATTTTAATTTCCTCACTCGAGCAGCAGCATGTCAGCCTGCCCGTCAGCGCAGGGGCGATAGAAGGCGAAAAGAGCGGATAGACGGCAGCAAATTCCTGCCAGCTGATTCTATCAGCCCTTTGACTGGAATTGACTGGAATGAAGGACTGAGAAATAGGATTTTCTGCCTCCGAATCTGCTGTGGCAGCTCTCAGAAGCCCCCGCTGGCTCTCTTGCCCCATCCCTCTCCCTCCTCCCTCTTAGGGGACTCCTCCCACCCCGTCATGGGACTGTAGGTTCACCTTTCAAGTGCTTAATCCAGTAATAGAAGCAGGGGAAAGGAAGAGAGTAGATAGGAAGACTATTCTCATAGTTACATGTATAAGATGAGTATAGATGAAGTGTGGAAGAAGAGGAAATAGGTCCTAGAAGAGAACTTCACTGCTTCCTCTCCGAGCCCCCTCCCAAATCCTGCTGCTGTTCTGAAGGATGCCCGTATTTGATAGAGAGGAATCTTAAGCATTCCATTATGTTCAACACATATTTGAATATTGACAATATGTAAAAGGGGGGCAGATAATAACAAAAACCCAGAAGTACCTGCCCTCTGGGAGTTTATAGTCTGTGGGGAGGAAGATGCAACAGGCACAGACATGATAGAAGGGGTTTGGAAGAAGAGAGCTCTGGCCAGTGGAAGGATCAGGGAAGGCTTCCTGCAGAAAGGTGCGTCTGAAGAGAGCCCAAAAGGAAGATGGTGAAAGGAGGCAATGATGGGTGAGCACATTTGAGGAATGAGGGATACATAACCTGGGGAAATGTAGAGGTGAGAACTAGCACTTGGAGTGTGGGAAAATGCTGGCAGTCCATTGTACCTGGAACATAAAGCACTCAAAGAGGAGTTAACATGGAGTATGGATGGAAGCTAAGTGTGCTGGTCCATGCCTATGTGGTAGTCCTTGCACCTGGGGTGGCTGAGACTTGTTTGAGCTGCAGTAGGACTAAAGCTGGTTGGGTATGTGCACTCACCAGTATGGTGAGCTTCTAGCACTTGAGGGCCACCAGGCTGCTTAGGGAGAAAAGAACTGGCCCAGGTTAGAAAAAATGGAGCCGGGAAGAAAAGGAGGGAAGGGAAGGAGGAAGGAAGGAAGGAAGGAAGGAAGGAAGGAAGGAAGGAAGGAAGGAAAAAGAGGTGAAGAAAGGAAAAGAAAAATGGCTGGAAAGTTAGAGAGCCGCCCCACCCCCAAATACATTACCATTACCCTTCCCTGCCATTTATTACTCCCTCCATATGTACATGCAACCAGAGAAAAATACTAACACTGAGTTAGGATACCTTTGATCCCATCCCCTCGCACCTTCACTAACAAACTGTCCCCTCTATCAATCCCCACTTTCTTTTATCTTCACTCTATCTATCTATCTACTGGCATCTCCACTGCTGCCTATAAGCATGTTCATGGTTCACCCACCCTTAGAAGTCACTCATTTGATCTAGCCAGTCATGTTAGCTATCATCCTGTATCTCTCCTCCTCTTCTTGGTCAAATTTCTTGAGAATTCTACAGGTGCCTCCACTCCTCTCATCTCACTCACTTCAAGTCTTTCATAATCTGGCTTTCTGACCTCCCATTATTCAGATGAAACTGCTTTTCTTAAAGTTAACAATCATCTCTTACTGGCCTATTTCAATGGCCTTTCTTCACTCCTCTTCCTTCTTGACCTCTTGCAGCAGCTTTTGATGCTCTCATTCATGCTTCCTGGATGACACTACTTTTTCTCTATCTCTCCTGGTTCTCCTACTATCTGTCTAACCACTCTTTCTCAATCTCCTTTGCTGGATCTTTATCCGGGTCATGTTCACCAACCATGGGGGTCCCCCAAAGTGCTCTCTCTCCCTCCCTCCCTCTCTTTCTTTCCCTCTCTCTCTCTTTCTCTGTCTCTGTCTTTGTCTCTCTTTCTCAGCAGCTTCCATAGTTTCAATTATGTTGTCTTTATGCAGATGATTTCCACCTCTAGTATCTCTCCCAAGCTCCATCTTGCATATCTAGCTGCTTTTTGGACTTCAGCATCATCATAATCACTAATGTTTGTATAAAACTTCCAGGTTTGCAAAACATTTTACATGGGTTATCTCATTTGATTCTCATAACCCTGCTAGGTTCTTTTAGATACATTTGACAAATGAGGAAACTGAGGCCAGGAAAGATTAAGTGATTGTCCTAGGGTCACAGAACTGGTAAGTTTTCGAGGCAGGATTCAGACTCGGTTCTTTTTGACTCCAAGTCCTGTACTCTATGCACTGTGCCACCTATCTGCCTCTCATTTGATATTTGACAGGTATCTCAAACTCAGCATGGCTAAAACAGAACTCATTATATTTCCCTGAAAGCTCTCTCCCCTTCCCAACTTTCCTGTGATTGTCAGGAGCATGATCTTCCTCCCAATCCTCCAAGTTTACAATCTTGGTGTCATCCTAGACTCCTCATTTGCACCAACCCCTCCCCCCCATATCAGATCTTGTAGATGTCCCCTTGTGTCCACTCATATAACCACAACCTAGTACAGGTCCTCAACACCTCTCGTCTGGACTACTTGCCTTCTAACTGATGTCCGTCACAGGCATTTCCCCAGTCTAGTCCATTCTCCACTCAACTGCCAAAGTGATTTCTCTAGTATGACTCCCCCCTTATAAACTCTAGTGGGTCCCTTTGAGGATAGACGAAAGTAGCTTGGAGGACCATCCAAGATTAAATACGAAATCCTCTGTTTATCATTTCAACTCCTTTCCCACAATTCCAGTCTTTTACCTCCCTCCAGCCACTCGTGATGTAGTTACACCAGTCAGCTTGCTGTTCTTCACACACACAACAGTCCATTTCCCACATCTGTGCATTTGCACTGGCTGTCCCTCATGCCTAGAATCCCTTCCCTCCTCACCCTCTACTCCTAACTTCCCTGGCTTACCTAAAAACTCACTTCAGATTCTACTTTCTGTAGATCTTTCCCAACCCCATGCTAGCACCTTCTCACTGAAATTACCTTCTTTTATACACCTCCTTATTTGCATTCCCCCTTCCTATTAGAATATGAGCTACCTGAGGACAAGGACGTCTTTTGTCTTTCCTTGTACCATGCCTGACACATTGTAACTACTTGGCAAATATTTGATGACTGATTTCCCTAATGAAACTTACATTCTAAAAGATTCCCTACACCTTGAGCGTTTCAAAGGGGCATCCATCTTCCCAGCAATCTGTTTATTTAGTGTGAGAGGACCAGACTGAATATATATCCCCACTATGCTAAGCTGTAAAACAAGGGATCCAGGAAATCTCCAAACCACTACCCCAAGCCCTCTACCTCAATTTGTTTCTGCTTCTCATCTTTCCCCTGGTTATGACCCTCCAGGCCCCCCCGGGCTGTAGTCTACTCCAGGAATCAGCAGAGTATATTGTCCAGCCCCATAGTCAGAGAGGGCTTTCCCTTCTCCCTGCCTTTAGAAATAAATGTCAGTATATTGAAGAAATAATAATTTAGAAACTGAAACAAGTACTTCATGTTCCCAGGAGCATCCACTCCTCCCAGATAATTCCTTCCTATAATATCTCTAGCCTGTCTGACTGTACCTGTATTAAAAGCTCAAGGTTTTTATTAAAAATGGATTTATTTACAAAAAAAAGGAAAGAAACCCCAAACTTTGTCAGGAGATCATCAGATCCTGCTTGCCGCAGCACAGGTATGTTTCCCATCACAAGCTTCCATCCTTGTCCTCTAATCGTCCTTTCCTAGTTGAAATAGCCACCTGATTCCCTGAATTTCCTGACCACACCCTGGAAAACCTGTATAGAACCCTGCAGATCAAGAATCAAGAGGCTGACACATAGTCCCAGCTCATGAGCCATATAGAGTTTGAGCTAATCACTTTACTTCTTGGGGTTCTATTTCTTCACCTGTCAAACGAGAGGCATTAGACTAGATTGGAGGTATCAGATTTGAGATCACACCAGCAAACCTCCCAAGTGTGGCTAGAGCCAGATTAAAATGCAATTGGGAAATATTTAACCAAATATATAAAAATACAATACAACATTTGTTGTCATTCAGTCATTTCAGATTCTCAGTGACCCCATTTGGGGTTGTCTTGGCAAAGATACTGGAGTGGTTTACCATTTCCTTCTCCAGCATATTTTACAGATGAGGAAACTGAGGCAAACAGGGTTAAGTGACTGGCCCAGGGTCACACAGCTAGTAAATGTCTGAGGCCAGATTTGAACTTATAAAGAAGAGTCTTCCTGACTCCAGACCCAATGCTCTATCCACTTCACCACCTACTTGCCTTACAATACAACATAGATGATCTTAATTTGTGATTTTCTAAGTTGCCTTTTAAGATTTCAGTTTGATACAACTAGACTAGATGACTGAAGCTCAGAAGGTACTTTATTATAATCATTGTAAGAATGGGCTCTCTCACAGCTGGTGAGAGTATTAGGAAGCTCTTTGAAGTCTTCTGTGGCTAATATGATTTCTGCCCATCCCTGGATATCATTGGCTGTCCTATATCCATTCTCTTTCTGGCACATGATCCTGTGCTCTGTCCCATGCCCGTAGTAAGAGCTTATTAAATTCTGACTATATATCAATCATGCAAAATTATGTTTACTTATATTATATGATATATAATTATATAAGTTAATTAACGATATAAAAATAATTTTTATTTTATATATACATTTTATGTAATAATTATATAGTGTGTTATATATTATAGTATATATGACATATATAGTGTAGTATAAATATTATATAGTTATATAGCATAGCATAGCAGAGTATGTATTATTCAAATGACTCCCTGAATATGCTATTCTCTGGTTAGTGTGTACACAAATAAAGTGAAAGGCCAGGACCTTGCTCTCAAGGCGTTCTTGATCTAATATTGGGTATAGACCACACTGAGTGGATAGAGGTTTGGATCTTCCCCAATCCCACCTCCTTCAATTAACATTTTTTAAATGGGATACAGGTTAGTGCAGTTTTCATTCTCACCTCCAGGCCTTGCCCTTCTCCCGGTAGAAGTAACTACTAGTTTCCTTTATTATAACCATCCTACTTTTAAGGACTAGTAGAAAGGAACCTGAATTGGGCAGGATAGAACTCCCCTAGTTGGGATCAGGGCCTTCTCCAGAGGCAGAAGGAAAAGGATGAAAAAATGGCTGTTTGCACTTTCTCAGTCCCTGGATACTTGGCCCCATGGGCTGACTAGGTGCTTACAAGCCAACCTGGCCCTTTTGATGAGCTCCTTCCAGACAACTGGATTCCCTGCCCCTCCACACACTCAACATTCTCTCCCATCTGTGCCTTTGTACAAGCTTCCTCCTGTGGCCAAAATATTCTCTCCATATCTCCACCTCCTTAGCTCTATTGAAGGTTCTCGTCGGTTGTCTGCTCCTAAATGAAATTTTTCCTCATGCCTTCTAATCATTAACCCTTCTACAAATATATATGTATATTATAGTTACATAACTATCTGCCTCTTGCCCTCCTCCCACACATCCCTCAGCCCACATTGATCATAAGCTACTAAAGGGCAGATATGGCTTCATTTTTGTCTTTGTATGCACAAATACGTTATAAGTGGGATCGTTTCATTCTTTGTGCTTAAAATCCCCAGTGCCTAGGCAGTGCCTGACATATAGTAGATACTTAATAAATACTTGATGATTGATTGAGTACTTATTCTTATTAAATTGAATTGAGGAAACCCAATGGGAAGATGACCCTTTGTATATTACAGGAGGGGAGGAAAAGCCTTATTGAAAAATACTGGCTCTGACATCAGTTCTGACAAATATAATCTATTGAATTCTAATGGTTCCTTTCTCTATGAATTGGGTGAGCCTTTAGCTATTTTTAATCTTTTATCCTCCCAAGGGGGCTACAATTGGGGAGAAAGGGCCAAAGAAAAAGTGAAAGGGGAACCACCCAAAAAATGTACAAGGTGGCTTATGAGTGGGATTTCCTAGACAAGCTTGAATCAGGGGACAGTAGCTAGGAAGATAGGTGTCCCATAAGCCACATCAGCCAAGGTACTCTGTGGTTGGACTTTGACTAAGTACAGAATCTATCTTCTCTAAGGTCATACATTTTTTATGCTTTTGTGTGTTGTGAAGGGGCTTTTGGGTTTTGTTTTCCTCATGTTTTATCATTAATACAAATTCCTTCTGAAAACCCCTTTGTCACAGCCAAACTGAGTGTAAAGGAGATTTCTTTGTAAGAAGAGACCAGTATTTTGGTCCCACCAAGGTGAAGGTTAGCGCAGGAAGTTTGTAGCAAAATAGGACCATCTCTCAAGTCATAAAAAAGCTGGTGAAACTGAGGAATATAGAAAGTAGGGATAGAGTAAAACTCAGTCATGGACATTAACCTCTTCTCATCTTGGTGATAGGGTTCAAGGATCATATATTTCTAATGGGAAGGAGTTTTAGAAATCACCAAAACCTGGGATTCTTCACCTTCTTTTTGCTATGGGCCCCTTTGGTAATATGAGGAAGTTTATATGCACTTTCTCAAAATGATGTTTTTAAAGGCACAAAATAAAATACATCAAACTACAATCAATTATATTGAAGTAAAGTTATTAAAATATTTCATAAAGAAACAAGTTTGTGCATCCCCAAGTTAGGAACCCCTGATCTAGTCCAATCCCCTAATCTCAGAGTTGAGAAACCGAGGCCCCTAGAAATAAAGTCACTTGACCAGAATCACAAAGGCAGAAAATATCCTAGCTTAGATTCAGCTCTCAGTTTTGGGGAATCCCAGTCCAGAGATGGGGAGGATCCTTGCTCTTTTGCCAGAAGTTTCTGTTCATTGGTAGTTTGGCCTTCTCCTTTAATTGGCACATCACTCAGGACATAAGGACTGATGTTAAGGCGAGTCAGTATCATCAGCCTAGAAATTCAGTCAGAACAGTGGGAGGAGGAGGCCTGAAGGGTGAACTGTGTATTGGATAGGAACATTCTGTTCCAGCCTTCGACTGATAGATGATGACATTGACACAAGGCTGCCAGGGCCTCCTGGGCGCCCTTATTAGTTATGCAAATACTTCTGCTGACATTCTCCCTGAGGGAGAAAGGAATGCCTCCTGGTTCGTTCTCCATAAACCAATACAAACATAGGAGCGAGGGGTTATAAATGCAGTGCACAGGGCATTAATTGTGGTAGAGGACTAGTGTGTCTGATGTCTGGGGAGAGAGCAAAGGCTAGCATGCGGAGATGGAGAATTCAGCCACTGGGGCCACCTCCCTTGGATCCCCATCGGTTCTTACCCAAATCATTGCATTCTTGACCATGGGGCCATTTTGATTGGGCTCTGTGGTTACTGCTATAGCAGCCTGCCCCATTGTCAGTTTTACTGTCTGTTTGGTTTGATGATGGCATTTAACTGTTAGGGCAATAACGGAGCTAAGGTGTCTGTCCTGCTTCTCTCAGGCCCTAGAAAATTCCTAATGACTTCTATGACTTAGCTAACTCTTTCCCACTTTTTATATTCAAGTCATGGAGTTGGAAGTGACTTGAATTAGGAGATGCTGGGTCTCACATTCCAAACAACACACTAATTACCTCTACGATGTCCCTGGTCTCCTCATCTCTCCTTAAATGCTTACAAGGACAGAGAGCTCACCACCTCACAAGGTAGCCCCGTCCATTTTTGTGTCAGCACTAGGCAGTGTGGTGCAGCAGACAGAACGCTTAGATTTGGAGTCAGAGGACCTGGGTTCAAATTCTAGCTCTGCCATTTATTACTTGTGTGATCATGAACAAGTCACTTCAGGGACTTGACTCTTCTGGGAGTCAGTTTTCTCATCTGTAAAATGGATGAGTTGAATGAGATGACCTCTAAGGTCCCTTTCAGCTTCTTTACACTGAGCCATAATTTACTTAATTACATAATTTACATAAATACATAAATTACAAAATTTATTTCCTAGTAACTTCTGCTCCTGGAACCTAGTTCTGCCCTCTGGTTGTTTATCATACACCCTTTAGTCTTCACTGAGCTAAGAATCCACTTTTCTATTCCTCATGCAAATATAGTGCTTCTAGAATCAAATTGAATTGCTTTGAAAATAACGTGCATTCCAGACCCTTCACCATCTTCCAGACATTCACTAGTTTCTTCTCAATGACACTTTTAAAGTATGGAACTCAGAACTGATTGTGGCATTGCAGGTATAGGCTGAGCACTATAAAGTATAGTAGGTTTATCATCTCCCTTAAAAGAGACACCATACTTCTATTAATATTGTTGTTATTCAGTCATTTCAGCCATGTCTGATTCTCCATGGTTAGGATTTTCTTGGAGAAAATACTGGAGTGGTTTGCCCTTTCCTTCTCCAGCTCATTTTACAGATGAGGAAACTGAGGCAAACAGGGTTGAGTGACTTGCTCAGGGTCACACAGCTGTTAAGTGTCTGAGGCCAGATTTGAACTCAGGAAGATGAATCTTCCTGACTCCAAGTCCAGTTCTCTATCCACTATGGTGCCACTTAGCTGTCTATTCTATTAATATAGTCTTAAGTTATATTAGTCTTGGGCTGGCTACATCATATCGTTGACTCATATTGAGTTCATAGTCAACTGAAATGCTTCTGACTTTCTCACATAAACTATTGTTTGTATCAGTCTTTCCAGTCCTGTAGTGGGCAGTTGATTTTTTGGAAACTAAAATGTATTTATCACCATTACATTTAATCTCTTCAAATTTATTCTATCCTTTCAAGATCTTTTTGAATATTGATTCTGTCTTCTAATTTTCCCTTCGAGCTTTGCCTCATCAACAGATTGGATACACTTGCTTTCTAGGTCTTCAAATCAAGGCAATGATGAAGTTGTTGAATTGGATGGAACCAAGTAGAAATCCCCATAACTTGTGTTGGAACCTCAGGATTAATGTTGATTCATTAATTATTTTTTAGGTGTGGTTGTTCAACAAGCTTTGATTCTTCTAGACTGAGCAGTTGTTCAGTCCATATTTTCAGACTTTTAACAAAAGTGTCTTGATTTTGTCAAATGTCTTGCTGAAGTCGATATACTGTGTCTATAGTATTTCATTGTTCAACAATCCTAGTAACCTCTTAGAAAAAGAATGGAGATTAATTTGGTATTAACTGCTCCTTACTAATCTGTGTTGTTCCACCAAATAGTCACCAAAATCTTTTCCAAGTGCTCTTAAACCATCTACTTGATGACATTGATATTTTTGCCAAAGATTGAAGTTAAGCTCATTGGTTGGTAGTCTCTGCAATCTGGTTTTTTCCTATTTTTTAAAATTGGGACCCTATTTTCTTTTCTTTTCTACTGGAACACCTCAATTATTATTAATCAAAGATTCCATAGAGTGGTTTGATGATTGCACATTTTATTTTTTCAATGCCTAGATATGAAACGCATCTTACTCTCTAGAACTAATTCAAAAGCAATTAAATGCTTTCTTCACATTCCTTCACCTATCTTGGACTTCAATTCCATTTTATCTATCTTTGTTCCATCCTCCTTGGAAGCAATGAACATGAGCTTGGGCAGCCTTTGGGAGATAGTGGAGAACAGAATGGCCCGGCACTCTAGAGTCCGTTGGATCATGGACAGTTGGACACAACTGAGTGACAACAGCACATTCTGTCTTTTTCATTTTGAAGATAATTTTTTCCAGTAAAAAAGCTAGAAACCAAACAGGAGTGGAGTGGTTCCACCTTCTTTCAATTCAACCAGCCTTTACTACGCTTTTTCTGATTTCTCTTCATACTATCTCCCTCAAGCCATGAGACTAATACCCATCTCACTCTTCTTGCTCTAAATATAGGTGAGGTTTAAAAATCTCTTTTGGTATGCTTAGCACTTTTCACACAGCTCGGCTTCTTCTGAGCTTCAACCTTCCAGATACTATTTGTGGAGGTTTGTGACATTCTTTTAAAATTCTTCTTTGTTTGCACTCTCCCCCTCCCATCTCCTGTACATTGGTCCAAATGGGTCTTTTGAATTCTTTGTCAGATACCCCCATCTCTCTCATATCATAGTCCTTTTTAGAGAAGCAGCATTCGGTTTTGGTAATTTTGGTAAAATATTATTTATTTGAAGAAATTTCTCTATTTCTATATATACTGGTGAAGTTCCAGAAGGCACAATGACCAGCCTAAGGCTCTGTAAAGTTTTGGTAGCATATACAAGAGTAGAACCCAGGTGTTTCCTCTTCAAGCCCTCCCCTGTGTGACTTGTTGAACTGTAAGGAGATGGGAGGTGGGGATGGATGTTGGAGAGGAAAGAGAGGAGTCAGGCTAGTATAATAGAAAGATTGCTGCATTTGGTGCTAGGAGAGTCCTGGCTTTAAATCCAGCATCTAATACCAATTTTGTGACCACGGACTAGTCATTTAACTTCTGAGTCTCTGCTTCCTTTTCTATGATATGCAGAATCCAAAGCCCATTCCCTATTCCCATTACAATCAGCTGAAAGTGTGTGTGTGTGTGTGTGTGTGTGTGTGTGTGTGTGCGCATGCGCGAAGCACTTTGTAAAGTTTAAAGGGCTATACTTGTCAGTTATTTTTAGGGTTAGCCTCCTCCTGAAGACATTTACCCAATGACTTTGGGGCTTTATTGCCCAGGGCAAAGAGGGTGCAGATGTGGCCTCAAACCCGAGACATTCTGCTGATTGGTCCAGTATCATGAGGATTTTCCCAGTCAATATTGGGAGAGGTTCTTCCTTCAAGGGGTTGACTTGGCTGGCATGGGTAATGGGAACAACTCTTGGAAGGAAAGCTAACCAAGGAGGCATGAAGCCCCAATGGTGGTAGTCATGGCCTCTATTTTTGTCTCTGGCAGGGCACAACAGTGCGCATGATCACAGCAGTTGATCAAGATAAGGGCCGGCCTCGAGGAATTGGCTACACCATTGTCTCAGGTAAGTCTGTATTTGTGGAGAGGAGCTCCTCTGTCTTACTGTAAATAATCTGGGCTATTGGAAAACTGGATTTTCCAACTCCACTTGGACTGAGTTCTGAGCAGAAGTTGGTATAGTCCTTTGTAGAGAGCAGTCACTGTGGTATTACTACCCCAGGGGTGTACTGGAGGCATCTCTTACAGAGAAAGTCGATTGTTAAAATTTCAGTGTGAGAATTTACAACTCAGAAATCTGCAAACACTACAAATCAGGACTTGACTTACTGTTTTGTTGATGGTCTAGTTAAGAAAATGATGGAGATAATAATTCAGATTAAAATTAAAAGTGCTTCTTGTAACCTTTTTTTTTTTGGAGAGTCCCTTGTTAAATATCTACCAGCAGCCCTTACTTAGTCCAGGGTATGTGACTCCTAAGGAGATAAATAACCAGAACAAGGAGATCCTTATGAGGATGCAACAGCTAGGGAAGAGGCATGGGGATGACAAGATAGTGGCCAACTGAAGCAAAAATTCTGGGGAGTGGAATCCCACAGCCTGGTGAAATCACCCTGGGCCATCAACTGGGTTGATCCATTGGTCTCATTTGGTTTGTTTTTTTTTCATATGAGGGAGTATTTTTGGGCTTGGAGGACAGATGAGAACTACGGTATAGCTCCAAAGAGAGATTATCACTATCCTTTGCAGGGCTGGGAGCCTGATGATGCTAGCTGTCTAATTTTTTCCCTCTTTCACCACCCCCTAAAGGTGCTCAGCTCTGTCCTCTCCTCGCACCCATCAGCATATCCCTGCATCAATGTCCACTCAGCCATTTGTTCCATGACAGCCTCCGAGTGACTCTGCCAAAAAGGCTGGATTATTTGCTTTGATGCCAGATACTAGGAACAATTTTGAGTGCAAGGAGATAACTATCTGCCACCTTCCCCTCCACCAGCATCCCCACATAACAATACCTGTAGCAGCCAAGTGCCTAGGAATACCATGGCTGCTGCTGATTTCTGAGGCACAGTGGCTGTCTGCTTCTCCATCATCCTACCTTCTCATCCCTGGGGGTGGAAGAGGGAATCTGGATCAAGTCTCTTAGGGTCCATGGAGCCTGAAGCACCAGGGGCTCTTCATACCTCAATCTGTCTGTACCTGTTGAATACTGGCCTAGTGGGGTTTCTGGGTTTAAATCTCAGTTCAATTCAAGAATCATTTATTAAGATGTCTCCTTTAGATAAAAAGACATAAATGAAAACAAGTAAAACAATATACACGATGACTATAATAACATCATTTGAAAGAACAAAAGAAAATCCAAACTAAACACTGTGTAATTAGAAAGACCAATTTTGGCCCAGAAAAAAGAGAAGGCAGAATGCAGTCCTCTCTCTTCTTTGTAAAGGTGGGAGACTATGGGGGTAGAACCCTTCCTATATTGCAAGATTTGGCTAATGAGTGAGTTATTCTTGATGAACTGCCCTTCCTCTGTTAGAAGAGATGGTTCTGGGAGGGGCAGAGGGGAAGAATGAACCAGGAAATGATCATGTAAAAGCAAAAATGAAAATACCCTGTATCCTCAGGGACTTTGTATCTTCCCCCAGGACTGGACAAATGGTTTCCTGCCTTGTGTTGAAAACATCAATGTTAATTTCTTTGTGTGGTTGGTGCCTCTGAGAACCCTCTGAGGCACCAGTCATCCTGGTGAAGGATCAAAGGCTATTTGAGGAATCTCTGGGTCCTCACTAGGGGGCTGGAGGGAGTCATGGGACCAGAGATACTGGCGGAATTGGGGAAGTCCTGGGCCCCAGCCCCAGCTGGTAGGGGACATTGAGGGAATGAAGAGGGAAGCAGACCCTTTTTGTTTTCCTAAATTACAAAGCTAAGAGCTGCCCAGGGCAAGGTGACATGTGGCTGGAATTGAAGGAAGTGCTGTGTGTTAAAAGGATGCCGTATGGAGTGGGGGAGAGGGAGAGCAGGGAACCGCATGTATCTGGGTAGAAAGCTTTGTGACACTGATGATGTGTTAGCAGTGTCAGAAAGAAAAACCATAGGATTTATCAAAAGCTCTGGACTGCTTTCCTCTTTTCCCTGCCTGGGTATTATACAGCAGAGAGCGTCCTATGTCTTGTCTCCATAGCCAGGGATCTGCAGGTCATCCTGATAGGTAGTGAGGACCAGTGGATGGGTGAGTTAGCCACAAGAGGGAGTGAAAAATAGTCAGTTGACATTTATTATCTTATTACAAACACTGCTTTCAAGCCTGTCCCATATTGGACCAAGGGACCTTCATTAATTTAACAAGCATTTATTAAATGCCTACTATATGCTCAGCACTGTTATAAGCACTGGAGATTCAAAGAGCTTAGAATCATAAGCCCTTAAAGACCATCCAGTCCCGGCCTCCACATTTACTCTCTAAAGCCCAGAGAGTTTAAGTTATATCCCCAAGGTCACACAGGGATTGGATCAGAGGCAAGATCTGAAGCCAGGTCTTCTGACTCCAGGGTCAGTTCTCTTTTTACTATACCAGGTTCCTGCTCTCTTACCTAGACCATAGAATTGCTGACAAACTGTGATGATGCTGAAATTTGGGTCATTTGAGTATGTGTCTGAGGGTAATTGTTAATCCTAGGAACCCTAGCCTCTCCCCATCCTGAATCTAGCCCATGGAAGCCCTTTATATGAAGGATACTTCCAATTTTTCCCATCCATCATGTGCAGTTCTCAGTTCCTCTACTTTTTTCCAGCCCACATGGGTCTCTTCCCTCTCAGACTCCCTTTTGCAGGGACAGACAATGCAAAACTTTTCAGAGTTTGATAGGTAGGGATACAAAAGTGCAGCTACGTGGAGCTACGGTGAATAGGGCCCTGGACTTGGAAGAAGGAAGACTCATTTTCATGAGATCAAATCTGATCTCAGACACTTACTAGTTGTGTGACCCTGGGCAAGTCACTTAACCCTGTTTGCCTCTGTTTCCTCATCCACATTTTCTCATGAGCTAGAGAAGGAACTGGCAAACCACTCCAGTATGTTTGCAAGAAAGCCCCTAGTGGGATCACAAAAAATGGCAAATGACTGAACAACAATAGGGATACAGACTAAATCACTAATTTCATTGGTTTAAGGAAATTCCCAGGTGAGGAAACTCTATCCATGAAAATGAGTGTTTTCTTTGCAGTTTATACTCTTAGAGTTGCCTAGAGTAAGGTGTCAAACCCTCCCCCTTGCTACAAGCCCACGATACTACTGAGTGCTGCCCCAACTAGATTAAAATATAATTGGGAGGGGCGGCCAGGTAGCACAGCGAGTAAGAGCGCAGGCTCCAGTGTTGGGACGACCTGGGGATTGAATCCCGGGCTCAGACACTTAGCACCCACCCAGAAACACCTGGCCGTGTAACCTTGAGCAAGTTACTTAACCCCAATTGCTTAGGGGTGGCCAGGTGGCTCAGCAAGTAAGAGCACCAGCTCCAGTGTTGCGATGACCTGGGGATCAAATCTGGGCTCAGATACTCAGCACCACACCCAGAAATAACTGGCTGTGTAACCTTGAACAAGTTACTTAACCCCAATTGCTTTAAATATATATATATATATATATATATATATATATATAATTGGGAAATATTTAATAAAAATAGAAAATGTCACATTTTAAAACAGCCAAGAACAGGAATCCTTATGCATGGATTCATTCCCCTCTGTTCTCTTTGAGTTTGATACCACTGGTCTAGAACACTCAGAGGTTAAGGGTCACATAGCCAATAAAGGGAGTACTTGAACCCAGATCTTCAAAGCCCATGCTTCCTCCCTCATTTTATGAATGATCTAGAATTATATCATCTTTAGTTCTATCTCTCCAATAAGGTTGTCTATCCCTTGAGGAAAGGGTCTGTGTCTTCTTTTTATCTTGTTTTACTCACAGTGCCTAGCATAGAGTTGAGCCATAGGCATTCCATAAAGAATGTTCTTCTTAGACCCATGACATTTGACCTTGCTCCTTGGGTCTAGGGCTGCCTCATTCTGGGGAGTGAAGCATCCAGGAAAACAGGTGGGAGTTTGTGTTTGGGTCCAATATCAGCTTTCTTGGTCAACATAGGGATTGTGTGAATGAAACAAGGTCTATCATGTCCTGAATCCCAGCCCCTGGCTCACCCAGAAGACTTCTGTAGCATTTCTGGGTGGCTGGTTGACTATCCCTTTTCAGAAAAGACATTCTAGAATATCAGAATATTAGGGCTGGCAGAGCTCTCAGAGGCCACCTAGTCCAACCCTACCTAGAAACAGGATTGTCCTTTATGGCATCCCCAACAAATGGTCCCCCAGCCTCTAATGGAATATTTCCAGGAATAGAAAGTTCTCTCCCTCCCAAGCAGTTCTTTCCATTTGGTGTTGGTCATCTCTTATTATTAGGAAGTTGGAGTTTGAAAATCTGTCTCCCTGGTTCTAGTTCTGCCTCCTGAAACTAAGCAGAATGAGTATTACACATCACAAGGCAATTGATTGAATACTTAAAGATTTCAATCATATCCCTACTAAGTCTCTCTTTCCTTTGGATAAGCCTCTAAGAGTTCCTTCAATTTGTCCCTGTATAGCATGCTTTCTGGTCCCCCTGCCATCCTGGTCATCATCCTCTGGCCAACTTAAATATCTCTCCTAAAATGTGGTGCCCAAAACTGAGCCCAGTACAGTGATCTCCACATCACAACTTTCCTCATCACAGTTTCAATATATCATGGGTCAGCATATGAAATTAAATGGGAATTTTTTGGGGGGGGAGTTTTGTGGAAACCACAAACACACTAAGGCCAACAGATAACACAGAGTCTATGACCAAATACTTAACCCAGATTTTACAGTAAGGTGCTATAAACACCTCATAAAAGAAAAAGAAAAAAATCAGACTTCTCTGGTACAAAGAGAAGGCCAAAAGCTTTTACAGATTTTTCAAAGTCACAGGGGCACCGATGTGAAAGTGCTGAGTGCACAGAAGAGAAGTGCCCTCACTTTGTGAACCATAGACATACTGTGTTTAGTTGAGCTGCCTTCTTGCTTCTGTCCTCAGCCTCTGAAGACATTTTCACCATGTCAGTCAGTCAACAAGGATTTATTAAGCCCCCTACTATGCACCAGGCATTGCATAAGGCACTAGAAATACAAAGATAAAAATGAAATAATTCTTGCCTTCAAGGAGGTTATGCTCTAGTAAGGGAAACAACATGTACACATATAAAGATCTACAGAATATAAAAAATAAATTAAAAGTCATTTCAGAGGATGGGATATCACCATTAGCTGAAGAGATCAGGAGAAGCCACTGAGCTGAGCTTAGAAGGAAACTCAGGGTTCTTAGAGGCCAAGATGAAGAGGGAATGTGTTCCAGGATAGGAGAATGGTATGTGCAAAGGCATAGAGATGGCAGATGTAAGATGAGGAAGAACAAGAAGACCAATTTGACTGGACCATAGTGGATGATGTCAAAAGTAGTTCTGTCTTTCTCCAAAGGCAGTGTTCAATGGGGCATTCTGAACTTTTACAGATCTTGAATATAGACTCAAAGGATCCTTTTTCTGGACAAATTTTTGGAGTAAACAGAGTCTGCCTTCAACCCCTTTTCTCTCCCTTGAGACTTCCCTCTACTCTGTCACCTTTAAGCCCCCCATCTTGCTCCCTCAGTCCTTGTATGAAGGGTAGGTTGTAGAATTGATAGGGATGGTCAATGATGAAATCCTCCTGTAATGTTAAGGGAGTTTGAAGATCTTCCCTGACCATTAATAGACCTATATGCCCAGCTGTGGTACGTCCTGAATCCCCTGGGGGAGGAACTTGCTTAAAGAGAAGCTTGCTTAGGGGAGGATTGCTTGTAAGAAGGTTTTTACACCTTTTGGTACTAATCTAATTAAGCACTGAGTCACAGGGTTGTGATGCCTTCTGTCTCTGAGAAGTATATATATATACTCTGAGTTGGTATTTTGCTTTGGGGGTTTGCTTATGAGAAGGATCATTTGATTTCCTGGTCAAGACCCTGCGTGGCCATATGTTCAGATGTGACCCTCCCCCTGACCACTCAGATGTAAAGGTTCTCTTGATCCAATGGTGTATGTAAAGTGTATAGCAATATTGTTTTGATTCAGGTAGTCAGAGCCCTGATTGTTGGTCTTTATGCTAATTTCTCTGCTTGTTTTTTCTCTGAAGTTCAGGGTGCTGACTTTTCCCCTGAACTAGTGAATGTAATTAAAAGTAGGATTGTTAACCATTTTTTGAGCAGTTTTTCCTAGAAAAGTAGATAAAAAAACCTGTGCTAGCAGGCCATGCTGGGTATGCTAGGCTGCTTGCTGTTACACCACCCTATTCCCAAGAGTGCCAGAACCTGGTTCCAGAAATCAGGGCCTGACCATTTCCAAATGGAGAGAAAAGAAAACACTGCTATCCCTGGATTAAGAGTTCCAGTTAGTCAGTAAAGATATTGAGTGACTCTGCAGCCTGAGGCAGTATCTGAGGCCAGCTGGGGTGCCCCTAGCTTTTACCTAAGCATCCCAAGAGCTATGGAATGGAGTTCACTACCTGTTGGTACAAAATAGATCAGGACCTTAGAATATTCTCTAAGGACAAAGGCCATGCATTCCACACCAACCCCTAGACTTTGTAAATTGGATGATATTATAACAAATTACATTGCAAATAGGTTCAAGGGCAGACCCAAACAGTGATGATTAATCAGCTAGAAGCACTCTGAAGAAGGTCTCCAGTAAAGTATCACATGGTTCTGTCCTCAATTTGGTCTCATTCAACATTTTTATAAGTGACACGTAAGTATCAGTGACACATGGGACAAAACTATAGATGCCACAAAGCTGAAAGATACAGATGATAGAGTCAGAATAGAAAAAAAAGTTATGAAATTGTTAGAGTCATAGGCAGAATCTGGTAAGGTAAAATCAAGCAGGGATAATCAGAAAAAAAAATTGTGTGAGTACAATGGATGGAACTGTACTCCCCCTGGATGGGGTTGAGGGTCATGCATGGTGAGAGGACAGTTTGTGTAATGGTGACCTGTTGACATTAGTGGGCTGCAGCTTTTTTTTTAAGCAATTGGGGTTAAGTAATTTGCTCAAGGTTACACGGCCAGGTGTTTCTGGGTGGGTACTAAGTATCAGAGCCCGGATTCAATCCCAGGTCATCCCGACTCTGGGGCCAGTGCTCTTACTCGCTGTGCTATTTGGCCGCCCCAGTGGGCTGCAGCTTTAATGGGAAGAGTTAACAAAGTGCCATTTCATCAGCCACAAAAACTAGCACCATCCAAGGTTGCTTCACCAAAGCATGTTGTCCTGGACAAGGGAAGTTGTAATTCTGTCATGCTCTGCCCTGCTTGGCCCACATGTGGACTTTGGCGGTCAGTTCTGGGCGTCATATTTGAGAACGGACATTGACAAATGAACACATCCAGGTGAAGCTGACCAGGATGATGATGGACCTGGAAATGATTCCATACAAGAATTGGTTTAAACAATTTTTGTGCCACAGACACCTTGGACAGTCTGGAGAAAGCTATTGACCCCTTCTCAGAATGCTCTTAAAATACATCATATAAAATGCATAGGGTAGTAATAGCTCCCGTTTATATGGCACTTACTATGTGCTAGGCACTATATTAAGCCCTTTACAATTATTGTGTCATTTGATCCTCCCTGTGAGATTTTTACAGATGAGTAAACTGAGACAGACAGAGGTTAAATGACTTGCCCAGGGTCACAAAGCTAGAAAGTGTCTGGGGCCATATTTTAAATTAGGTCTTCCTGACTCCAGGACCAGCACTCTGCACTGCGCCACCTAGCTGCCATCAAAGGAAACCAATTATGCTGAAATACACTTATCAAAATACATATTTTTTTTAAAGTTCATGAGCCCCAAGTGAAGAACCGAGCATGAAGTGACAGCCCCCCAAAGGGGGTACAATAGCGGCCTTAAATATTGTAAGGACTCTCATGTGGAGGAGGAGAAAGATTGTTCTGCTCGGTCCCAGAGGGCAGGAATCGCGGCAATCAGTAGAGGCAGAGAAGCAGATTTTAGCTTATGTAAGGAAAAACATTCTGACAATGAAAGCTGTTCAAAAGGTTTGGGGGGCAGGAGGGCAAATCTGACTTGAGAGATTGTGGGTTCCCATCACTAGAGAACTTCAGACAAAGCTGAAGAGGCTGTTCATCCTTCAGGCACGGCTTGGAATAGGTGACCTCTCAACTCCCTTTGAGCCCTGAGTTTCTCTGGTTTTATGATTTAAACAGGTTTAACCTCCTGCATCACTCCCTTGTTCCATCCCCCACTGGGGCCCCAGCAGCAGGTGGGATTTATATCCTCCAATGAGCAGGTCTTCCCTTTACTAATGACCCTTCTGTTTTGCCAAGTACAAAGAGCCAGCTTCACAGTTTTATCAGGTAAGTTATGGCCCTATTTCCATCATTTTGTTCTCGGCCTGTCACAGCCAAACTGAGACTGAGGGATGACAAGGTGATTTTCCATGGGAGGGACCTGGCTCAGATCCCACCGTTTTTCCAGCAGCTGGCCCCTGTCTCCACCATGAACCCACAGCTTCCATTTCTCCAAGGCCAAATTGAGGCAAATAAAAGAGAAGCTGGTATTCCAGATAAACTGAGGCAGACCTCAGTTTCCTCATTTGTAAAATGAAATTTGACTAAATGATGTCTAAGTTCTCTGTCATCTCCTCATATGGCATGTAATAATATTTAGCATTTATTGATAGTTTTGTTAGCAAAGTGTCTAATTGTATATTATCTCATTTGATCTTCACAACAACCCTATCAAGGAGGTCCCTGTTTTACTGATGAGGAAATTGAGCCATAAGGAGGTTAAATGATTTCTTTAGGGTCGTATAGCTAAGAAGTATCTGTGGTAGGATTTGAACTCAAGTCTTCCTTTCTTCAGTTTTGTAATCCATCTACATGCCACCTCATGTCACCATGGCATGGTCTTGAGGCCCTTCACCATCTTGGTCACTGTCCCCTCTTCAGCTTATCAATGTTCTTCCAAAAGCACATCTGGGATGTCACAGCCTCATGGTAATAATTAGCTCCTCCAGCCCCAAGTAATAATAAGAATTACTATAGACCATGGTTGGCATAAGGGAACATTTAGTTTCCTTAAACTTCTTGCCCAGACCTAGCATTTTTCTGATCTCTTCAGGCATAGCTACATAAGTGGTCATGACTGAGGTATAAGAACCACACTTGACATTAAGAATGGGAAACCAACTCAGAGTAGCTCAGACCTGTCCCCCAAAAGCCAGACTCTGGAGTAGTGTCCTGGAGCCTTAGGCCAGAGTGTCCTGGAGCCTTAGGCCAGAGCCAGTAGGACAGGATTATTTCTCTTCCCCTGCCCTTCTTTCCTGAGCCAGGCAAGGACCCCATTGCCCCATGGAGGATTTCCCAGCACTCCTACCATCTCTAGGACTTTCACTCCCCAATTCCTCTTCCTCTTTCCATCTAGGTTCAGATCCAACATGTTCCATAAGATTTCCCTGGATTCAACTCAGGGCCCTCCTTAGTCAACTCTGTTCACCTCAGTAAACAAGTATTTAAGACCTACTATGAACAGTACATGCACTGTGCTAAGAGTTATTGTTGTTCAATTTTTAACTTGTGTCTGACTCCTTGTGACCCCATTTGGGGTTTTCTTAGCAAAGATATTAGAGTGGTTTGCCATTTCTTTCTCCAGTTCATTTTACAGATGAGGAAACTGAAGCATACAAGGTTAAGTGATTTGCCCAAGGTCACACAGCTAGTAAGTGTCTGAGGCCAGATTTGAACTCAGGTCTTTTTGACTCCAGTTCTGGTGCTGTATCCACTGTCAAGCCTAGTTTCTAAGTGGTAGGGACACATAAATGAAATGGGAGAAGCAAGTCCTGCCACTAAGTAACTTACTTTAGTAATTTAGTAATTCGCAGTTTAGTAGCTTAGTGATTTAACATAACTACTTCTGTAAAGATTGCTCATCTGTAGCCCTAAGAAATCAACTTGGGACTTGGATGGCATTTAATTCGATTCAAAGTGAATTTATTAAACACCTACTATGTGTAAGACAATGGGTTAGATGCTAGAAATTCAAAGGCAAAAAGAACAGTCCCTGCCCTCAGGGTACTTGTATTTTTTCATTTAAGGAAGTGCAGCAGCGTGTCTCAGCACCCTCAACAAGCTAACCCACAGGAATCTCCAAGCAGACTTAGTCCAACCATGTCCCATGTCAGACATGAAGATCCCCATTTTCCAAACAGAGAAAATAAGATATGTAGGCAGTGGAAAAAACACTGGATTTGATTTTAGAGGACGTGGATTCAGATCTCAACTTCACCACTTCCTAAGGTTTGACCTTGGTCACATCTCTTAACTTTTCTGGACCTCAGTTTCCTCAACCATAAGATAGGGACGTGAGGGGTTGGATCAGCTGGCCTTAAAGGTCCCTTCCTGCTCCAAATCTATGAATCTTTGATTCTAAAGAAGAATATCACTGCTAAGACCACAAACCTGACATTTTTTGTGCATCATTGTAGATTTATTTGACATGGTATAGTACAAGAATCCCAAAGTGCACCCTACATTATATTATTTTGAAATTTAAGTCATTTCTTAGGAAGAATGGTTCTAAAAATTATATGTGTGATGAGGATGATTTCTCCCAAGATTGAGTATGACTATTAGGGAAGGGAGATAGATCCCAAACCTGACTCTTAACTGGAAGTGGCCTCTTTGAGTGACCACCTCTGGTATATTGGGATTATAGAATCACAGATTTAAAGTTGGAAAGCCATCAAATCCAGCCCCTCATTTTACAAATAGGGGAAATGGGACTGAGAGAGGTGAGTGACTTACTCCAGGCCATTTAGGTAGTAAGCATCGTATTTGAACTCAGTTTCTCTGACTCCAGACCTCACACACGTTCCTCCCAAGAAGCCAGGCTCTGGTACAGAATGTCCTAGAGTCTTGGGGCAAAGCCAACAGGACAGGGTTATTTCCCTTTCCTGTACCACACTGTCTCAATCTTTCCTCATCACTGGACCTTCCTACCACCACTCCCCAGGAATCGTATTCCTTGCAAACAAATCAAACACGAGAGGGAGAAAACTGAGCATGGAGTGTGAATTGACAAGCACAGACTCCCGGGCCAACATGCCACCACATACGCCAATAACTTAATCAGTGCCTCTGGGTACAGCCTGGTGGGGGGGTAGCTATCATAGTAGACAATCATGCAGAATACATCAAAGCCACCAGTGATTAAGCTGTTTTGCATTTTTCTTCCCCTTAAAAGATGAAAACTGAAAGAAAACCATAACTGCTTGAAAAATCTCATTCACAAGCCGCTGTCTATGGTATCAGAACATCACAGACAATTTCTAGGAGCCCCCTAAGCCTGCCATGGATTCCTTGCACAAGGAAGAGATTAGGCTGGAGCAAAAGCTCACACTTATCCAGTCATAGATTTCAAGATGGAAGGGACAACCAAGGTCAACTAACCCAACCCCTTTATTTTGCAGATGAGGACAATGCAACCTAGAAAGGTTAAGCTTCTTGCCCAAAGCAACACAGGAAGCAAATGACAGGGCTGGACATTTGAACCAAGATTCAGAAATACTAATCTAGTGTACCCTCCTGCCTCCATGTTAGGACCTAAAATTTCACAGGTGAAACAGGGCCAGATTCTAGGAGGCCTTGAATGCTGAGAGGAGTTTTTGATCAGGGATGGGATAGAATCAAAGCTGTAATGAAGGAAGTTAATTCAGGAAGAGATTGTTGAGATGTATTAGAGCTGGAAGAAGCTGGAGCCAGAAAGTCCTGCAGACCAAACCTAGAGCTGGGCATTGGTATTTGTGAATTGTACCTGTTTCCACCCCCTATGTGACTTGGGTTTTATTGGTACTCCTTCCTAGATGTTATGTTCCATGTCCATAAAGTTCTTCCCTGTCTATAAAATTCTTTGCCACTAGACATTTAAGTGCATTGAGATCTTCAGCAGAGAATGGTCTCTTTTGCATGAGAAACCTCAGTTTCTCAGCCTGGAATAGTAAACAATGTGTGGGGCTTGGAGTCAGGAAGATCTGGGTTTAAATCCATCCTCCCTTTCTCTGGGTATTTCTCCCTCCCCTCTCTCCTCTCAGACCACCAGAGAGGTCATGTTTCTCTCAGCTCCAGAGCTCCCATTGTGGGGCCCAAGGTTCCCTGATTGGTAAATGCATCACAGATGTCCACCTCAATCTTCCCAGGCAAGGAACCGGAGAGGAGGCCTCTGTCTGTCTCTACTATGTGAAAGAAGGCCATCAAGGGGGTATAATTCATGTCTCTAGGATGCTTTGAATGTGAAACCTAATGAGATCCCATCCCCGATTCCCAGCTGGCTGCTTGAGGAAATCTACTCTTCAGTAGACCCCAGCCAGCACTAATCTGAAATAAAAGTCTTTATTTATAGAGCCTGATACCCGGCACAAAGTTAGACCATACAAGAGGAAAAGCAATAAAAGAGAGAGATTAAGTGTAAGGCACCGTCTTAGGCCTGCCCTCTTGCAATACGGTTACAAAGATATTAAGCCCAAACTCACCCATGATCCTGCCCTCTCCCCTCTGTGTCTCCTGGCTTTGCTGGGCAATGCTAAAACTGATAAGGAGGGGAGGAGAGAGACAGAGAGACAGACAGACAGAGAGACAGAGAGAGACAGAGACAGAGAGAGAGACAGAGAGAGAGAGAGAAGAGAGAGAGAGACAGATGGGGGGAGGGAGAGGGAAAGAGAGATTGAGAGATGGAGATGAAACTAGGGAGAAACTACAGAAATATTTATTCTGATTCCTCCCCAAAGGGGGGAATGGAAGAACTTGGTAAAGGCCTTACATCTCTAACACTCCATCTCCCTCCCGCCCCAAAGTGACAACTGCTGTTGTGATTTTCAGAGAAAATGCTAAGTGCTGACCTCTACCACTTGTAGGGGAGAAGGTAAATTGAGTAGTTAATCAGTCTATCATAAACCACCACAAAGCTCCCCCCCCCGCCCAGAAACATCAATCCCATGCACAAGCCATCTCTTGAGTGTCTGTGCTAGGCACTATGGGAGATATGCAGAATTCTAATTTGTTGCCCCTGCCACATAATAGAGCATCTCATATTCGAGGTGGGGAGACAAGTCATAAACACACAGAAATGTGATTAGTTTTAAGAGACAGGGGCCAAATGAGAGGTATAGACAGTAAGGTCTGTAGCAATTCAGAGGCATGAACCATCCCTGAGGATGCAAGTATTATGAGAAGAATGCAAGAAAGAGGTACCGCGATCAATCCACAACCATTTATTTAGCAGCCACCATGTGCCAAGCACTGTGCTAGGCCTGGGAGTAAAAATCTATGAATGACATTGTCCTTGCCCTCAAGAAGCTTACATTCTATTAGGGGAGACAATGCATGCACGTATAAGTATATAAAAGCAAGATAATCCTGAAATATGAATAGGATTTACATAGTTGTAAAAACTGTTGCGGTCATCTAATCCCAATTCTTCCTTTGACAGTTGGAGAAGAGGGGGAAAAGATATGAACACAATCTCAGAGATGGAAATGGGCGTGGCATGCTGGGTCTAGTGAAGGATTGGGTGAAGGAGATGCAATCTGACTTGGGGGAGATTTTGTAGACATGAGGAGAAAGGTCTGGGATGGTGAGTTGTAGTTAAACTATGGAAGCCTTTGAATGCCAGATTAAGAAACAACTATACCTGGTGTTCCCACAGCCCTCAAGTGAACATTCAGATTGGCTCAGGTACAGGAATTAGAATGGAAGCTCCCTGAAGGCAGAAACCTGGTCATTTTGCCTTTTGGTGCCCAGCAAAGGGCCTGCACAAATCAGTGTTTGTTGAACGGAATTGAAATGGGACAGTGCAGCATTCCAACGGACTCCTTGAACACAGCAAAGGCCCGCTTTGTAGTCATGTCCTTCCCCTGAATCAATTAACTGGCTGGCCCTCATTCAAATATTTGGTCAATATTCCAGAAATGGAGATTTCAGAGGCAGATTGAATGAGCCAGATAGTTACAGACATTGATTGAACTGAATAAATATTCCCACACAGAATGAATTTATGGTGCCAAGCCATATTCTTCTTTACCTCCCTCCCATCCCCATCCTTCCAAAAAGGCATCCTTTGAGCCAACTAAATGGTCTTAGGCTTTCCTGCCTACAATCCCTAAACTACCTAGGTCCAGTATTGTTATTAAACCATGTCCCACATCACTTAACTCAAAGAGAACTCTGAGATGCTGAACAACTTTAAATGAACCTCTCTGTATATAGAAGGTTATTTTAAAGGGAAGGGTGCCTTGCTCTTCAATGAGAATTTAATTTTAAAAATGAGCTTAAGTCACAGCAAAAGACATTTAGATCAAACACAAAGAAGCACTTCCTAATTGAAAAAGCTGGAGATTCTCTATACATTTGTTTAAGCATCAAAGAGATGTTCATTAATCAGATAACAAATATTTTTTGAACACCATCTATGTTTAGGGCTCTAATAATATATGGTCCATATGTTCAAGGCACATATAATTAAGCCATGTGACCTTGGGCAAGTTACTTAACCCCAATTGCCCTCCAAAAAGCAATAAAAAATCATTTTATCCAACCTTTTCATCTTCTAGATGAGGGAACTGAGATTCAGGGAGGAGAGGGGTTGTCTAAAGTCTCCCAGGTAAGGAGTATTAGGATCTTGATTAGAACCTGTGCTTTCTTTGACTCCAAGTTCAGTGTTCTTTCTACTAACCCCACACCAGTGACTCTTAGAGTTGGAAGGGAGCTCAGAGGTATCCATTCCAATCTTTGACCAGATTCATTCATCCCTTCTGTGGTCATCTAATGTCTACTTGACGACCTCTAGTGATGGAGAGAACCCATTGCCTACCTAGGGAAGTGGATAGAACACTGGGCCTTGGGTCAGGAAGTTGTTTTGTCCAACTCTTAGTGACCCCATTTGGGGTTTTCTTGGCAAAGATACTGGCATGGCTTGCCATTTCTTTCTCCAGCTCATTTTACAAAAGAGGAAACTGAGGCAAACATGGCAAGTGACTTGCCCAGGATCACACAGCTAGTGTCTGAAGCCACATTTGAAATTAGGTCTTCCATTCTCCAATCACAGTGCTCTATCCACTGCACCACCTAGTTGCCCCTGGATTCAGGAAAGACCCGAGTTCAAATCCAGCCTTGTATGCTTCCTAGCTCTGTGACCCTAGGCAAGTCATTTAACCTCTCTTCCATAGTTTCATCCTCTATAAACTAGGCATAATAATAGCACCTATATCCTAAGGTTGTTGTAGGAATAAAATGAGATATTTGTAAAGTGCTTTGAAAAGTGTATATATATATATATATGTGTGTGTGTGTGTGTGTGTGTGTGTGCTATTATCATGATAGTTCATATACAACATATCACATATTACTTTGTATAAATGTGTGTATGAATATATATGTGTGTGTGTGTATATGTGTTTGTGTATAGTTTTCTTACAATTAAAACTGGGTTCACTTTGGACAAAGGATTGGGGAGAGCACTTAACAGGGGCAAGGGGGACGGGCATGAACAAAGGCAGGAAGGTGAGATTAAAAATGAAGTATTAGAGGAACACAAATTAGAGAGAAAGAATTAGGTGAGTAGAGGGTTTCATAAATTCTCCTCCAGGTGTGTGATCAACTGAATAAGGGAAGAAGAGAATCTAAGTTCTTTGAACTGTCTGAAAGGCCAGGGGCTCTTCACCTTTTTGGTATCATGGACCCTTTGGCAATGTCTGTTGAAGCCCATTAACCTCTTCTCAGAAAGAAAAAAGTAGTTTCCAAATGTATAAAACAAAATACCTAAGATTACAAAGGAAACCAAGAGTCAGTGAATATATGTGTGTATGTATAGATATGTGTATGTATATATGTGTGTATATATATATGTATGTGTGTTTGTGTATAAAAATAAATTTTTCTATCCAAGTCCATGGCCCCATGAAATCCCTTGGGTTAAAAACTTCATGTAAAGGAGAGAAAAGGGATGGTCTCACTTTTCCATTTGTATCCCCAGGTACTTAGCACAGTGTTACACATAGTAAGCACTTAATAAATTCTTGTTGATTGTAGGTTGATGGAAGACAAAAGAATTGCTTTTCAGCATGAAGGACCCATTTCAGGTTAAATGATGTAGTGAGTCTAGTCTATTATTTCCCCAGGAGCATTGATTGATTTAAGAGTAGGAGCAGAGAAGGTCTGATGGAAATGTGGGGAGGGTGACGCAGGGTTGAGAAGGGGTAGAGGAGGGAAGGACAATCAGGGTAAGGCATTCCAGGGTAGAAGTCACTATGACCTTTGTTTGCCAGTTTGCCATAAAGTCAGGATGATAAAGGGAGGAAAGTTAAGCTGGAGCTGGGATGATGGATGGACTAGGAGTTGAGGGAAGTATTCAAGGAATAGACATATCATTACATCCTGAAAAGCAAGTCTAAGAAGAGTAAGACAAAAGGAGAGATTGAAAGACAGGAGATTGTCATCAGAGAGGGGAATTTTTGAAGGGAATCAAGTCTTAACATTTTAGTGGCTAAGATAGTCAAGTCATAGTTATGGGTGTCACACCCACTAATGAACTGTGATGCCAGGGTTTTGGAAAGGTTCATTAATGCAAGCACCAAAGTCACTAGGTAAGAGGGCAAGGGTTGAGCTGGAAAGGAAGGTGCCAAACTCATTGATGAAGGAATTTCTCTGTAACAACCACTCATAGGTTGTACAGGGAGGGTCTGGGAGACACCAGACAGGAGGGAATATGCCAGCTCCTCTTCCTGGTCCTATCTGTGCATGGGGAGATGGGGGAGGAGGAAAGGGAGAAAAGAACAGCCAGTACTGGTCTGGAGAGACTGGCAAAGGATGAGGCATCTTTAGGAGAAAGCCAGGTTTCAGTGAGTGCCAGAGGATGAAAAGTGTGAAAGGGAAAGAGACCTAGGAGGAAGTGAGCAGAGACTGTCAACCATACACTGAGCAGATGACATTTAAGGTCCCTCACAATTCCTGTTCTCTGATTTTTGAGATTCAGTCCTGGAATGGTAACTTCCTAAGTGACCCCCTAGAAGGGGGAGTGATTGGTATCCTCCTTAACAGCCGGATCAAATACGCACAAGCTTTTGTCCTCTTTAGAAGATACACAGCTGCCACGCATCATGGCTGTGCCTTCCTGCCTAAGGTTCCCTTCTGTAAAATGGGATGGGTCCCTAGCTCTCCAGGGGGTGAAATGCCACAAGGTCGGGCCTTAGCTCTTTCTCTTCCTTCAAAGGGTGGTAGTGAATGAAAGGATTTGTTTGAACTCATAATTAAAAGAGACTCAGACTGGAAATAGAGACCTCTTATGCCCCCAACCTCCCCTCATCCATCCTTAGCATCTGGAACACCTGAACCTCAGAGAGAAAAGCATTTCTGTAAATGTTGCCTTATTACAAGAAAATCTCCTGTGGAGAACAGTCTGTTTCCCTTCCCCAAGATGAACCACTTTATAGCCATGTCTGGAGACCCGTGATTTAGGTCCTGTCCAAAGGAGGAGGACAAGAAATGGAAAAACCTGAAATAAACTCCCTAACTTTCCAACCCCCCTCCCACCTTCTACCCTCTGAATCATACTTGTACTTTTATGGCTGTTTTCATCCAAGAAATTCAGGGAAGTTCCCACAGGCTCAGAGAATTAAGGAGTACATAGAGTATTATCCAGGGAATGAAAATGCAAAATCTTATCCTTTGCATGTAAAGGGAAAAGTGAGGTACAGGATGAGAAAACGGTGCATGTCCTATGAAGAATATGTTCACCTTCCTCTCCACCAACCCTGTTCCTCATCTCCTTCTCACTGGAGCTTGAGACTCACCTCCTACAGGAAATAAGGAAGTCTGCCCTTCCTAACTTTACCCGAGTCTGCTTATGACATTGGATCACTTTAGTTACCATGAACTTAGTGTGTTTACTTGGAAAGGAGCATGATGGAATGGAAAGGGACTTGGAATTGGGGGTCCTGTATTCAAATCCCAGCTCTCATACTTACTCCCTACATGGCTTTAGGGAAGCCACCTAACCATTCTGGGTCTCCCATCTCAAGCCAAGCACCTTAGGCTGTATGATCCCTAAAATGCCTTCCAATTCTGAATTCTTTGTACCAAACTTTTATACTTATGTGCCCCATCAATTTTTAAAAAGGACATACCCTTGATATATGCAAATTTATTTATAAATTAAATACATGCACTACTGGGCAATTTACTCTTTCCAACTCAAAACAAAATGGGAAGGCAGAGCTTTTGTTCACTAGTCCCTGTGTCTAAGCTTGTAGAGTCTACCTTCCAGTGGGGCAGGAATTGAATGTTCAAAGTGATGGGGGGTGGGGTAAATTTTCTCAGTGGTACCTGTATAGTAGCATCTATGGGTACTCTGGTATCATCAGATAGATTATAATTGAGGGACCAATTGCAGGGGAGGAGATTGAAAGGGTATGGGAAGTTGGGAGATAATGGCTGAAGGATAGATGTGGTTATATTGAAGACAAGCCCCATGGATGTCTGGCTATTGGAAAAATGAGATTTGACCTTTCTTACAAGCCTTTGATTAGTTAATCATACACACACCTCTTGGAGTTATATTACTACTCCCCTAGCCTCTGTCCAGTGTCCTCCCCCATATACACATTGCAGACCATTAGTCAAGTGGCAGATTTGGGAATCAAACCCATGTCCCCTTGCTGGGAAATCCAAATACAACAAACACACTTTCGACTACAGTAAGCTCTTATTTCTAGTTTTCACCTTCCTTTTCCTTCCCCATATCTTCATTAATACTTTCAGCATTTGTAACGTATGCTTTACTGTTCAAGCAGAGACTGAAATATGGTAGAGAGAATTTCTGCATTGGGTAAAGGGCTAGAGAAGACCACTTCCAAGATTTTTTCCAACTCTGAAGAGTCTGTGATTCTAGGATAAATCATGGCTGGTTCCCTACCCTCAAGAACGTTATATTCTAACTAGAGAGACAAAATTAATACACATGGTACAGGTGTGTGGATTTTGGAGGGAAGGTAGGAGAATAGTGTGGACCAAGACACAGAGGTGGGAATGAGCTTGTTTCCTGAGTGAGAGAAAAAGAGAACACTGATTGGCAAGATGAAAAGTTGGTGTATTGGCAAAGAGTAGGGGATAAGCCTATATAAGCAGAATGTAGTCAGATTGTATAAGACCTTGAGAACCAGCCAGAGTAGCTTCAACTTGTAGTGGTAAAAAATAAGAGACATTGCAGGTTCTTTAACAAAGTGGTAATGTGGCAGGCAGTTAGGGGGTGCAGTGGATAGAGCCCTGGGCTTGGAATCAGAAAGACTCATCTTCCTGAGTTCAATTCAGCCTTAGATACTTACTAGTTCTGTGACCCTGGGCAGGTCACTTCATCCTGTTTGCCTCAGTTTCCTCATCTGTAAAATGAACTCGAGAAAGTAATGGCAAACCTCTTTAGTACCTCTGCCAAAAAAACTCTAAATGGGGACAGGAAGAGTCAGACACAACTAAAAATGACAGAACAAATGTGGCCTTTTCCAACTTTGGTTCTGTGTTGTTTTAAATGTTTATCAAAGGTAGCCCGGTCTATCTCAGGAGGCAGAGTTTTTGGCCTTGCTAGAGATCTGAAGGACCACTTGCTAGGTGTCTTGTGGAGGGGGTTTTTGTTCAGGCCAGGATTCAAATAGCTGGCCTCTCAGGTCACTTCTAACTCAGAGATTCTGTGGGTGGTATTTTAGGAAGTTTCTTTGTCCAGGAAACCCACCCTGTTTATCCCCATGCCCAGCAGCCCTTCTCTCTGCCAACCAGAGTTCCTTTGGCAAATTGGCAATGCTCAGCCGCCGAGGTTAAGGCTTTGTTTGAAGGACAGATAATTAATCCTGCAAAGTAATCCACATCACCCGTTTTGGCGGATTTATGGAGATAGCCTCTGTCCCGGAGACTCTGCCTCATCATCTTTCATTTCCCAGGCAAAGCAAGTGACTTGTTATATAACAGGCCCCTCTTCAGATAAGACTTTTCATTTAGGGGAGTTCTCCAGGCTAAGGGAGATTGATATCCCTTGGGCAGGGGCTGTAACCAGCAGCAAAATTGGGGTCAGGGTGGAGGGAACAAAGTCACTTGGAGGGAGAGACCAGGGCTGGGGGCCCATTGCCTTTGGCACTGCCTGCATCCTGACCTAACCCCTTCTTTTCCCTACTTAACTGGAGACAGGAATTGGGTTTTTCAAAAAGGACTAACTTTTCAGCTCCGGGCCTCAGTGTTGTCATCTGTAAAAGACTTGAGCTAGATAATAACTTTTATAATTATAGTAATAGTAAGAACTGACATAAAGTTTACAAAGCATTTGCATATGTTGTCTCATTTGGATCTCCCCAACACCTTCATGTGGTGGATACCACTGGTATAATGTATTGGATGTTGTTGTTTTTTTTTTGGAGGGGGGAAGGCAGGGCAATTAGGGTTAAGTGACTTGCCCAAGGTCACACAGCTAGTAAGTGTGTCAAGTGTCTGAGACTGGATTTGAACTCAGGTCCTCCTGACTCCAGGGCCAGTGCTCTATTCACTGTGCCACCTGGCTACCATTCATCCTTCTTTTATAAAATGAAAAGAACTCGGGCTCAGGTAGGTCACATGGCTAAGTTTTATCCAAGGCAGGGTTTGAACCGAGGTCTTTCTGACACCAAAACTAGCAATGTATCTACCACAACATGTCAGAACAGGTCTTGATCTATGGCTGGGCCTGTAGATCCCCCCAGGTCTGTAGATGAATGTCATAGGGCTATAGTTCCTGGAACATAGTAAATACTTAATAAATGCTTGTGGTTTGATTGACTGATGGGAATCAAGAGAAGGATAATTATTGTTGCTGTTGTTAGTGTTATGTTACTAAGTTAAGTTACTTAGAGCTATGTGCCAGGCACTGTTCTAAATCATTTCACAAATTTTATCTTATTTGATCCTCACAATAACCCCTATTATTATGCCCATTTTACAGATGAGGAAACTGAGACAGACTGAAGTTAAATGACTTGCCCAGGGTCACACAACTAGTAGGTGTCTATGGCCAGATTTGACTGACTCCAGGTCTGAAACTTCAGAATGGTGCCACCTTCCTGGGAAAATACATACTTTAAAAAAAAACCCAGAGGAAAGAATTGAACAATTTAGAGAGCATGGAACTCTTAACCTGAAATATCCCTAATATAATCACAGATAGCCCATCCAGTTTTCTGGGGCTTCTCTAACCCCTAATGACCTCGTCCCAGGTCTGGCAACCTCACCAACCCCAAAGAGTCCTGCAGGCCTCCAATATGCAGCCAGTCCCTCCAGCACCAGCTCAAAGCTAGCTTCTCTCCTCATTCTTCCTACCAAATACAGGCTTTTATTTTTTAATTTATATTTTTATTTATTTATATGTATATTTTTATTGAGTCCTTTCATTCTTCTTTAAACAAACATCGTATAGAATAGAGGAACAGGGCAGAGGGGAGGTCCAGCCCTCCTTTACCCTTGCATATTTATATCTTTGTTAGGTTGTTTGCCTGTTTCCTCACTTATACAATGGGCACATTAATAGCACCCGCCTTCCATGGCTATTGTGAAGATCAAATGAGATAATATTTGTATGAAGTTTAGAATGATGCCCAGCATGTAGCCCTATGTAAATGTTAGCTCTAACAATATTTATAATTAATAGCAGCAACAATAACAATTATTATTATTCTCTTGATTTCTAGCAGTCAGTAAAGCAACAGTGGGTGGAAGGATAGCTGCCTTAGCAAGGCTGGGGAGGGTCTAGGATCCTTGTTCCCATGGGCCCCGAATCCTTCGCCAAGCTGGGTGGACACTCGGCGGTCAAGGTTGGGGGGAGGGATGCTATCTACCCAATCTGTCCAGTGAGGGTGCCTACTGGTGGAGGCAGAATTTCTAGTTGCTAAAAGATAGGTGGCCTGCCTTGTCAAGTGGGTGAGACCTCGATCCAGGCCCTGACTTTGCCCCGTTTTTTGTAATCCTGTACCTGCCCTAGTTCCATTAAGTGTCGCTTGACCTGCCCTAAGTTGGGGATGCGAGCAGAGAGAGGTCTGGTGAGACTGTGGGTCCCCTGGCTTCTGGAATAGGTGAGGACTGAAGGGTTACAGGCCCCCCAGGGCAGGGAGCCAAAATTCGTGGGTGATTTGGACTCCACCCCTGGCAGGCAGCTGAATCCCCTCTCTGGGTCAGGGCAGCCAGCACAGGGCAGCTGCTAGGCTCTGGAGGAGCTGAGCAGAATTGGGCTCCAGCCTGGGCAGAGGATGGGGGTAGGGAAGAAGGGGTACTGAAACTTCAGGAGTACCTCATACAACATGTTAGTCGAAGGCTGATTAGTAGAGGGAGAAGATTGAGAGGTGAATGGCGGCCCCAGATGCTGTCTCTGGTGCTGAAAAAATGTAGCAACGGGGCCTGGAGGGCTCATTTTAAAAGCAGGCAGGAATTTGTTCTCAGCCCGTTTCCAAGGCTCCTGTTTAGTGCATCTCACCTCTCCCCAGACCACATCACAATTAAACAGCAGGCAAATCTTCCATTACATCCAGTAACAAGGGCATAAACATTCCACCAGCAATAAAAAGAGTGTCATTTTATCAGGAGCCTTGAAAGGTATTTGACTAAAGGGTCAAAGGACTCTGAGCCCCTTGAGCACATGCCTAGGAGAGGGGCTGCTTCTCCTGGAAAGTGGCCTGAAAAGGATTTCATTCTCACTTCCCAGCCCAGCTGTTGTCTCCTTCCCTTCTCCCTTAGGGCATCTTCCAACACCCCCCCCCCCACCCTCCGCTTCCAGTGGGGACTCATTCTGACTCTACCCCATCTCTCCTCCCCTGCTGATCCCCTGGCATCCCTCATCCCTCATGCTCCCTTCTCCAGGGCCTGGAGCCCGAGATCACCTATTGGCTGAATGCCGAGCACCTTCTCCAACATAACTGCTAAAACCACATTCACCCTGATATGGAGTAAGGCACTAGGAAGGCCCCTTCCCTGCAATGGAGGGAGGATGTTGGACCTGGAGATGCTAGCTTGAGGAGGGTTACAGTGAATGGACACCAGCCCAGATCTGCATCCCAAATAAGCAAGCACCAAGCTTGGGATAACCCACGTCCTATGCTAGGGCACTACAGATAGAGACCACAAACAGAGAGCTGACTTTCTATAGCAGCCATCATTCCATTCACTACCAAGCACCCCCAGGCAAGTCACTTGCCCTTTGTAGCCTTAGTTTCCTGTAAAATGAGAGGGTTGGATGGAGTGGCCTCTAAGGTGCCTCCCAGCTCTCGGTCTACACCTGAGGTCACAGAGAGAGAGCTGAGTGAGAGAGGCGACAGTCTGTGTGAGCCCTGCCAAAGATTCTAGGGAATAAACAGGATACTTCCCCCAGATTGACTCCCCAGCCTACCCTAATTAAAGCTCTATGTCATTACCAGGCTGAGAGAAGAAGGGAAATCTGGGGGGAGGGCCTGGAACAGCTGGTATATTGTCCTGCAGGCTGTACTCCAGCCAACAGCCCCATCCATCCTGCTTGAGCCTAAGAGAGGAGTCGGACGGGGGCCAACTCTTGACGAAGGTTTTTGAGGGCCCCGAATAAACTCAGGTTTCTGCTTCTGCAGAGATGTGTTCCTTCAGATCCTTGGGTGTTTTACGATAAGAACCCAGAGGCAAGCCCCTTCTCTATAATTTGATTTTGCATTTGGGAATTGGCCAGGGAGCAGAGGTGGTGGGAGGGGAGGGGAGAGAGATAACCCAGTGCAAGGAGGGCCCTGAGTCCCACAGACAAATCCAAACATCAGTGTTACCAGGTGACTGATGCAGAAAGAAAAGTCCTCAGAGGACCTGGGTTTTCATCTTTAGTATTGACCTGTATTACCCTGGGCAAGTCGACTTCCTTTTTGTGAGCCTCAGTTTCTTATCTGTCCAATGTGGATACTTGTATGCTATCCACCTCACAGGATTTTTGGGAGAAAAGTGCTTTATAAACCTTAAGTGCTATATGAACCATTGATTAATAAGCATCAAGTAAATGCCTACTGTATCCCAGGAAGCAGCACATGGAGAGAGAACTGGCCTCAGAGCTTGGAAGACCTGAGTTCAGGACCCACTTCTGATATATATTGATTGTGTGACTCTGGGCAAATCACTTGACCTCTCTCTGCTCTAGGAAAGTAGACAAGTGTCAGGTGACATTGGGAGAGGGAGTTTAGTATGGACACTAAGTCCCAATGCCAATAGGGTGAGCCCCCAGGATCGAGGCCACCAGGCTGCCTAAAGTGAACTCACTCAGGTGGGGAACAGGTCAGGTCAAGGCTACCTAGGCAGTTAGCAGTGGGCCAGGTCTGTGAAGGGCCATAGTGCTTTCAGATTTAACAAAATAGGGAAACCTGGACTAAAAATAATAGTAATTGAATAAATGTGAGCTCTTATTATATTCAGTGGTGGTAGCTGGATAACAGCAGAGCCTGCCTCCCCATAGCCCTGGGGTGTAGACCCAATAAAGAAGGAAACCCTCATGGGGCACACTCTGCACTTGGACTCTAGGCATCAGTCCCCTCCCTTCTGGGACCAGTTTTTTACAAGGGGGTGCTCTGGGAGGCCTGGGGGCAACACCCTCAAGGTGAAGAGCAGTATCATGGTTAGGCTCTGATGGACTATTTCTATGATGATAACCGTGTCTGTGGCTGACTCCCTGAACCTCGTCCGACCACATCTATTTCTGTGCCGAGGAGCCCTGACGGAGCACAATTTGACTCATAAATTACCCAGCACAAGGGATGTGTGATGGGCTCCCCTTCCACAGTTTGTGAAAGTCATCTGCTCTCCTCCAGGTCAGTGTAGAGGCGGGAGTGGCTGGCACAGGCCACTCTGGAGACCGGCACCAAGACAGCAAGAACAGGCAGTGTCAGCATTTCCAGGGAGCTAGAGGCTTGGCGGGTAGTGAAGGAAAAGCGGGGTACCTTCCCCTATGCAGAGACCTGCTGTAGGAAGTAGAGTGCTGGGGATTGAGGAGGGTGCAAGGTGGCAGTCCAGGAATGCAGCCACCCCCTCGGCCCTCGTCTTCCCAGAAGACCCCATCCACCCTGTTTGGCTCTAAGCTGGAAGGAGAGAAAGCAGGTTCCCCCATCTCTAAGGAGAAGATAAACTGATGCTGGCACCAAGCATCTGACAGACCCTGTGCCCAAGCTCACCTTTGCCGGAGAGCCTTCTCTAATGAGCCCTCTGGCCTTCAGCCCTAGTGTGCTTAAAATGTGACTCAGAGTCAGGTCCAAACCACACTCTCCAGCCCTCTGCCCCCATGGCCAATGCCATTAGCTTCTGCTTGTCTTGAGCCTCTTTATTAGGGCATGAGGGTGGAGAAGGATGACTGTTACACTTTGCTTCAAAAGACCAAGGTTTGGGGCAGCTGGGTGGCATCATAGATAGAGCACCGGCCCTGGAATCAGGAGGGCCTGAGTTCAAATCCAGCCTCAGACTAGCTGTGTGGCCCTGGGCAAGTCACTTAACTCTGATTGCCTCACCAAAAAAAGCCAAAAATCAAAAACAAACAAACAAAAACCCAGGTTCAAATCCTCCCTCCAGGACTTCCTAGGTAGACAAATCACTTAAACTCTGTGGGTCTGTTTCCTCACCTATAAACCCAAGGGGATATGGGGCTAAGGTAGTTTCTAGCTCTGTATCTAGGATCCTAGTCTCCTCTAAACCCTGTGAGGCAGGTGGCACTACCTGTAGCAGCTAGCTAGAGAGAGCACTGGTCCTGGAGTAGCAAAGATCCGAGTTCAAATTCAGCACTTCTAGCTGGGTGACCTTGGAGCAGGTCACTTTGCCTCCATCTGCCTTCATTTTCTCACCTGTCAAATGAGGATAATAATAGCACCTAACACACAGGGCTGTTAGGAGGATAAAATGAGAGTATGTGAAAAGTGCTTAGCCCAGTACCTACCATACAGTAGGTGCTTAATAAATGCTTGTTCCATTTCCCTTCTTCCCTTTATTTTTCTGAATGAGGAAATTGAGAACAGAGGGTATAAGTGACTTGTCCGAGGTAACACGTAGTAAGTAAGCAGAACTTGGTTACAACTCAGATTCTGTGACTCTAGGTTGTGTTAAAGGCTTTGTAAACAATAAAGTATTTTAGAAATAGTAATAATTTAAATAGCTACCATCTGTATGCCACTTTGGGCAGCTAGGTGGTACAGTGGGCAGAACACGGCTTAAAATCAGGAAGATTCCTCTTCCTGAGTTCAAATCTGGTCTCAAACACTTACTAGCTGTGTGACCTTGGGCAAGTCACTTCACCTTATCTGCCTCAGTTCTTCATCTGTAAAATGAGCTGGAGAAGGAAATGGTAAAACACTCCAGTATCTCTGCCAAGAAAACCCCAAACGGGGTCACAAAAAATCAGATAGGACTAAAAACAACTCAATGACAACAACCACTTTAAGGATGCCACTTTAAGGTTTACAAAGTGCTGTAAAATATTCTCTCATTTGATCCTCCACAACAACCCTTAGAGGGAGATGCTATTATTATCCCTATTTTACTGATGGGAAAACCAAGGCAGACAGAGGGTAAGTGACTTCCCTAAGATCACACAGCTAACAAATGTCTAAGGTCAGATTTGAACTCATGTCTTCTTGACTCCAAGTCCCAAAGCTCTATGCACTGCACCACTAACTCAATGAAATGTGAATTATAATAGTAACTTTCTTTCTTTCTTTCTTCTTTCTTTCTTTCTTTCTTTCTTTCTTTCTTTCTTTCTTTCTTTC
>NW_027187353.1:1618114-1664671 GCF_028583685.1 Petaurus breviceps papuanus | reverse complement strand
CTTTCTTTCTTTCTTTCTTTCTTTCTTTCTTTCTTTCTTTCTTTCTTCCTATCCATTCATTTATCCATCTATCTTTCATATAGATAGAAAATTACTATTTAATATATGATATACTATACATGTAACATATATATGTATGTATTATACCTTCTCTACGCAGGTATCTCTCAGTCAGTAGATTTTTATGCTGTGCTATAAGGGGTATCTGTGACCCTGTTACCCCTTCCCACCATGGCTCTTCTCTGTCCCATAGACCTCAGCAGGGTAGACCATTTGTCAGGTTATGGACAGCTGGGATGAAGTCTGACTCCCTGCACACCCTCAACCCAACTCCTCTCCTTGAGTACCAGATCATTGTCCCCTTTGTTTTCTTAAATGTCTGCCCTCCCCCCACCCCCTCTGCTTCTCCCCCAAAAGACAAGGCCTTTTAGATCATCAAAAATGAAATGATGCTTATGAGAGGTCTGAGATGACTTTATCAGAGCACGTAAATCACCGTGATCACACAGCTTCTCCAGAGTGCCAAGATTCTGGTGAATTATGGTAGGCACAGGGCTGAGCAGTGGGAGGGGGAATGCTGTACATCAGCACAGCTCCTATCCTCAGGGCCAGCAGAGTGAATCCTTTTCCTTAGATCAAACCATCCTTAGATCAAACCCCAGTCCACCCCCCAAACCCCAGACCCTGAAATAAAATGGGCCAGAACTAAAAGAAATTGGGCTCTGATCAGTCCATGTTGTCTTGAAAGGTCAGATAGAGCCCTTGGCCTTGGGACTACCCTGTGTCCAGCTTTGGGCTATTCCCTTCCCCAGAATCTTTCCATTCCTCAGTAGGGGCTTACTGTGCCCTAGTCCTCCAATTAACCACCCCCTAGGAAAGTGCTGGGGTTGGGGTGAGGGAGGAAGGAGGTTGGACTTCATCAAAGCAGAGGTCAGGAACTGAGGTGAGTCCACATGCTTCCTACAGTAGAAGGGATGGCAATTCTTCCTTCTTTGGACCCCCTATCAAATGCCAGGCAGGAAGGGGATCAGCTAACCAGCACTAATGCCCATGACATTTCACTGTTACTCTAATAGACCCAGCTCCCCAGTGCACCAGGGTAGCACCCTCACTTGGCTTCTGTGCCTGCTACTCTTGACTGGCAGCTCTCCTGGACTACAGAAACTTCTCTTCCTTAATTCAACTGAGACACAGGGTAGGAGTTGGGGTGGAGGTGAAGGAATTCTAATCGATTTACCAAAATCTAATAGAATGAGAAAAATGTAAGGGAAAAGGAATAAATATTTGTTAAGCACCTACTAGATGCCAGGCACTGTGCTGATATTACCTCTTAGATCTTCACAATAAACCTGAGAAGCCAATTCTATTACTATCCCCATTTTTCAGATGAGAAAGCTGAGGCTTAGAGAATTAAGTGAATTTTCCCCCACGTTAATAACTAATTAGTTGCAGGAAATGGATTTGAACTCAGATGTCCGACTTGAGTCATGCACTCCTTTTCAACACCAGGTTCTCTCTCAGAAAATAAAATCTGCCAATGAATATCTAGATTTGTGAATAAGAGACATAGATTTGAATCCTGACTGCCAATAACCAGCTTCTTAACCTTGGGTAACTTCCTTAACATCTCTAAGTGAAATTTCTTCATCTCTAAAATGAGGGAGGTGGTCAAGCCTCCAAGTCATAACCCCAGGCCTTCTCAGCAGCATCTCCTCCAACAGCATCTCCTCCATCCCTCCTCTCCAATGAGCTGAATCCCAGGGTTCAAGACAAATTTCAAGTCCCACCTTTACCAAGAAGTCTTCCCTGACCACCCCCTAGTCCACAATGATTGTTTCCTCATTTGGGAATGATTAAATGAAAGAAAAATGTGTGTGTGTGTGTTTTATCGTCTGTGTATATGCTTTGCAAAACTTATAGCTGCTGCTGACACTTGACATTTACCCCCTTATAGTGACCTTTTCCTGATGTGAGGCTTGTCTCTTCATCTAGATTGTAAGTCCCTTGAGTTCCAGGACCATGCTTTCTTCTAGAGTCCCTTGTGTTTAGCCCAGTGATCTCCATGTGATGGGCACTCAATATATGCGTGTAGATGACATCGGTGCTGGTGACCTAGAGAAAGAGTCATTTATGAAGGTGATGTGGTCACACACCAGTATATTCATATCAGTTCAGAAGGCTAGACTCCCATGTTTCTATCATATAAACTGTGGCATCCTTATCTCCACCACAGACAATAATGGTGGTCAAACTGTATTCCACCACTGTTATTGGGAGACAAGAAGACAAGACCTCCCGGGGGCTCACTGTGTGCTGCTGTTCCATTATGTCTACAAGGTCACACTCTAACCCCAAGTGATCAGTGACCTAACAACTTTCCCTATACATAGCCACTTGGGCTAATGATGCCCTGTAAACTGGGGCCAGTTACTAGCAAATTAATTAGTCAGGTCCTGCTAGTAGTTCTATTATGAAAGATAACCATTTGCTAGCTTATGCATGGTCTTGTGCTCCATTTTAGGAAAATGCTGAGGGAGGTTAGGCCCAGATTAGGAAATATGCGACTATGTGATTCACATATATTTGTGGAAATTCAAACTGTTTAATCTGGGGGGATAGGGAGGAAACAATAATTAATGTACAAGTATATTCATATGAAATAATAGTATTGTTATATAATTATAACAATTCTAATTAACTAAAGGAGAATTCCTTTTACTTAAATAAGCATATAATTAGAGTTCACAGATGAACTCTATTAGAATGATCTGTTCACTCATTTGTGAAGTTGATGATATTATTCTCTGTTTTGGGACTTTGTTTTTATTTGTGATTTTTTTAATTTTAATTTTGCTTTTTGGTGCCTGAGTCTTCCTCTCCAGTCTAGCTTGGAAGTACAGGGGCCATTCACAAGGCCAACCCCACTGCTGATTGGCGCAGGAGCTTTGATCTGCTCCATTTTCTCCCTGGCAGGGTTTACCTTTCCTTAGACAGCCTGGTGGAGCCCTGCTCCCACAGGCTCTCCCTATAGGTGCCATACTTAGAGCAGATACCCTATTGGCTTTAGCCCCATTTCGTCTCAGATGCATCTCACTGCATCTTGGGAATCCAAGTTCAATGAACCCACTAGTCTCACCTTCCTAGTAACAAGGACTATAGGAACATCCAGAATGTTTTCAGGCTTTTGACATTTCAAATTCCCATGACACTTTTAAATTTTTGAGGTGGGAAGGGTCTAGAGCTATGCTCTCTTGAGTATAGGAAACATTTGTTGTGAAAATATTCTCCTCCAATGCAAAGCAAAAGCTTATACATAATGTAGAGTCAAAAAGAGTTGTCTAGGACAGTACTGTCAAAGCTGGACCCTGCCCAACAATCCCAAGTACCGCCTGAACCAAATTTAATTGCATTTGGGAAATATTTAATGAAATAAATAAAAATACAAGAAAACATTACATTCCATTTTTAAACTAAGTCACTGTGAAGCCAGCCGGAAATCCTTATGTATGGATCAATCATTTCCCCCAACCCCATTTCTATTTGAGTTTGACATCAGCTACAGGGAACTAAAAGAATAAGTGACTTGTCCCAGGGTCACCCTGAGTCACCGTGTGTGAATAGAAAAATCTTCCTAAATCTGAGGCCTGTGCTTTGTCTCTATTCACTATAGATCACTGTCTCTGGGCAGCTAATATTAATAGTTTGTGTGTATACAGGACTTGAAGGCTCACAAAACACTTTGCCCACATTAGCTCATTTGTCCCTCACTACTACCCTGTGAGACAGGCAGTGAAATTATGCCCATTTTATAGCTAAGGAAAATAAATCTCAGAAAAAGTTGTCGCTTGACCAGAAATGGACCTACTAAGTGTGAGAGCTGGGATTTAAACCAGGAGTCTTCTTACTCTAGAAACTGAATGCTTTACACTCTCCTGATCACAGTCCTTTAGAAGTGGTTTTCTGTTTGTTTGGGAGAGACTTGGGGAGTGGGAATTCCTTTCCATCCACAGCCAGAGAGCTTGAGGGAGAAAGGTCAGTGAAATTCTCAGCCTACATCTCCAGCCCCAATTGAAAGTGCGGCTGTAACCCAAACCTCTGTGAGCCATATGTTTCTCATGGAGTTATTGACTCCTGCACAGCCTGTGGACAGCCCCGGTAGCTGGTCCTTTTGTCAGTGGGCAGCTAAATAACAATCTTTAATTTATAAGGCATCTTGCATTGAGCCCATATCTCAAACAGGCTTCCAGATTTAATTATACATTGACGGAATTATATGGCAAGCTAAATTATAGGCCCGTGCTGGATGGTGTTGGGTCTGCACTTGAGCCAGGTAAAAATGCCTGGAAGAAGTGGGAGGGGAGGGGAGTTATCAGTAGGGGGAGGGGGGTGACTGCTCAAAAATAACTGTTTAATGGGATTGAGTTTGGCAGAAAAAAAGGAGAATCCAGGGCCCTTTGGAAAGAGATCTTAACACTTTCAGATCCATAGATATTGGGTACCAAGAGCTTTGAGGTTTAAAATAGCCACAGAGAATCACAGAATGTCACATTTAGAAGGGACCCCCAGGCCATTTAGTCCATCTCAAACCTAAGCTAGAATTCCCCCCTCCAGCAGCTGTGATGTGTGGCTGTCCAGTCTTTGCAGGCCTTCAGGGCAAAAAACCCCACTATTTTCCAAGGTAGCCCATTCCACTTTCAGAGATTTATATTGCAACATGGCTGCTCCCTAGGTCAGACTGAAATCGGTCACTTCTTCTGCCTCCACCCATAGTTCTACCCTCTAGAACAAATCAATAAACCTTTTATCAAACATCTACTGTGTGCCAATCATGGTGTTAGGTGCTGGGGTTATATGGTCAAAAAAACAGAATAATTTCTACCTTCCAAAAACTCATGTTCTACTCGGGGAGAATGACATATTCATATTTAAATAAACATGAAAAATATGACAAAACAGATTTCAGAGATGCACTAATATGGGGGGAAAGAATCAGGGAGGGCTTCATGTAGGAAACATTATGTGAGCAGAACTTTCTAGGAGTTGGGAACAAAGTCAGGGAGCCTTGAAACATTCAGGTCTTAGGGGCATTCAGAGAGGACAACCAGGGCCTTCCTGTAACTTGTCCTCTGAGCAGGGACAGACTCCTGACCCAAAAGAACCCAAGCTGGCTGGCCAAGGGGAAACACTCTATGTTCTGATTCATGGAAAATGGCAGCTGAAGCAGAATTTGCACTTAGTGGGCTCTTTTCACTTGGATATTGACAAAATAATAAGGCCTCAAGGAAGTGCTGTGATTGAGTGGCTCTTGAGATAAATATGGCCAAAGCTTCAGGCCCACTCACAGTCCTGAAGGCATCTTCTATCAATGGGGCCCAAGGACAGCTGGTTGACTTCAGGCCAGGGGAGTTTGGGGAAACAAAGTAACTCCCACTGGATGGGAGCGGCAGACATCATCTCTATCTGTCGCTTTATCTCAGGTCCAACTGAGTCCTGGGAATAAGTCCTGGAGGAAATTGGTATTTAAGAAATTATTGGCCTTCAAAAGTTAATCAGGACCCTTTAGGCATTACGCTGCTTGAAGGCTGTTGGGCTTGCCATTCCCTGTGCCTCATTTTCCTCTTCTGTAAAATGAATGTGTCAAATCAGATGTTCTCTGAGGCTTCTTCCTTCTCAAAATCCTGTGGTCCCACTGGGTGTGTAGTAAACCCCTGTAATCCCTGCTCCTGGGGAGGCTAGGTTGATAGGATGTTCCCACTAAGTGAGATACTGATGTGGTGAGCCCTTAGGAGTAGGGGGACCAGCAAGCTGGCTAAGGAGGGGTGAGCCAGAAAGCAGGGCAGGTCAAAGCTCCCATGCCAGTCTGAGTGGGGCCAAGTCTGTCCAGGTAAGATAGGAAAACATTGTCTTTTTAAAAAGCTATGATTTTGCTTTTTAAAAGTATTATTCCTTACAGCTTCTAACCCAGAATTGGGCACACTACATTCCTGCTGAATGATAAGTCCAAAGATTTGCAGAGAAAAAAAGGAAGAGGGAAATAGCTATAACTGAGATCTTTAATAGATTGGCCTTCTCTGAGATTGGTGTTGCTGAGAACCCCTTCTCCTCCTCTAGCCCACATCTTGCCCATGCTGCCCATGTGAAAAAGCTCCCAGGGTCTAAGGAGAGCCCAAATCTGCCTCCAGAGTCAAGGAGAGACAAAGACCAAGGGAGCCCTTGAAGCTGCAGGGGGGCAGCAAAGAAGGGAGAGGGATTGCTGTTAGCCCAGCAGAGCAGACAAACCAATTGAACGCCATCAGCCCGTGTCGCCACACGCACTGTCAACCACTCACTAAACTGCTTTTAAACCAAGCCAGACCTCTTCCCTGGGTCAAAAATCTGACAGGGAGATAACAAGAGAACAAGGAATGGAGAAGAGATTTTCATAGAGATGGGAAGGGGAGAGATGGCGGAGAGGAGGAGGTTGGGAGAGACCAGTGACAAGCCAGGTATGACCCTGAAAGAGGAAGGAATGAAAAGGCCATGGTGGGAGCCTCAGTAGCACTCTCCCTGCCATTACCCTCTGCTCTCCCCCAGTCTTCCATCCTGTCTCAAAAGGAAGAGGTGACCCTTTGCTTTCCATCTGTTTTCTAGAGTTCATCCTGACAACTCCTAAGAAAACTTGCCCCCTTACTTAGGCTCATAGATATAGACCTAGAAGAATAGTCAATTCTGTGATTTTTCAGATTGAAAGAAAAACAAATAAATCCAGACTCAGCAACATTCACACAGCTAAGTGGCAAAAACAAGATTCCAATCCAGATCCTCATACCAACCCAGCATTTTGCTCAGTAGTCTCTACTGTACCGCCATGTTTCCTTCCCTCCCCGGCATATTCACTCTCTCTCACACTTGGTTTCCTTTCCTCCTGCCTTTAGGCACGAACAAGTCTCACCCATCTCCAAATAAACAAGCCAATTCAATAAGGATTTAAGTGCCTCCTATGTGCCTAGCACAGGCTAAGCCCTGGAAATCAACTGACAAACAAAAAAACCTCAAACTTGCTTGACCCTGGGCCTCCTCTAGCCCTCTCTGGACTTCACAGCCAAACACCGCACCTAAGTGGATGACCCCCACCCCCTCCACTTCCTGATCACCAGTCTTCCCAATATGAGAATCACCATCCCTGTGGGTGTTGATGTCATCTCTGAGGTTTACAAAGCATTTTGCATACATCATCCCATTCAAACCTCACAAAAACTTGGTGAAATAAACACTACAGGGCTTACTAGCAGATATCACAGAAGAAGAAGCCTGTTCTCTGAGAAGTAATGTGATTTGTCCAGAGTCACACAGCTAGTAAATGTCTGGGAGAAAGTCAATCCCATGTCCCTCCAAACTCCAAGAAAAATGCTCTTTCTACCCAATAAACTCCATTCTCTGCCTGATAATCTGGCTTCTGTCCTCAGCACTCTGCTAAAACTACTCTCTCTGTAACTCTTTCTTGCCAAATCCCACACCCTTTTCTCAGCCTCATTTTACCTTGTCTTCTCTTCAAGTACCTGATATGACTGACTGCCCCCTTCTTGAAAAGATTGCTTTTCTCTAGAGGCAGCTAAATGGTGCAGTGGCTAGAGTACTGGGTGGAATGCTGGACTCAGGAAGTCTTGAGTTCAAATGTGACCTCAGATACTTACCAGCTGCATGACCTTCGGCAAGTCACTTTACTTCTGTCTGCCTCAGTTTCCTCAACCGCCAACCGCAAAATGAGGGTAATAATAACCTCCTAGAGTTTTTGTAAGGGTCAAATGAGGTATTAGTAAAGTACTTAGCACAGTGTCTGACACATAGCAGATGTTTAATAAATGCTTATTTCCTTCCCTCTCTTTTTTTGTGACATAACACAATTCTGGTTACAATAGTAGGTCACATTTATATAACATGTCACAGTTTACAAAGCACTGACAACACTATTAGGTATAAATTGCTTGTATTTATCATCTCCATTTTACAGATGAGGAAACTGAGGTTCAGGGACTCATTCAGAATCACAGAACTGGTAATCAACAGGGCTCAGGACTTGAACCCAGATCTGCATTGAGGGTTCTTTGTCCAGCACCAAAACTGTTTTCCATCCATTCTACCCCAGCCTGACTCCAGGCTAAAAGGCATATCCACCTGCCCCTTTGACTGTCCCTTCTCTGCCTTCTCTGTCTCCTCAGATCATTCTATCTGGGCATAAAATGTGGAAAACAGCTCTCTGACCTTGGTCCCCTGTGTAAATGGATGCTGCCTTGTGATTTCCCCTCTCCCCTCTGTACCAGTAACTGTCAAATCAGTGACTCCAGCTGCAGCCACATTCATTTTCACCCAAGCTCCAATTCCATATCTCCTACTGCCTACAGGACATTTCCCCTTAGCCTATCCACCATCACTTCAAACTTCAATAATATTTAGGAATTTATCTAAACGCTTCCAGAACAGTTTATATTTTTAGCCTACACTCCCTCAAGCTGTAAAAATAAGCCTTATTGGTTTAATCTCCACTGTTTAAAGTAGAAATTTTTTTATTCATTCAAAATTTATCTCTTTCAAGTTTCAAATGGGGAAACTTCTCTCTCCAGGATTATAGTGAATAAAGTTATATCCTCTCCACTCCCTGCACACTCACACTTGCACACACACACACACACACATACACACATCCCTCTGCCACCCACATACACCCACTTGAAACAACTTCCTAGTTTTATAGACTTTATTCTTACCCTCTGTCTTGCCTATCTCAAGGGGCCTAAATGCTCAGGCCTCTCTTGGAGGTGGGGCTGCCCTGGGAAGAGAAAACCTCCCCTTCCCAAAATGAAGCTCCTAGACCCTCCTTGCCTAGATGCTTAAAGGCATGACTTCCCAGAATCCTTAGAGTTGGGACTAAATTTTCAGAGGCTGCTTCCCACCCTTAATTCAGCAGGGCATCTTCCTTCCCTGACTATGAACCACCCCAGCAAGTCATCAAGTATACAAACGTGAAGCTTCCCTTCTGCTCAGGGGTACAGGCTGAGCAGGTAAGAAGCATCAGAAGCAAGGAAGACTGCAGCCACCTCCTGTCTGTCCTCCCATGGGATCTGGGTAAAGAATGCCTCAGGCCAGGGGCTAGGAGTATCAGTGGTGTCATTTTCCAAGTTGGAAATAAAAACTAGCTTGGATTGCTACAGGACCAGCTGCCCCTTGGGATGGGACTTCCACGCATTGAGGCAGGGGGCTTTGCTATCAGATCTCCTCTGTCTCTAGACAGCTGCTTAACCCAGTATAATTACACTCTCAACCTCGCTGGCCAAGGTTCTGAATGTGATCATAGATCATAGGACCACAGAACTAGACCTGTAAGAGAATTTAGAGGGGCAGCTTGGTGGTGCAGTGAATAGATTACCTGCCCTGGAGTCAGGAGGACCTGAATTCAAATCCGACCTCAGACATTTAACACAAAAAATCTAGTCATGTGACCTTGGGCAAGTCACTTAACCCCAATTACCCTGCCTTCTCCCCTCCAAAAAAAAAAAAGCAAAAAAACCAAGAATTTAGAAATTGGGGAGTGCAACTTTTTTCATTTTAAGCATAAGAAAACCAGTAGCCATAGAAGTTATGACCTACCCAACGTCACATATCTATTAAGGAGCAAATCCAGGACTTGAAACACAGGTTCTCTGACCACTTCAGCAAGGAGGTACAGTGGCTTGGAGTCAGAAAGACCTGAATTCAAATCCACCCTCAGACACTTGCCAGCTGTGGGACCCTGCACAGGTCACTTAAACTATCCAAAACCTCTCAGTTTTCTCAAATATAAAATGAGGATAATAATAGCACCCAACTCATAGGGTTGTTGTTAGGATCAAATATACATTTCGTACATAGTTTTATGAATATTGTCTCCTCTCTCTTGAGGATGGGAAAAGTGTTTTACCTTCCTTTGTATCTCCAGCACAATGCATTTGCACAATGCATGGCAAATAGTAGGTGTTTAATAAATGATTGTTTCCTTCCTCCCATCCTTCCTTTCTCCCTCTCTCCTTTCCTTCATGCCTTCCTTCTTCCCATACATCCTTCTTTCCTCCCTCCCATCTGTCTTTCCTTCCTCCCATGCTTCCTTCCTTCCTTCCTTTGCTGTGTTCAACAGCTGTAGCCTTTGCCCATGTGTTTGCATATACAGAATCATAGAAGGTCACATCTAAAATGAACTTTGGAGATCATCTATTCCAACCTATTAATTTTACAAATGAGGAAATTGAGGCTCAGAAAGAAGAAGCAATTTATCCACAGCTAGTGTCAGACACAGGTCTAGAACCCAGGTCTCCTACCTCGTGTCTTTTCCCACCACACCTGCAAATGGGTTTCTTTTATCAGGCCAGGTGGGAGCATGGGGATAAGTTGATGGCAGCTCATCTCACTAATGGAAAAATAGCTCAAAATCCATGCCCCTACTATTATTGAACTGGTAGCATTATCTTCATGTACTGAGGATGGCATTTATTTTTGTGGGTTTTTTATTTCTCTCCCCCTTCTTGTCTTTTCATCAGAAAATTATACAGTACCTTTTTCCAGACACTCTAAGCTAGACAGAGCACACTGCAAATTAGACTCAGGCCCCTGCCCACTGTGTCATACGCATCAAGTGGGTGAGCAGGTCAATGGCATTCGAGCATGATTAAACAAGTGTCCAAATACAAACCAGGCTGGCAGAAAACTCGCTCCTAGGACCCACATGTGGCACGTGGCTGCTGCTCATTTTCCCCAAGAATATAAACACTTTTGTCTGTGTCTCTCCAGTGCCTAATATATTATGTGCCAGATTCTGGCACATAATAAGCGAGTGATAAAGGTTTATGGATTAAGTGACTGACTGATGGAAGTTTTACATTATTACTTTTATGTTAAGGGTTAAATGTACTTTAGGGTGGAAGGTTAATTAAAGGACTAAGCACCTTCCACTCCCCAACTGGAAAGAACCAAGGCTTCTGCTCTTGCCAATCTGAGAAGCCTTCAGAGAGGATGTGGGATTTCAGGGTCTGTTTGAATGATATAAGGGAAAAGACTCGGAGGACCCAGAACAAGCCCATCTTCTCTCTCTATCCTCTATTCCATCCATCTTTCTTTCTTTCCTCCCATGCTTCCTTCCTGCTTTTGCTGTGTTCAACAGCTGTAGCCTTTACCCATGTGTTTGCATGCACCGAATCATAGAAGGTCAGATCTAAAATGAACCTTGGAGATCATCTATTCCAACCCATTAATTTTACAAATGAGGACATTGAGGCTCAGAAAGAGGAAGAAATTGATAGCTCTTTGAGGGATAAATAAGGCTTGTTACACAGAGAAACTTCCTTCCCAGTGAGGAATTCCAGCCTCAAGTGCGAAGTTCCATCCCTCAGTGCAAGGCAATGCAGCCGATATTTAAATCCATATTATGTGTGAAACACTGTGATGTCTTCCCAGCCTACGAAGGAATGGGGGGCAGTCACACCCCCAAAATACCCCCTGAGTTAAGCCTACATTGGTCACTCTCCCCTTCAGAGTGTGATTTCTTCTTTCACTTTCTGTGGGGCATTGGGTCTGCTCTGTCCCCTCCCAGAGCAACTGGGTTGTATTCATGCCAGTTCATTAGTGGGGATAGTGTTTGTAAGTGACATCTCAGTGGATCTGATGCATAGGTCAGGGAGTTAATCCTTTTCCATTAGACAGGCGACTGTGGCTGTGGCAGGTGAACTCTTCAGAGACTAAAATGTAAGAAATAACAGATCGGGTGTGAGGGCTGGGAGAGAGGCAGGTGAAGGGCTGGGTGTCTGGGGATAGGTGGATGTGTGAGGCCTTGGGGTGTGTGTTGGTAGAAACATCCAGAGGGGAGTATATGGGTGTGTGGATAGAGTTGTGCATGTGGGTCTGCTGAGGAAAATGTGACTGTGTGTTTGTGTTTTACATGGTTGGAGGGTATGTGTCTGGAAGAGCTCCTTTCACATCAGCTACCTCTTCCTCAGCCTTATACGGCTTAAAGCCCAAGATCTGAGCCTGAGTCATGTCAAAGAGAGGTCCCCTGGCCAGTTCTGCAAACACTGATTGTAACATCAAATCTCTCCCTTTGAGGGGGCCTGAGAGCAGGAGAAGGGCCCTCCCTTGTTTGTTCAGCTGGTTTCTTGTGCAATTTTATTAATAAGCCTCAACCCCACAGGCAGGGAGTCACTCTGGGGCCAGGCCGCTAAGACAATTAATTAACAAGCTTTGGACAATTATTTGGATCTTCTGGAGATTGGAGGTACCTAAAAGAGAGAGAAGATATATAGAAGATAAAGGTTTTCTCTTTTGGAAACTGCCTACTTCCTAAGGTCTTGACCAGGAGGACCCACAGAATCTCTAGGCCCCCCAGATAGACAGCTCAGCTGACTTTTGACACAACTTCTCCTATCTATTCTCCAAGCTTCCTCGTGCCCTTTACTGGCTGTCCCCAGGCCTGGGTCGCTCTCCCCTCACCTCTGCCTCCTGGCTTCTTCCAAGGCTCAGCTCAAATCCCACCTTCTGCAAAAGCCATTCCTGCAGGGCTCTGAAATTCCCCTCTGAGGTCACTTTCCATTTCCATTCTGTATATTTTATATATATGACTTTTTCCATGTTGCCTCACATTAGAATGTAAGCCCCTTAAGGGCAAGATCTGTGTTTTTGCCTTTTTTTGTAATTCCCAGCACTTAGCACAATGCCTGGAATGTCTAGGTGCTTAATGAATGTTTCTTTATTGATTGATTGGTTGATGTAGTGTGTAAAGATGTCTCAGATACAGCTTTGACTTATACTGAAATCTAAATCCACATCATAGTCATAGAAAGCTACCAGACCAGAGTTCCCGTCATTGGAGGATCCCGCCTAGTCCCCTGCAGGAGAACAGCAGGGCTTCCTTTGATCCTGCCTCTCTCCTATGACCCTTGAACTCAGGGCTCCATCCAAGAAGCAACCACTTGGAAGAGGGTGAATTTGGAACCATGGGTGGAATTTTCAAGGAAGCAAATTTAGACTTGGTCTAAGAAAAAAACCTTCCCAGTCTGTTAAAGGTGTTCACATGTACAGTGGGCTGCCTAAGGAGGATGTGAGCTCCTCCTCCTTGTGGAGGTCAAGCCCAGGCTGACTGGAGATCATAAAGGAGATTCTTAGTCAAGTACAGTTGGGGGGTATTTGGCCTTTTGAGATCACCTTGGATTGAGATTATGTGATTCTGACTCATATGAGCAAAGAGAAGAATGAGAAAGTTGTGTGTAGTTGGCCAAATGAGGCTTTAAAGACTAGAAGGGACGAGTTGGGGAATAGTGGGAAATGGAGTCGGTTGGGCAAAACGGGACCCAATTATATGATGTCAATAGCAATAGGGAGCCTCTATGGGTTGTACAGCAGGAGACTAACCAAACTACATTTTTTCCCATAGGAAAAAAGTTATTCCCTGGCCAAATGATCAGCAGAAGTTACTTCCTTTTCTACAGCTCCATGTAGACCTAAGTTCAATGCCTTTTTGCTGACAGCAGCTGGTCTCTTTTCCAGGTAACACCAACAGCATCTTTGCCCTGGACTACATCAGTGGTGCGCTAACCTTGAATGGTGTTCTGGACCGGGAAAACCCTCTCTATAGTCATGGCTTCATCCTTACAGTAAAGGTACAAAGAGCTATTTTCCAGCTCCAGGGACACCATGGGAGTCCCCTTCCAAATCCAGGGCCAAGCAGAACATACCCTCCACTCTACCCCAGGAAAGTCCCCTTTAGCCCCCTGGTCCCTCCATTGTGGGAGGAACTTTATTGTTTCTAGAAAAAAGAAAAGGAGATGGCAGAGTAGAGCAGAATGAGGCCTGTGTGACCATGGGCAAGGCATTTCATCTCCTGTGGCCTCAGTTTCCACATATGTAAAATGGTGAGAATAATACTTGCTCCCATATCACTGCTGTGTGGAAGGCACAGCTGTTTATATAAACTCTGGGCCTCAGGTCCCTGATCTCTAAAAGGAGGGAGTTGGGCTGGAGAACTCCCATGGTCTCTTCTTGCTCTAAATCCCATGATCCTGTTACCCACCCAGAGGGAATTCACACCCTGTCCCTCCAGTGCAAGTGAAGCACTCTTTGGTGGATTGGAGAAATGTGGGCAGGATGATGGGATTCATGAAAATTGAGACCTTAAAATGGAGTCAGGAAGGCTAGGTCCAAATCCAATCTCTGTCTCTCAAAATTACTGTATGGTTTTCAGCATGTCAATGAGGTTTTTTTTAATTCCCAGAATTCATAACTCCAACTACCAAAGCAGTCTACACCTGAGATATTTCACTTAGTCATCTGAAGCCCTCAGACATGAAAGTGGGGGACACAACCTGTGTGTGCCAGAGGTGGGAGGGTCAGGAGAACCTAAGTTCTAATCCTGCTGAGATGTGTGACCTTGGGAAAGTCATTTTACTTGTCTCAGCCTAAGTTTCCTCTTACATAAAATGAGAATGATAATAATAGCACCTACCTCATCAGGGGGTTTTCAGGATCAAATGAGATAATATATAAAAAATAGTTTTCACATCCTAGCACATATATATATATATGTATGTATGTATATATATGCATAGCACTTAATGAATGAAGTACGTACTAGGTGCCAAGTTATACAATGATTATTATTCCTACTATTTTACCACACTGCTCTCAAGACTTAACTTACTGATCTTTAAAAGTTTAATACATAAAAATTTATTTGAAATTTATCAAACTCAAATTTTTCCTGTTATATTTTTGCATTATACAAAAAATTTAATGACACAAGAGTAAAAAAAACTTGACAGACTGAAATGTGATACACTTTTCTCCAAATATTTTAATTTCCACAAATGTTTAAAAATACACATTAAATGCATGTTTCAGACACTCTAAATTTTCTATAGTCTCTGCCCCACAGAAGACAGAATGTGCTCTATAGACAGGGAAAATCTAATTCATATATAATACTTTGCTCACCATTTACAGCTTTATTACATGAAATGTATATGTTGACTTTAAAATCCTAACTTCTGAGCCCCAAGCTATTTGCTGATTTTTTTAAAGGAGGAATAATGGTCCAGCTCTGGTGTAGCAGAAAAAGTATTGAATTTGGACCTGGGAGACTTGAGTTCAGATTCAGGCCAGCTGTGTGACCTCGACCTCAAAACCTTTCTCAGCCTTCAATTCATCACCTCTAAAATGAGAGGGGCTTAGGAAGAGTTATTAAGTAACAATAACAACATAACAATAGTATCTAACATTTATATGGTGCTTTAAGGTTTGCTAAATGTTGTATACATATTATCTCATTTGAGGAAAGAAGTCCTGAGGGTAAAAGAGAGAGGAACTCCATTTGGGTGGCCATGACCTTGGGCGGCCTGGTAGAGGCCAGTGTGGCTAGTGCTAGACAAGTCCTCTCTTGGACATTGAAAACCCCTCACGGCCTGGGCCAGGTCTGCTCACCTTTACTCCCTCCCATAATCCACTGCCATCTTGCTGTTCTTTGCTGTCCTCAGGGACCTTCCATCTCCAGACTCCATGGATTTTTACTGACTGCCCCCATGCCTAGAATGATCTCCCTCCTCAGCTGGGCCTCCTGGATGCCCTGACTTCCTTCAAAATTCTTCTCAAATCCCACCTTCTGCAAAACCTACACACACACACACACACATATACATACCTTACGTGTATATATATATATGTATATCTATTATATGTATGTATATATGTGAATATATACACACATACATACAATCTTGTTTGTGTATATGTGTATGTGCATGTGTATGTATATCTATTATATACGTATATGCATGTATATGTGTATATATTTGTATATGTGAGTACATGTGTACACACACACAGATATATAGGCATATATACATATGGATGGAGCACTGGACCTGGAGTCAGGAAGACCTGAGTTCAAATCCAGTCTCAGACACTTACTAACTGTGTGATCCAGGGCAAGTCACTTCACCCTGTTTGCCTCAGTTTCCTCATCTGTAAAATGAGCTGGAAAAGGAAATGGCAAACCACCCCAGTATCTCTGCCAAGAAAATCCCAGATGGGCTCACAGAATTTGTACACAACTGAACAATATGTGATATATAGATATATCTTATGTGTATGTGTCTTGTGGGTATATATGTACATTCATCTTATATATGTGTATCTTATATGTATGTATCTTATGTGTCTATATGTACATAAAATATGTTTTCTATATCATGTGTATATATGCATATATAGACTATTATATGTATATATAATTATTGTTTTGTCATTCAGTCATGAGTTACTCTCTGCGACTCTGTGGACTTTGTCCATGGAATTTTCTTGGCAAAGATATTCAAGTGGTTTGCCATTTCTTCTCCAGTGTGTCCCCATTTTAGAGACGAGGAACTGAGGCACACAGGGTAAAGTGACTTGCCCAGGGTCACACAGCTAGTAAGTGTCTGAGGCTGGATTTGAGCTCAGGTCTTCCTGACTCCAGGTCTGGTCTTCTATTCATTGCGTTACCTAATTATCCCATGTATACACAATATACATATATATTTATTATTATGTGTATATAAAATATAGATCTCATATATATTATATATACTATATGTAGCTTGTGCTATAAAAGTATAAGTATTCTCTATCTTCTATGTGTGTGGTACCCTTTTATCTGTCTTACATGTCTGTATGTCTAGACCTCTTACGCCCACAGCAGTCTATAGGCTGTCTGCCTCATGAGAACAGGAGCTCCTTGGGGCAGGGATCATTTGTAGCTGTTTTTGTATCCCCAGTGCTCACAGATGCTTGCTGACTGACTAACAGAACAAGAACTAGTCCACACAATTCCTCCCAAGAAATCAGTCAGACTTTGTCTGAAGACCTCCCTGAAGAGGAGCCCCTGCTTCCCCACACCTCCCATTCCCCTTCTGGGTAGCTCTGATTGTTAGGAAATAATGTTCTTACTTTGGGCTTAAATCTGCTCTCGGGGGGGTCAAACAGAAAGAGTCTAAACCCTTTTCCATATGACAAGGGAGAGAGGGGGAAGGGCAGGGGTGAGGGCGGGGAAGGGAGGAATAAGCATTTATTAAGCACCCACTGTATGCCAGGCTCTGTGCTAAGTGCTTTACAAATGTCATCTCCCTTGTTCCTCATAACAACCTTGTGAGGTGGGTGCTATAGTCATGCCCATTTTACAATTGGGGAAACTAAGACAGATAGCAGTTAAGTGACTTGCCCAGGGTCACATAGCTAGTATGGGTTTGAGGTGAGATTTAAATTGATGTTTTCCTGCCTCTAGGCCCAGCGCTCTGTCCATTTCACCACTCTCTTCTCCAGGTTACTTATTCCCAGTTCTTTCCACCATCCCTCATATGGCATGATCCCAAAGCCCTCTGTTGTTGGGGTTGCCCCACCCTCAGAGAGCTTGCATTTTATTAAAACATTTTTTTCAGACAAAGCACTATCTCCTTTGTCCCATTTCTCTCTGAACCCCTCTCAGCCAGGTGGCACAGTGAATAGAACTACACTTCTGGGGTTCAAATCTGACCTCTGACATCTACTAGCTGTGAGACCCTGGGCAAGTCATCTAATGTCTGTTTGTCTCTGTTTCCTCATCTGTAGAATGGGGCTAATAATAGCGCCTACCTTCCAGGGTTGTGGGAAGGATCAAATGAGATCAAATTGTAAAGGTCTTAGCATGGTACACAGTAAACAATATATAAATGTTGGCTATTATTGGTATTATCAATACCGTGCTGTGAGAGGAAGCAAGGGGCAGGGCCACAATGCGCAGGAGCCACAATGCAAAGTCTCCCAGGGCCCCTGGTGAGGAGAAGCAGTGAAAAGGAGTGAGTAACAGCCCAACCTCCTCCCCACTCACCCAACAACCCAACCTCCGATCACAACCTTCCTTTTAATTAAAATCAATATGGAGCTGGGTTTGTGGCTGGGAAAGCCATTTAGGAGTATGGATCCAGCCCAGGCCACAGGGTCCCAGGAGTTGGTGTGAGAGGGGCCATTGATTGAGGAAAGGGGAGGGAGGGAGCCGGCAAAGTCAGGAAGCTCAGAGCTCAGGAAGTGGCTGTGTTCTAGCAGGTTGGAATGGACAACCTGCGAAATCACTACACTTAACCTCAGTCAACAAGGCCCTCGCTAATAGCCATAAGTCAATAAGACTCCTCTCCTCCTGGCTGCTCCTTCTTGCTCCCTCCTCTTCCATCAGGATGCCTTAACTATTTAACTCAAGGAAGAAAAAAGCATTTGGATTGTTTGAGGGGGAGCAGAGGCTGAAGTTGGGCGAGGGTTTGGGAAAATGACACTATTGCAAAAAATCCTCTCCATGCCCAACCCTTCCCCAAGGGTCGATTGATACATGTCCTTGCCTACATTGCACTGTTCTCCATTATTTCCTTTCCTTAGAGTCTAACCCTGCCTCCCACCCACTCTTTCCTATCCTATAGTCTCTGAGACTATATGACCAGAATCTTTCATCACTCCCTGATGCCAGCACTCCTTATGGTACTTAGCATAGTATCTTGATTATAGTAGACGGTCATTGAATGGTGGATTGCTGATGAGTCTTGCCTCAGTTTCCCCAATTTGTGATTTGGGATAGGGTCCAAATGGGCCTTTATACATGCCCTCACCCCCTTTCTTCACTCTTCCTTCCCTCCCTTCTTCCCCATCCTTCCTTTGTCTCCTCATGGCTAAAGTATATTTTCTCTGGCACCCAGGGCACAGAGCTATATGATGACCGAACCCCATCAGATGCTTCCTGCATCACCACCTTCAACATCCTTGTCATTGACATCAACGACAACGCCCCCGAGTTCAACAGCTCTGAGTACAGCGTGGCCATCACTGAACTGGCCCAAGTGGGCTTTGCCCTCCCCCTCTTCATCCAGGTGGTGGACAAGGATGAGGTGAGTCCCATGGAGTAGTTCTAACCATCCCACAGGACGTCCACACAAGCTGTTTTGCCTGGATCCTTTAACCGCTATTGTGTGCTGTGTGTGACCATGAGTGGGTTGTTGGCCATTTCTGGCATTAAGGTTCCCCATAAATAAAGGAGGGATGCTATTATGAAGATAAACACAGCCACATGCATGTGACTTTTAGTAGAAATACTATCCCTTAATTCCAAGGGTGTTATCATAACTGTACCAACTTCTCAACTGAAAGAACACAAAGTACTAAGGAAAAAAAGAGTCCTTGATCTGCTCCTAAAGTGCTTGGGAAATGGTGGGCAGACATTAAGAAAACTCTGCTTGGAGTCAGAACTCTCCCTCTCTCTTTGTCCCCAAGGGGTCTAGCCCCTGTTTACCCTAGTTTTTGAGGACTCTGGGGTGGGAGTGGGGAGGTAGGAATGGGGACAAGCAGAGTTACCTTGATTTGGTTCAGGCAACTTAAGGACAAGGCTGCTCCCAGCTCAGACTATAACCACTGTGCCTACTTTCCTTACCTTCAGGTTGAGACAGTGGTACCAGAGATGGTAATTGCTAGGCTCTGCCCATTGGGTTTGACCTCTCCTCCTGTCCTTGATCCTTTCACCCCCTCCCAAGAGCCTGTGACTTACTTTCTGCCTGCAGCTGGAGTTCCTTTGCAGCCACTGTTAATGAGACATGTGTTTATTATCCCCACTCTCGGACCATTTCACTGAGAGATTCCATTAGATTTTTAGCCCTGAGGTGATGCTCTCCAATTTTTCATCCTGTGGGCTCCTGTGATTCTTGGCTAACTTTTTCCCACTGCTCTGTCCTCCCTCTTCCACCATCTTGCCTTCTATAGTGTTTGATTATCAAGCCATCTCCTGCCCACCCACCCCCAACCACCACCATTAACCCCTTCTTCCTACTCTAGGGGTTTCAACCCTAATAGCTTTACCCTCCATTCCCACCTGCATTTCCCCAAACCGGACTTTGGTCCCACAAAACAACAGATCTCACATAGGGGAGTACAGCATCTCCAGACCAGAAAAGAACTCTCCCCTGCCCCAATACAAAGCTCACAAGTCCATCCCCCTACCTCCAGATAGGACAAAATCATTGCCGAGGGATGATGATAGCCAGCCACAATGGTACATGCCTATAATGCAGAGGCTGGCAGATCTGTTGAGGTTTCTGAATCACAGACAGCTGAGCCATACTCAGTGAAGCATTAACTTGGTGAGCTGCCAGGATTGGGAGGCCCCCGGGATGCCTAAGGAAGGGTCAACCAACCCAGGTTAGAAGAAGGATCCATCAAAGTTTCCATGATGATCAGGCCCATGAAGATGGAGACCCAGTCTTCATTTAAAAAAAAACTATGGCTGATGGTTGGGATACTCTGTTGTAGCATGAGAATATGCACTAGGTTAGGAATCAGAAAACCTCTATTTGAATTTTCACTCTATGGGCCTGAGCAAGTAATGTAACCTCTATGGACTTTTGTTCCCTTCACTATAAATAAGCCAGTGACCTCAAAGGTTCCTCCCAGCTCTCTTGATCTGCTTCTAAAATATCTACATAAATGGAATTGCCACAGCTCCCTCAGTGACCCATCATGGTCATCAAACACATACACTTATTGACCACTGCTCTGTGTAAGGCACTGTGCTCGGCTTTTTCGAGGTGGGAGAAGAGTTTAAGAAACAGCTCCTCCCACAATAAAATGTATTATGAGGAGAATGGATTCAAACTTGGAAGAACAAGAGTGATGTCAGGTAGTAGCATGTGATCACTGGGTGCTGTGGGGGCCACCTCGGGTTGGGCTTAGCAGGAAAAGTTCCATGGAGGTGATGGCATCCCAGGGAGGGAGCTTGGAATGGGCAAAGATGGAAGGGCAAGAAATTTCAGGTCAATTCAGCAATTTAGCATCTACTGTTTGGAAGGTACTGTGTTAGGTACTAGGGTTAGTGAGATGAAAAATGGCCCAGTTCCTACCTTCAAGGAGTTTATAGGAAAATACACACATCGGATTTTGAGAACAGTAAGCAAAAAAGTTTGGCTGGAGCATTAGAGTTTTTATTGGGAAGGGGAAGGATGAAATTCAGGGGCCAGGTTGTGGAAATCATTTGGATACAAACCAGCGAGAATGACTTTGGAATTTCCCAACTGTTTTCTGGACACTGTGGTCACTAAAATATGGTCACTATTTCTTCTCATGAAAGACAAGGAAGCCACCTTTTTAGCCATCGTATGCTTGATAGCTGTGGACCCCATTAACTCCCAATTGGCCAGATCCCAGAAAGACAGAGGTTGTTGACTGTTAGCATCACTCAGAGAATTTCATTCCATTGAATTCAATTCCACAAACGTTTATTAGGTGAGAACCCTGTTACCTGGCTAGTTGTCCCATAAATGCATTTTATGGGTCAAATATGTGCCTGAGTGAGGGAATGTGGAGGGCTCAGTGCGAACTTATCCCCACTACTAAAAAAATTAACTCAAAGAACTTGTGATTGGTTAATTTATGAATCTTGGGGCAAAATTCCACTGCTGGGCTACAGAAACTGCATAGAAAAAAGGAAGAGAGTAGCCTACAAGCTGAGGTAGTTGTGTGACCCACAACTATCCTATAAAAATTACTCATTCAACTTAATGAGGCTAAATGATGAGTAAGGTTTCTTGTAGACCTTGGACTCTACGTCACAGACCTGCTGGTTCTCAGGTCCTAGAACCACAGAATCAAGAGCTCATCCACTCCAGAACAAGGATCTCCTTTATAAACACCTTTAGTAAGGCATCTCCGAGCCTCTGTTTGAAGCCCTCACCTCCCAAGGCTGCCTTCCATTTTGGAAATGCAACTCTTCATGTGTATAATGATTTACATATGTTACTCCTTTGATCTTTACCCACTGAGATAGGCACTATCATTCATCATCTGCATTTTACAGATGAGGAAACTGAGGACAATCAGGTTAAGTGACTTGCCCAGGGTCATAAAGCTAGAAAGCATCTCAAGCAAAATTTGAACTCAACTCTCCCTGACTCTGGGTCCTGTATTCTACCCACTGTACCCAAGCTGGAAGGGATGTCAGAAGCCACATAGTCCAATGCTATCATTATAGAGATTAATTATGGTGAAGTGACTGGTCCAAGGTCACGTGGGTAATAAGCATCAGAGATGAGATGTGAACTCAGTCCAGAGTTGATGTTCCTCCCATTATGCCACACTCCTCTCGGCTTCCTTCCCAAAGTCCATCCTCCCAGAAGAGCTGCATGTCCTTGGCTGAAGTCCCATGAGAAAATTTCCTCCCTGTCTTCTCCTCTAGTGAGACGAAAACACCAGCAGCAGGGAGGGGGGAAGGCAGAGAAGGAGCCCAGCCACAGCCCATTCATATCATGGGAGTCATAACGCAAGGGACCCCAAGGTAAATGTGCCCATAACTCACCTCCATGAGCCGCTCTGGCCATTTTCTTGGCAGAGCGCTGAAGGTGGTGGTGAGCTGGGCTTCCAGCCTGCTGCTATCCTCAAGGCTCTCTCAATGTCAGTGTTGGGTGGGGGCCCACTAGCCCTTTCCCTCTTTCCCTGGGATCTTAATTTTCTTGGATGTGTTCTGTTTTGCCTCCTGGGCCTTCTCTCGGTCTGCTCTCCTGCCCCCTCCTGCCTCCTTCTGCCCCCTGGGAACAGAACTATTCACAATAACATTCGTTCCCAGCTGAACCACAGGCAGTAGATGTTGTTCTGCCTGGGTGGGGTATGGATTATTGCTTCTCTTATTATTGTTTGCTTTAATTGTCCTGGAACCAACTGATGGCTAAGCACAAAATGGAGAGAGGCAGGGTTGCCTACTGGATGGAGCCTTGTTGGACTTTTACGGTCAAGAGGACCCAGCTTCAAATTTTTCCTTAATGGCCATGTCACCCTGGGAAACTTGCTTAGCCTATGTGAGCCTCAGTTTTCCTCATCTGTAAAATGTGTGTAATAATATCCCCTGCCTCATAGGGGTGTTATGAGGATCAATGAGATAACACGGGCAACGTGTTTCACGAACCTTAAAGCAGTGCGTAATATTCTCTTATAGGTCTTGTGGATGAACCAGGGCAAGAATCAGGCAGGAACAGAGCAGTTGGGGCCAGACCAGGTGCAGGGGGAAGGGCAGAGACAGGCAGAAAGATGACAATTCTGGCCTAGATATGTAGAACGTTTCCCTGTTTTCTGTCATTCTCTGTTCTCTATTGGCCACTCTGTTCCATTTGCTGGCATGATTGAAACTTGACTCCCTCCCAAATCAGGGAGCCAGGAGGAATGTCTCAGGCTGATTTAGGAAGTTTCTTTTCAGGAACTCAGAATGTGTGTGTGTGTGTGTGCGTGTGTGTGTGTGCATGCATGTATGTGTGTATATGTGTATGTATGTATATGTGTGTATACATGTGTATATCCAGAAAGAGAAAGAGAAGTATTTATTTTATTACATACATACACACACACCCATACATACACACATATAGTTGTTTGCGTTGTTGACTCATTTTTATTCATCTCCAATTCTTCATGACTCCATTTGGGGTTTTCTTGGTAAAGATACTGGAATAGGCTGCCATGTCATCCTCCAGCTCATTTCACACGTGAGGAACTGAGGCAAACAGGGTTTAGTGACTCGCCCAGGGTCACCCAGCTAGCCAATGTCTAAGGCTGGATTTGACCTCAGGAAGAGGAGTCTTCTTGACCCCAGAACCAGCTCAGCTCTCACTGACATGGATGAGGAATTTACCTCTAATTTATAATATTAGGGAGTTGTCTGGATCCCTGAAAAGTTATCACATGGCTTTGAGGCCACTAAAATGAGTAAGTATAGTCTTAGTGATGGGCCACGCTGAATTTAAAGGCATGAAGACCTGATTTCAAACCCTACCTGAGACCCTGACTAGCTGTGTCTCCCTGGACCAAGCCACCTCACCTTCGTGGACCTCAGTTTCCTTATGTCTCAAATGAAGGTGTTGGCAGTAATGACGTCCAACTTTAAATCTGTGCTCCTACCATTTATCATTTGCCCATGGTTTCAGAAAACATTATGTGTCAGCTGCAGAACCCAAGTCTTCCTGCCTCCAAGGCTGCACATTCTTTATCTGATGTAGTTTCTCTTCCTTATTCATCTTCTCCTTTCCTCCATGCCTCTCCAGTGCTTTTGTCGCTGTCCTTCAGAATAGCGGTAAGAGGTAAGACATGTCATGTTGGATCATCTCCCTTCCATAGAGGGCTAGAGCCGAGGTACCCACAGCTGCCCTGACTCTGAGAATGGTACCCATATCACAAAGACCTCCTGAGCTACCTCAGGTTCCACAAAACACTGTCTCTAAATCATCCAGGACAGAAGAGGGGCCTTGTCTTTGTCACATAGCCAAGGGAAGAGATTTCACAGCCTCCCTTGGCCATCTGCTCCCATTGGGAAGATCTTCCTCCCACTTAACCTAAGTTTCTCTTATAGCTCCGATTGTTTTCCTTTTATTTGTCTTTAATGAAGGCAGAAACCCTTATTTTCTGACTAATGAACCTTTAAAAACCCAAAGACTTTTCTGAAGTTATCCTTAAGAGAAATTGTCCTAGAACCCCATGCTCTGCTAATAGAATTTCTACATCTTCTGCTTCCAGAGGTCAAGACTTACCAGGGTCTGAAGGGAGGAACAGGTGGATATGACCATAGTTTCAGCCTCTGATCTTGCCATTCTGGCGTGGCATGGCCCTGTCTAATTCAGATACCCACAAAAGTCAGATGACTTAGTGCTAGGACCCTAACCTGGCATCTACCAACCCTCAAAGATTACATGGAATCGTTTTAAAGGGTCCATGAATCTCAATGGGAAAAAAGTCATTTTTATTTTCACTCACCTCTAACTGAAAATTCCCTCGACTATCTGAAAACATTATTCTGAGAAGGGCCCCAAAGGCATCACCAGATTCACTGCCAGAGGAGTCCATGACACAGATGAAGAATCCTTTGTTTAATGGAATGAACACTGACCCAAAATTCAGGAGGCCCCATCTTGGCTCTACCACTCACTAGTTGGGTATCTTTGCCTGAGTCATTTTTCCATCCCTAGGACTCAGTTTCTCCATCTAGAAAATGAAAGAATTGCACTAGAATAATTTATAAGGTCCCTTTTAGCTCGAAAAATGTCTATGACTCCAAGAGGTTAGGAGAGAGAGAAAGTAGACAGCATGGCCCCATCTGTTTCTATTAACCTCCCTGTCCTGGGGCTCCCCAGGATCAGCCATACCACTTTTGCCCTTCTCACATACAAGCAAGGGTAAAACTGCCTCACTTCCCTTTTCATGCTTCCTCGAGAAGGAGGCCTGGGACCACCTGAGACCCTCTGCATATTTCTCCTGCCAGCCCAAGAATGTGGCTTTTTCTTGCTGTCTTAATACCTTCTTCAAAAAGGCTCAAAGGTGTGATGTTTATAGCAGTGCACCATTTATAAAAACGACTTGGGGGAAGAAGATAAGGAGGACTCAGGGAAGCAGAGCAGTGAGCAGAAAACAGATAGACCCCAAGTACAAAAGGAAACATGGGAGTGAAGCAGAGCCCCAGGACTTAAGATGGAAGTGACCTGAGAATTCATCTAGCTCCATCCCCACTTTTGTGCATGAGAAAAGGGAGTCCCTGAGAGGGTGCTCAAGTCAGCTGAGATCCGCACAGCCCGGAAAGAGGACTCGGGAGCTAAGCCCTGATGCCATCTTGTTATGTCACAGAAAGTAATAGGAGGCCTAGAGAAGTCTTTGGAAAGGTGAGAGATCTGGCTGTGGGTTAAGAGTCAGTCCTATCTAGAAACAGGAGAACAGTCCCTTCCATGTCCGTGTTGTCTCCCTTGATAGAATGTAAGCCCCTGGAAGGCACGGACTGTGTTTATTTTTGTCTTTGTATCTAGCACCCAACACAGTGCTTGGAACACTTAATAAATCTTTGTTGATTGATTGATTGGTTGATTGATTAGACCCCATATTCTCCAGCTCAAGGTTTCTAGGGCTCAGTCATGGAGTTGGGCAGTAATTAGAGGTCATTCTGGAAGCTTCAGCCCACAGAGAGGAACTCTCCTTGCCTCCATTGTGACAGAAAAGGACATAGGAGGGCAGAGACAAAGACTTGGGGGGAGGGGAGGCTTCTCTTCTCCCAGCCCAGAGGTTAACAGGGACACATCTGGCAGAAGCTAATTCAGTACTATGGTGCTTCATGCTGAAGATGACACAATTCATTTGTTTGAGGGGCACAGAAAAAAAGAACCTCACACACAAACCAACAACAAAGAGAATTAGTCAACTCCCAAGGGAGAGAGTGCTCCAAAATAAATAATCACAGGTGGGGAAAACCCAAATCTAGGACTAGAGTGGTATTTATTGCTCTCCACCTTCCTCCCTTTCCATTCCAATTGTTCCTGCACTGTCAGATACCCACTGTAAGCAACCTTATATTTATTTTGATTAATTTATTTATTTTTTTCATTTTCTACCAGGCCCATATCTCCTTATCCCCAGATTGACTTCTCATGTAGCTTAGGCATCAAGGCCACAGACTCCTCCCTAGCTGCATTCTCAGGGGGATCCAGATGCCTCCTCAAGACCCCCCCCCACTTCACCTCTCTCAGTCACATCATATCTAGTCTTAACTCCTAGACCTGGGTGAACCAACCGCCCCCCACACTCCCACCCAGCCCCCTAAGAAGAGCTTTGGTCATGAAACATCAATATTGACTAACATTCCAATCATTGAAACCACCACCCTTTCATAGAGAAGGATGAGAAATGAGACTCAGAGAAAGCCAGAAATTTGCCCCAGAGTCATAACAGGGCATCAGAAACTGTGCCAGGATTCAAATTCCCTTCCCTGTGCTCCTCAGGGATGTTGTTTAAGTGGAGCCTCTAGTCACATTCAACTCCCAGTTCTAGTCTTTGAGACTTTGGGGGCCAGTCCTGGTGAAATGCAGACTATACAGCCCAGACTCCCATCTCCCCCATGAGTTCTTCCACCACCCCCCCACTCAGAGAATATCAATTCATTTGCCCAAGAAAACCTAACTAGAAAGGAAATCCTACTGCAAGAGGGCAACACCCCATACAAGACCCCAAACTCATAGCTGCTGGTTGTTTTGATTATTCAGAATTTTGAATTATCTGAACTGTTCCTATTCCTTCATTAGTGAAGGTGGTCAAAAGCAGAGGAGGGCTGGAGAAGGAAAGACAAACCACTCCAATATCTTTGCCAAGAGAACCCCAAATGGGGTCATGGAAAATTGGACAAGACTGAAAAAACTACTGCACAGCAACAACATGAAGGAGACAGTGGACCGGTCCTGAAGTCAGAGAGCCTGGGTTCAAATTCCCCCTCTGTTCCCTACATCTCTACAACCTCGGGCAAGTAGCTGAACTGCCCTGGCCTCAGTTACTTATGAGCAAAATGAGATCTGAGGTTCTTAACTGGTATCCATGAACTTCTTGGGGTTTTTTCCAAAAATATTTTGATAACTGAAATTTTGGTACAATTGGTTTCCTTTGTAATCCTGTCTATTTTATTTTATGCATTTTAAAGCATAATTCTGAGAAGACACTGCCAAAGGGGCCCAAATAAAAAAAAGTTAAGAGCCCCTGGACTAAATGGCCTCAGAAATCTCTTCCACCTCTGAATCTGGAAGCTTCTCAGTGGGCCCCTTCATTAGGGAAGTGGAAGAAACTCATCTAAATTACTTGTTCAAGCAATCTCTTGGTCCAGGGTAAAACTACAAGGCACAACCTAAGTTGGGGGAGGACAAAGAGGGAGAGGGAGAGGTGCAGGCCATCATTTTGTTCTATCATTTTCAGTTATATCTTACTCTCTGTAACCCCATTTGGGGTTTTCTTGGCAGAGATACTGGAATGGTTTGTCATTTCCTTTTCCAGTTCATTTTACAGATAAGGAAACTGAGGCAGACAGGATTAAGTGACTTGCCCAAGGTAACACAGTAAGGGTGTGAGGCTGGATTTGAACTCAGAAAGATGAGTTTACCTGGATCCAGGTCCAGTGCTCTCTGCTTCACCACCTGGCTGCCCATCATTCCCACCCTGCTCAAAATGATGCCCAGAGGAATTGGGAGGTATCACTGGGACAATGTCAGTAGCAACCTCAATGAGTTCACTAGCCCTCTGCCCACTTTCCCCCACTCTACTCCATTCCCAACCCCTCCCTTTTTGCAACAGTAATAATGACTGCTTTTTTTAACCTGATCTATTGAGCTCCTGATGAAAAACTTCATTGGCCAGAAAAGATTGCCACCTTCTCTCCAACCTGTAGTCTTAGAGAGGACAGTGAGGTTAAGGGACTTGTCCAGGGTTACACAGTCAGAGTGTATAAGAACTGGGACTCAAATGCAGGCCTTCCTTCTATCCATTAGACCACACTGCCTCCTACTAATTTTATGCCTGGGTGGAGGGAGAGTCATAGAATTTCTTTGAGCCTTAGTTTTGTCACTTGTAATATGAGGATGGCAATGTCGCATGATGTAGAGAGTCCTGGGCTTGGGGTGAGCAAAGCCTGGTTCCAGTCCCCTCTGTGACCCCTCTGTTCTAGAAGGGGCCTCTGAAGCCTGTAAGTATAGCTGGCTCATAAAACACAGCATTGGTACGGGCATAACTAGACTGCCAATCTCCAGGGTTGTTGAAAGACAAGCTTTCTTAAGAGCTGGGACTAAGATACTGCCTTGTATACAGTAGATGTTTAATAGATGTTTTTTGAGTGGGAAGAATTTTGAACCGATAAAGGGCCATAGACACTGGAATTACTATTATTGGCAAGTGTGAGGCGGGTCTTCCTGAGGCTGTGGATGTCAGCTGATATTTCCAGGGTCTGGGCCCCCCACTACTGCTGGAGTGCCCAAGGGATAGATGTGTAGACTTCAAAGGAAATTCCATCTCTAGAAGAGAAGCCAAGGACAGCACAAGAAACCAGCCGGTTCTTTCCTCCCATTAATTTCTCTCCAGATGCCTTCACTGAAGTTCTTATTATGACAATGATAGCTGTTATTCTATTTTATCTGAGGCTGCCTCCCGTTGACTTACTCCCTGCCATCCTAAGCTGCCCCCCTTTCCCCAAGGATTATATGATCTCCTCTGTGGTATTTCAAATACTTCCTAATTTAGCCTTATCAGAAAGTTCAATTAGCAATGCTTTTTACACAAGGCCCCAGATCATTAGTTGAGGCAGGATGCCAGACATGCTTGGTAGCCATGATGTCCACCTCTAGTTCTTATCTCTTTCTTGTGCCCAGACCCTCTGGCTCCCAGTTCCTCAACTAGCCTCCTGGTACTCCCTAGCTTTCTGGCACTGCGCCATCCTCAATCTGTTTGAATTCATCTTTGCCACTGACTTCTGGAGGCTTTCCCCCCCTCCTTTCTGAGCTGCTAGAGAAATTCCTCCACTCACCACTTGGTAGGTTCTCTCTATGGTGCTTCTGCCGTCATCTTCTCTCATCAATGAATCTTGCCTTGAGAATGGAGATAGGGCTAACATTTGCACCAACAGTTGCACAGGGTTGCTATGAGAAGAACATTTTTCAAAATGTTAAGTGCTTTATACATTTGAGTTATTGCTGTTATCTGAGTAAGAGGATATTGATCATGCTTCTATAATGGCACCCAATTTAAAAGCATAGTGCCACAAAAGAAAAATCCCATGAAGAAAGAAATGGGGAAGACCCCTATTATTCCTCCCAGATTAGAATCATTTCTTCTCTCTCTCAGATGCCACAGTACAAACCTGGGAATCAGTATTTCCATTCATCCATCCACATTTTCTAGTCTGACTCCTCTTGGGACAGCTTAGTTCTAATCCTATAAAAGGTATGATCAATTTCAAACATAAAAAAATTTTGTACCCCAAAAATTTTCATACCTATAATTTCTCTAGCAGCTCAGAAAGGATGGGGGGAAGCCTCAGACTGCCCCCCACATCTCAGCCAGTGCCATTTAAAGTTGTCACAATGGAGAGTGTGGATGGCTTAATGCAACCCATCCCCACTACTCAATTCAAAGCCTTTGTCTTCCTCATGGGAGATTTCAGTGTACTAAATTTCAGTGGCACTTAGAATTCAGGATCCCAGCCTTGTCTCTGCCCAAGGAAGCTGTATTGTTGACCTGAGAGTCATAGAATCATAGAATTTTTGAGCTAGAAAAGAACTTAGAAATTATCTGGTCCAAACCCCTCATTTTAAAGATGAGGAAGTCGAGTGCCATAAGGCAGAGGGACTTGTGGTAGAGGGGACTGATAATGACATCCAATTCTCCTGAATCACAATTGCCTTTCCCCAATTTCAGGGGTTCTGAGACTTATTGGTGTCATAGACCCTTTTAGCAGCCTGGTGAAGCCTATGAATGTGTTTTCGGAATAATATTTTAAACACATAAAACAAAATAGAAAAGGTAACCAGAAAAACCAATTATATCAAAATGCAGTTATCAAAAAAAATTTTAAACAAATTCATGGACCCCTAGGTAAGAATCTCGGTCACATTATGAGGCTTGCTTGGAAAGTTTATGCACAAAATCTCATCCCAATTCTTCAGCCATACATCTTACCCAGCCCAAACTTGGAGTTTGTGGCTTTCTCTACTCCTTTGAAAATTTTCCCTGGGGCAATTACCCAATTTGCCACCTCCTAGTTATACCTCTGCTGGGGATAAATGGGTGTCTAGTATATCCTGCTGCCTTTAAGGACTAGCTAAGTACTTCTCAGCTGGGAGTTATACTTGTATCTATCACCCTATCACCGTGATCATGGGCTGTGAAATACCCTAATCAGCAAATAACAGGAGTATACAAATCCCTGCTGGGACAGGTGGCAAGGGCATGAAGGAGAATACAACCATCTCTTCTCCTTAGTCTCTTGAAACTTCTCCCCAAGACCACTTCTCAGTTGTTCCATTGCCCCCATTTCAAAAAAGGTGGGAAACTGTGGGGACTAGGTGTCCTTTAACATTATATATACATATATATTTTAATAGCAGAATTAAAATATCCAGATGTGTGGGATCTTCCAAATCTGCCTCCATTCCCATCATCCACAACATAAAAGAAAGCTTCATCTTTGGTATTCCCAATAGATAACCCTGGAAATAAAAGCATTCAATAACTGTGTCGATGTACTAACAATCCCCAACAAGGAAAATTTCCAAGTAAACAAACCATTAGGTTGCAATGAAAAGAGCCAACACAAACACATTCTGTTAATTTGCTAGTTGTTGATGGACTCCAGGATAGGTTAGCACCTCATTTTTTCATAGCCACCAATGGATTCCACCCTTGGGGACCTGGCTGATAATAGATAATTCAATCATACAATCCTTTCCAGTTGATTTGGTCCTTACTATGACCCCATTAGATAAGAATTAGAAATGTATCCCCATTTTATAGATGAGGCTCAGAGAGACAAAGTGATTCTGTCCAAAGTCACATAGCTAGAAGTTCGATTCCAGTCTTGTCTTTCTGCCTCTCAGACAGACTCAACAATCTAGTCCTTGCTAATTTCCTTTCCTTCTTAGCTTCTCCCTTTGATGTCCTCTTCTATACATATGCACATATAAAATTATTTTCATGTTCTACACACTCATAGACATTTTGGAAGGGTCAGAATGGTAGGGTTGGATGGTATCTAGGGTTTCTAAGGCACACAGAAAATCAAACAGAATTGAACAGGTGAGCTTATCAGTTCTGTGTGTCTGGGGTCATTGGCCTACTAGATGCAGGATAGTACCAGGGGAAGGGAGGTCACACCCAAAGTTTGTTGGCTCCTCATGGAGATCTGAAGAAAAATTGGCAGCAGTCACAAGGTTGCCCAGAATCTTGTTTTTCTATCAGAAACAGTCATAGATCGTAGGAGCATAGACCCAGAGCTCAAAATTACCTTAGCAATCACCTAGTCCATTTTACAATTAAGGAAACTGAGACCCAGATAGGTTAAATTATTTTTCTAAGGTCACATAGATGTGGTATTCAAAACCAAGGTCTCTGGTTCCAAATCCAGGGATCTTTCCACTGAACCACACATTCACCACATTTTTTCATCTTTCCAAGTTCCCCAGAGACATCTTTATTCACTTGGCATTTCAGCCCTTTTGAGTAAGACTGAATGTGTTTGAGCTAGAGCCTTCCAATTTACTTATTTTCCCAGGTTGGACCAGCAGGGTAGGTCAGTATTATTGATAAGAAAAAGATACGGGAACTGGGAGTAACAAGTGGATTGGAAGAGAGGGAGGAGGTAAGTGGGACAGGGTATTCCATGCATCTTGATATCAAATTAAGTGCTTGCAAATTCAATGCAATAATATCAAAAATTAGAACTTCATTCTAGGATAGGCATTCTTAACCTGGAATCTGGGAACTGTTTTAAAATATAGATATTGATAACAGTACTTCATTATAATTGGCTTCATTTACATTCCTGTGTATTTGTAACAGCAAGCACCCCAATATACCCAGGATAGCTGCCAACACAGGTTCTTAGATCTGATTTTCTAAAGGAAAGCAACTCAAAATGGGTTAACAATCTTGTTTTAATAAGTCAAACATACTATTTATCTAGTTCAGGGGAAAAAGTCAGAACCTCAAACTTTAGAGTATACAGGCAGAATTTACAAGTAGAAGTTACAAGAAGACAGAGAAACAAGCAGACAGGCCTCCAACTGTCTGACCATTGCATCCATACCTAATCACAGTTACCAGAGAGAGAAGCATCTGGGTTTTCAAAGCGGGGGGTCTCAATGGCTGCCCAGAGTCTTATCTGGTCAAATCACAGAACACTTCTCAAAGTGAGTCCCAAAACAAAGCCTCACATCAGGGTTTATATAGCCTTCTCCTGGCTCAGAGAATGTCACAGCCCTCTTGACTCTGCCCAATCACAGAGCACCAAGCCTCCTGCCACAGGCTCCAGGTGCACGTAAGCCTATCAAAGGGCCTAGGGACAGAGAAGATCTTAAATTTCCATTCCCATAACTGTATTTTATTGTATGTATCTAAGATTATTACTCTAAGGAGTCCATAGGCTTCTCCAGACTGCTTAATGAGGTCCATGAAACAAAAAATATTAAGAACTCCTATTCTAGGGTCAACAACTCAGGCACGTTTAGAAGACCCCTCTGGAGGGAGGCTTTTGCAGAAGCCTCTGGGAGCATCATCACCATGACCTGCTCCCCCCAACTTCTCAAATGAGGCCATTGGTTCTATGACTGATGGCCCCTGGGGTTTCTTCTCTGAGCTAATCACTTCAACCTCTGCTTCATCAACTGAAACTGAGCTTGAGTCTGCTCTGCCCAGAGTTGTTCGGGTTTCCACCCAAGACCCTCCATCCTCTTGCCCTCTTCCAGGTCCGAGCTAGCCAGCATCTGAGCTGTGCTCAGGGAAAGAAAACCTTTCTCACCTTTTTCCCTTCTGACTCATGTCAGCCCAGCCAAATAGAGATTTGGTTCCCTTAAGTTCATGTGTTCACTGTGAGTTGAGTCCATAACAGACTCTGTCCCATCTGTGTATACGCCATAGAGCACATCCCTTATCTCCATGCATCACCCATCCGCTTCTCTCCCTCCACCCCTTTTTTGAGCCAGTATCAGCCCCAGTCCCAGTTTTTCCCTGGGTACCTAGCCCATTTGAACTGGAATCTGAACAGAACCAACCCATATGCCTGTCATTTCCCCTCACCTCTTAAGCAGCTCACAGTGAAACTGGAATGTGATTTGTTCCACACCAAGTGGAAAGAGGGAGTTTAGGAGAGGTCTAGAGCATCATCTCTTTATCACCAAATATGATCAGCACCATGGACAGCTCCTCAACGTCCCCACTCTAGGCCTCCTTCTGTCTATCTTCTCCTACAAAGAAGAGATTTAGAAGTGGAAGACACCATGGAGGCTATCCATTCTATTCTATTCCCCTCTTTTACAGATTGGGAAACTGAGGCCCAGAGAAGTAAAAGGGTTTGCTTAATGTCCCACAGATAGTGATTAGAACTGAGAATTGAACCCATCTTCTGACTTCAAATGCAATGTTCTTTCTACACACCAGGCTGCCTCTATTAAGGTTTTTGCCTGGTCATAGAGAAGGAGAGACCCCTCTGTTCCTGATCTATTTCAGCCTAGGTTAGAACCCATCTGGGTTCTCAACTTATTCTGAAGTGGGATAGAACCCCACCCACATCTGGTCTAGCCTATATCTGAGCTGTGTCTCTGGGGGAAAGGTGTTCCTTTGGCCCAAACTTCTCTTTTGCTGTCTGCTCCCAATGGGGGACAAATTAGGATTCAGAGAGGAGAGAAGGGAAAATTTTATTTCCCTTTTGAAGACAGTGTGTTCTTTGAACTGTGTGTATGTGGGTGATTTCCCCTGGATATGGATTTAAACTTATATGCCTCGTGTTTGGGGGGCCTGACGTATATATTTAAAAATAAAAGAAAACCCCTCTGCTTTCTCATTCCCCTCATTTTCTTCATTCTGGATCCTAGATCCTAGTACCATAGACATATCCAGGAGGCTTACCCAGTCCAGCCCCCCCCTCCTTTTTTGCATGGGGAAACTGAGGTCCAGAGAAGCAACTTGTCTCAGGTCATAGAGGTAGAAAGTAGCAGGGCTAGAATTTAAACCCAGGCCCTCTGACTTCAAAGCTAGCAATTCTCCCTCTGTCCTGGGTTCCTCTACCTTCCTCTTTCTTTCCTCAGCTGTTAGTTGCCTCAGGATGCCTAACTCTGGAGTAGTGATCTTCATTCCAGTGTCCAGGCCCCCTCCAGATGGTCACTGGAACAGAAGAAGGAAGTGGAATCCACCTGGACACCAGAGACCTCTGTCACTGCTTCCTACAGGCCACACCATCCCTCCATTAAAACCAAGGACTAGAGAGGGCAAGCAGTCTGCCAGACACAGTAAATCCATGAGAAAACCTTGAAAAGAACCCAAGATTCCTGACTCATGTTGCTGTAGCTGTTCAGTCAAGTCCAACTCTTCATGACTGCATTTGGGGTTTTCTTGGAAAATATACTGGAGGGGTTTACCATTTCCTTCTCCAGCTCATTTTACAGATGAGGAAACTGAGACAACCAGGGTGAAGTGACTTGCCCAGGGTCACACAGTCAGGTTTGAAATCAGATCTTCCTGGCTCCAGGCTGCCCTATCCACTGTTCCCCCTAGCTGCCCTACTGACTCATATAGTCCAGTCCTATTCCCAACTCTCAGTTCTGTGTTTCCAAGAAGGTGACACAGGGGGAGGGTACTGCTCCCAGCTCCCTCCCACCACCGAGAGGTTTAGCCAAGATGAACCCGCCAGCATTCCTAAAAAGGTTTGGAGTCCAGAGGAGAAAGCCCACAACTGAATGCAAAGCAGTGTGATTAGTGGATGGCAATTCCCCCCTCCTGATTTCCATAAGGCGTTTAGATTTCTTTGCTTTGCTACACATTCCTCTCTCTGTGGGAACAGAGAAATAGTTTTAGCATGGTAAATAGAGAGGCGCAGGCTATATGAGAGCCAGAAATTCTTGACTCCATATCTCTCCCTCAGCTTCCCTGCTGTGCTCCAGCATCCACCAAGGGGTGGGGAGGGGGGTGCTGACCAGAGGGCTACCCTGACTGGACACCTCATTGGCCGAGACAGGGCTTACTTTTCCAGGCTCCTTCCGAAGCTGGTTAGCAGTTCCATTGAGTTCCCTCAATGGAACATGGACTAAGGGCAGATCCTTGTATTATTCTCTGAGGATACCCAGAGGGAATAGTAGATTTGGTCCCTGCCCTGTGCGAGCTGTTGCTGTACCTGGCATGGGCAGAGCAGGATATCAAGGGGACCTGCTAATCAGAGTTTGAAACCAGTAATCAGATCTAAATAGCCACCCTCCAAGTAGGAATGTGATGCCCCTGACAAGGATGATCACCAGGTCTATGTGATTGAAAAAGAGTTGGAGAAATGTCCTCTGGGTTACACCCATGGACATTGCTGACAGTCTGTAGGTGAGGAAATGTGTCTTCCTGCAATTTCATCAGGCCAGCACTCAGAAACAAGTGGGCCATTTCTAGCCATGCTGGGCTATACAGTGCTGCCAGTCTCTACCCAGGTAGCACAACCACAGGGTCTGACCCTGGTTTTGAATCCTGAAGCTCCACCCAAGCTGCTCCCCTCCACTGCTTAGAAAGCTGAGACAATGAAGTTCAAGTCCCCAGTTCAGTCCTTCTGAGCGGAGGGATATTTCACCTTGCCACAGACTGCATCCCCAAACCTGTTCTTCTAATTGCAAGGGGTTGATGGGTAAGACATCTGCACATTGCAGTCACACCCTTTCAACCACCTGAGAAATACTTCAAAAAGGTGGTTGGGGCTAATAAAAGAACACTGAGTTTGAAGTCAGGAGAGACAAGTTCAAATACTGTATCTGGTATCTGTTAGCAGGCAAGTCACTTAATCCTTCTTTATCTCAGTTTCCACATCTGTAAAATGGGTTTGATAATATCCATAGTGTGTGTATCATTCGATTGCTTTAGAGATCAAATCAGATAATGGATGTAAAGTACTTTGCAAACCGTAAGGGATTGTATACACATCAGTTCTCTTTACTATACTGTGTGCAGGGTAATAATACCTCCTAATAGCTAACATTTGCATGGTACCTACTCCGGGCCAGGGCACTGTGCCAAGTGCCTCATACCGATGGCCTCATTTGAGCCTCACAACCACTCTAGTGCATGGGTGCTGGTTTACAGATGAGAAAATGGGGCAAAGGAGGTTATATGACTTTCCCAGGATCACACACAGCTAGTGTCAGAGGTGGAATGTGAACTCAGGTCACCCTGGATAAAGAAGAAGAATCATCTTGTACATGTAGGATAGAACATGTTGTTTTTAAGTGCAAAGGATCAGGGTCTCTGGGTTCTGCTTACTTACCTTCTATAAGTGAAGAAGAAACCATCCCCCCCATGGGCATCAGTTTCCTCACCTGTAAAATGGGAGATTGTACTGGATCCCTCTGGAGCACAGTCAGCTCTGGCTATGTGGTCTCTAAGGCTCTTTTTCTTTCTAAATCTGGTGATTCTAGGTTACTCCTGGATAGAAAGAGAAACCCTTCCTCTCCTCTGTAACATTTCTCACACAGCCCTTTCCCAGTTTCATACAGAGAGGGCAACTCACTAAGGGTCACCCAAGGGCAGTCTGGCAAGAAAGCAGGGGGTGGGAGAGGCTAGGGGCAAAGTCTACTGAATAGAGACCTTTTGGGGTCCCCAGAGAGTTCATTTTTACTGATGTAAGTGATATATATGTATATATAATGGTGTTCACATGCTCTAGGAAAGGCCTGAGAAACGGTTCTCCTGGTGACTTCAGAATCTTCTGGCACAAAAGTGAGACAAGGACACCCGGGAGTGAAGAATTAGCCAGACTCTTGATTTGTCTAGTTCTCACAGGAGCTGGAGGCATTTGGCTATATATAAGCAAATAGGGTCCATAAATCAGAGAAATTGAGAGCTGAAAGACACCCCATTGTCTAGTCACAGGTCAGAGGATTCAGAGCTAGTTTGGGGGGGAGGGGGACTTTAGAGATCATCCAATCCCCCTCCCCCACCCTTGTCTTTGTTCAGATGAGGAAACAGACCCAGAGGGACTTGCTTGGGTCACACAGCTCTCTAGGGGCAGTTTTGTGATAGACTCAAAGTCACATCTTCTGACTATAGAACTTTCCTCTAAGAAAAATGGCCCCATTTGTATAAGACATTCCATTTGCATGAGTTGTTTCCTTTAATCCCCACAATGACCCTGCTAGAGATATCATCAATTCCACTGGCAGATGGGGAAACTGAGACTCAGAGAAGATTTGCTTCAGAGCCTGAAGATTTCTGATCCAAACTTATCTTCTTGAAGAATTCTGTCTCCTATATCCCCCTGCCTTCATCCAAATCGCCTCATTTTACAGATGAAATCAGGACCCAGAGGGCTCAAGTGGTCTACCTGAGGTCACACAGCAAAGGACAATGCCAGGACTAGTAACCGAGGCTCCCGATTGCATTGTTTTCACCACAAAAACAAGCCGCCTCTTTAAAAAAAAATTACAAATCAGACCGAAGTTCGGGCAGCTTGCACATGCATATTCTAAATCCGCTTGGGGGGGAGGGGACAAGGGCTCCAGTGTGCACATGCAGGTGTCCCTGCAGACCAGCAGCACCTGCCCGCCCTCTTCCCTGCTCTATATCCAGCCCACGTTGGACATATAATACACACATACACAGGATGAAATTGACGGCTCTCCAGTATTCTTTCCCAAAAGTGCCAGCTGCCAATCGGATTGAATTAGATTTCACAGGGGTTTTTGCAATACATGGAATTCACCAGCAAATTACTCTTAAAGAGGGAAAATCAATCATTTGGAGCAGAGATAAGCTGAAGGCAAGGCAGCCTCGGATTGATCCCGTCTGTGCAGGCGTGTGCGGAATTCTACAGATAACCTGGGGAGAAGAGGGAGGGGAGGGAGGAAAAAAGGCAGGCAGGCAGAAGAGAGAAGGGGGTGGGGGGAGGGAGAGGGCTCACACAAGGACAGAGAAGAGGGAGAGAGAGAGAGAGAGAGAGAGAGAGAGAGAGAGAGAGAGAGAGAGAGAGAGAGAGAGAGAGAGAGAGAGAGAGAGAGAGAGAGAGAGACAGAGAGAGAGAGACAGAGAGAGACAGAGAGAGACAGAGAGAGAGAGACAGAGACAGAGAGAGAGACAGAGAGAGAGAGGGCATACAAGGGCAGGGAAACTGAAAAGGGGGGGGGGATCGTGAGAATACAACTTTAGAGCAGGAAGGGAAATTAGAGGTCACCTATGCAATCCCTTTATTTTACAGATGAAGCCTCACATGGTTAAGGGACTTGTCCAAGGTAACACAGGCAGTATGAAGCAGACCAAGGGTGGGAATCCAGGTCCTCTGACTCTGAAATAGGTGCTCTTTGTCCAGACTCTAGTACCACAGGGGAAAAGAAGGGATGGACTGGAGGAAAGGCTTGTGAAAAAAATGTGAGAGGCAGAAAGGACTTCAGGGACCATTTAGTCCAATGACCTAGTTTTACAGATGAGGAAACTGATGCCTCAAGAAGAGAAGAGACTGGCTGAGAGACACACAAGAACTTTTTGGCAGGGACAGGGTTAAAGCCCAGCTCTCCTGACTCCCAGGCCAGGATTTTGTGCCCTGTGCCAAAAAGAAAGGATAAAAGGGGGCCTATTTAAAAAAATAGGAAGACCAAAGGATAAGATGTTTATGCAAACGAGTTGGTGATGGACAAGAAGAAAGTAGTTTGGGCTGTGCTGAGATTTTCAAAGGGCACGAGATGGAAAAGCTAATTAGCACTTACATAGTTCTTTAAGATTTGGGACATGCTTTACATGTTATCTTATGTGATCCTCACAACAGCTCTATTAGATAGGTGCTATTATTATCCCTATTTTGTAGAAGGGGAAATTAAGGCTGAGAGGGGTTTAGTGACTTGTCCAGGGTCACACAATCTAGTAAATGTCTGAGGCAGGATTTGAATTCAGGACTTCCTGACTCTAAGTATGGCATTCTTATCCACTATACCACCTAGCTGCCTACTTCCTCAGCATTTTCTAAGGCCCAAGGGTGATTGACTTTGGTCTAGGAGGATTGAAATGTGGAGGCAGGAGGGTGGAGGAGAACTCCTGGATATCCCTCCCCATCCTCATTCTGGTCCCTTGACAAAGCAAGGGTACCCAGCAAGGATGGGGAGCCTCATTACATTAAGAATGACCATGAAATAGCTGCTTCTGAAATATCAGCATCTCTGAACTGGAAGGGACCTCTGTGAGCATGGAGGACAACCTGTCTCTGAATAGTAATGTCCCCTACTAAGTCCTTTGGCAGGTTGTCATCCAACCATGACTTGGAAACCTCTGGTGATGAGAAACTCATTACCACCCAGTGCAGCCCAATCCCCTTTTGGATATCTGGAAATATTGCCTTACATGGAGCCAAAAGTCTGACAATCTTCCCCTTTGCTCCTAGCTTTGTGGGTGACAAGGGGCACAGGAAGAGAACAGAAGAGTCACAACTTCTCCTCCCCAAAGTGTAATGAAACTGAAAATGGGGAACACCTCCTTAGCCATGGGTACTCTGGACGTCTGCTTGGTCTTAATTAAGTGAAGCAATAGATGATGGAGTGATAAAGAACACAGCACTGGGGGAGTTTGATTTTCTGTCACTCAGCATAGATTAAAGAGGAACCACAGGAAAGGAGGGAACAACCATTCCTTCATGCTCCACTGGGAGCCAGGAGCTGTTTGGGCATGACCTGGCCCTCAGGCTTGCCCATTGATTCTCCCCCTAAACCACAGCTAAGTCACAGACCTCTTTGGTGAACATGGAAAGAAACCACTGGCATCTCTCTTCCTTCCCTTGCTTTATTCTCACTACTACCACCACCATCCCCATACACACACCCCTAATATAGTGGAAATGAAGATTCAGGTACTTGGCCATTTGAGGTCATTGTGCAGACTCATATAGCTGTCCTTCCTCCACCCCTTGGGCATATATAATAACACCAGAGAGAATGTCTCCTAATGGGAAATCCCCTAAATTTTCTCTCTTAATGGAAATGTGCTATTGGCTTTGACTCCCCAGAAATGCCACTAAGTCAAGGACAAATCTACTCAGAGTTCAGAGGATGGGGAGCAGTGCCCACAGTATGCATAATAAAGTCTAGCCATGGTCCCTGTCTTTGTGGATCTTCCAGGTTGAGAGGGGAAGGCTCATGAGATCATTGCTGTAGAGCCAGGAGGGGCCCCAGAGCTCAATGAGTCTAAGCATTCTTTTTTGTTGTTGTTGTTTTGGAGGGGGGAGGCAAGGCAATTGGGGTTAAATGACTTGCCCAAGGTTAAACAGATAGTAAGTGTGTCAAGTGGTGAGACTGGATCTGAACTCAGGTCCTCCTGACTCCAGAGCCGGTGCTCTATCCACTGTGCCACATAGCTGCCCCTGAATCTAAGCATTCTTAACCTAGGGTACATGAATTTGGGTTTGGGGGATTTTGACTCACCCAAGATCACAAAAGTAGTAAGAAAATGAGCCAGAAGTAGAACTCAGGTCCTCTGACTCCAAACCCATGGCTCTTTCCTTTACTGCCATGCTAGTCCTCCCCAAAGGATGTAAATACCGTAATTATCAGGTTGTATGTTGGGCGATTTAGGGATAGTGGTGCTGATCAGGTAGTGGGCACAAGTAGGATATGTGTCTAAGGGTTGTCTCAAAAGGTTTCTAATAAAGAATGTACACAAAGCAGAGATGAGCGCCATTGGCTAGGGACATTGTGTATCAGCCAAGGGGATGGACCAGATGACCTTTTGGGTGCCTTCTAACTCTGCAATTCTTTGATTCCTGAAAGAGATGGCCTGGAGCTCTTGGGGCAGGAAGATGACCAAGTGATTAGGGTAGAAGGAAAGGGAATGACAGCTAAGCTCCTCTGTGGCTTTCATCCTGGCTCAGCCTCACTTGCTGAATGATCTTGTGTAGGGAGATGCCCTTTTCCAGACCTCTCTCTGCTTTCCTGTCTGAGAAATGACATTTTGTAGGATCTGAGCCTGGGAGAAAGCAGGGGAGAAAGGGAGGGTGGGAGAGATGCTAGGCAGGTTTGGTTCCTTGGGATCTGGGACTGTTTCTACAGCTGCCAACTTCTGCTGTTGGGCAACCACCAATCAGAAGCACCATGCCAGGGTGTGGCTGCCTTTGTGAGATTTCCAAAATTCCTATATCTGATATAGGTAGGGGTGGGAAGCGAGGAGAGAGAACTCATCTTTTCCCTGGGGAAGAGGAAGTAATAAATAGTGGTTTGAAACCCTGCCCCCAAACACACTTTCCTACAATCTGGTGTCCTAGGGACAAGTCTAGGACATCTTGGGGGGGGGGGGTCTAGTTCCCTGGATGAATGTTTGGTTTTTCAGAGTGGGGAAGATACATGCACTAGCATGGGAAAACACTTTATGAAGTGTGGAAAGTAAGGGCCCAGACAGGGCCCCTTGTTTCCTCCTCCCCCACCACTTGTTCCCCGATAAGTTAGGCTTTTAAAACCTTAACCAAAGACAGAGAGAAAAAACTACCCAGGCAAACCAGGATAGGTGAGAACTGTTGGAGGCGGGGTGAGGGAAAGGATGGGAAAGAAAGGTCTTACAAAGAGACCGCTCCCCTACTTAATGCTATCAAAACCCATCCTCCCCTCTTGTTGCAGGATCAGGGAGGTAGGAATAAGGAGTCGGGGGGGGGGTGGAGGATGGAGAAGTTGAAAGTTGCAAGCCAGCCCCTTCTGGCAGGCAGCTGATAACGGGGGACATGGGAGGATTGGCGTTCTGCCCTCCACGGGGGGCACAAAGGCTTCAGTAACCAGAAGCAAAGCGAACGGCATGGGAGCAGAAATCATCAGGGGGAGAATTATTTTATGTGCTGAGCTCCCCTTCCTCCTCCCTCCACCTCCCAAATAAATAAATAAATAAACCTGAGCCATCTCAGCCATCCTCCCCATGGGTAGATGGGGCCCAGCTCCCCCCCAGATGACACGTGGGACGGTGCAGCCTCTGGTAATTGGGGATGGCAGATATCACCAGCCCGATCAGATTTCCCAGCTGGAAAGGAATTTAATCCACCAGGCTCCTCTTGGCACATGCTGGGGTTCCTTTTGATGTTCTTCTCTATCATGCTTCCTGACAAAATAGCCCCTCGATAACCCTTCAAGGACCCCCTACCACCCACACCGACCCACAAAAAGCTGCCCGTGGCAAGCAGCCCAGGAAAGTGCTGGGCACGGGACTCAGAGACAAGTCAGTGACCCCTCTCTGGGCCATCCTTTGAGGGTAAAGGGGTAGACCATCACTTTCAATCGATATAAAGTGAGTTTCCCTCCTCATGCTTCTGAGGTAACAAGACCTTAGTCACTATCCTCACTTTCACAATCTGTAAAATGGGAGCAGAATACTTATGTACCTCTCTGCTTCACAAAACTTCTTTAAAAATCTTTGGCTGTCTCCTTACTTCCCAAAGGAGACCTTCCAGCTACCACCTCCATTCAGATAATTCTCAGCACCATGATCCCAGGCTCCCTAGGTCACCCCCGTCATCATTTTTCTACTCCTTCCCAGCTTTTCCTTCACTTATGATCAGTCATGTTTTTGCCCTTCATTTTTTTTTAAGCAATTGGGGTTAAGTAACTTGCTCAAGGTTACACGGCCAGTTATTTCTGGGTGTGGTGCTAAGTATCAGAGACCAGATTCGATCCCAGGTCATCCCGACTCTGGGGCCAGTGCTCTTACTCACTGTGCTACCCGACCGCCCCTGCCCTTCATTTTCTTAAGTGTCCTTCTGATATGCTTTCTCTCTTTGTGTTTTGATAACTACCTGTACCCCAGACCTTGGTAGGCTCTGAGCTGGCAACTGTCTTGGCTCAGAGCCTAGAGGAGGTATCTGTGGGACATGGGAAACGTTTGAAAATGTTGGGGGGAGATCTACCTTGCCTACCCCAACTCCCACATTTGACAACCGTGCCTCCTCTGTGTCACTGACCACAGCGGCTTTGAACTTCTACCCATAACACATGCAGTCAGCACTTTGAAAGCTACAGTTTCATCTCTCTCCACCCAGATCACTCCTTCAACCCTTAGTAGACAATCATTACCAGTAATAATCATGAAGTCAGCATTGATACAGCTTTAAGTTTTGCAAATTGCTTTACAAATTTCATCTCGTTTGATCCTCACAACAACCCTGGGAGGGTGTTGTTTTACAGATGAGGAAACTGAGGCAAGCAGAAGTTACATCACTTACCCAGGGGCACTGCAGCTTGGAAGTGTCTGAGGCTGGTTTTGAACTTGGGTTTTCCTGACTTCAGGTTCATTGTTCAATCCACTGTACCATCTAGCTGCCATGGCCCCAGATTCATCACTTATATTTTATTTTCTGGTCATGAACACCTCTGTTAGAATTTTAGATTTGGATTCAGGAAGACTTGAGTTGGAATTCTATCTCAGACAGCAGCTATGTGACCTTGGTCAGTCACATAACATCTGCCTCAGGTTCCTCCCTTATAAAATGGGGCTGATAATGGTAGCTACTTCACAGAGTTGGTCAGAGTCAAAGTGCTTGTCACACAGTAGGTGCTATATAATGCTAGCTATTGTTATGACAGAGATACAGCCTGCCACTGGGCCAGTATGAGAAGGCCATGCTCTCCAGCTTGGAAGGGCCTGTTAGAACCTCATTCCCTGGCAGCCTTGCCTTGGCAGACTCAGGTCACCTCTGTACTTGTGCAGGGAGGAGGAGGAAGAACTCAATGTTTCCAATCCCTTTTTTTAGACATTATTTCATTTGATCCTCACAACCACCCTGCAAGGTGAAGAACCCAGAGAGATAACAAATGGAGACTGCTCACTCTGAAGCTCTCCATTGTTATATACATAAGCAAATACAAAGGATATCAAAGTAATACAACATCATTTAAGGAGAGACAGGCCACGGACAGCCGACAAGGAAGAACGGGCTCCTGTAAGAAGGGGGACCTATGCTGTGCTTAGAAGGAAGCCAGGAATTCTAAGAAAAAGGGAGGGCATTGCAGGAATGGGAGACAATCAGTGCTGGAATATCGTATGTAGAAATCCACCAACATGACTGGAATGGAGTGTGAGAAGGAGAATATTATGGAGTAAGACTGAAAAGTAGATAGGAGCTAGATGGTGGAGGGCCTTCGATAACAGGCAAAAAGGGGCCAAGCCCTGAGGTCTCTCCTGTCATATACATCTTAGGGTCCAAGGGGAAGATGCCAAAAGCAGATCTGTCACACAGGCCAATCAGGGAGGAAAGGAATCCTCCATAGAGAGAGGGCTAGAGCATTTGCTTTGCCTAATCAACAGGTTTTTATTTATTAGAAATTTTCTATGTGCCAGGCACTGTGTGAGGAGCTGGGGGTATAAAGACAAAGATGAAGCAGCCCCCACCTCCAAAGTGCTCAGACAGGCCCACCAGGCCACAGCCGCATGGCCTGCCCCCACCCAATGCCTTCTGGCTCAGCCCAGACAACCGCTTGCAGGCTGCTGTTTGCTCAGCCTACCTCCGCATCTTTACTCAGTCTGTTCCCTCCACCTGGAACACTCTCTGCTAATCTGTGTGTGCCCTTCCTTTTCGCTCACACTCAGCTCAAAATTCATCTCAGCCAGGAAGTGGCTGCTTAATCCTACCAAATTGTTTGATCTTGGTTTTCACTGGAGTTAATTTGCATGTTATTAATATGGCTGCCATAAGTATTCTTCATTCATTGCGTGGATGTATGTATCCAAATCTCTAACTGAATGACTAGTAGCAGGACAGTCATTCATTTCTTCCTTCCATCCCTCTTTCCTTCCTCCATTCCTTTTCTTCTTCCTTCTTTCCTTTCTTTCCTTCTTTCTTTTTTCTTTCTTTCCCTTCTTTCTTCCTTTTCCTTTCTTTACTTCCTTTCCTTTTTTTCCTTTTTCCTTCTTTCTTTCCCTTCTTTTTTCTTCTTCCTTCCACATTTCCTTCCTTCCTTTTCTTCTTTCTTCTTTTCTTTTCTCTTATTTATTTTCTTCCTTTCTTTCTTCCTTTCTACCCTCCTTTTTCTTTCTTCTCTTCCTTTCCTTTTCATTTCCTTTTTCTTCCTTGTTTCTTTCCCTCTTTTTCCTTTCTTTTCTTCCTGTCTCCCTCCCTTTTTTCTTTGTTTGTCTTTTTTTCTTTCTTCATCCTTTTGGTCACTAGACTAGGCCCTCAATTAAAATCCTGCCTCTAACACTTCATAGCCAGGTGGCCATGGGCAAATCCCTTCCCTTTTCTGAGCTTAGTTTCTTCATCTGTAAGATAGGGTGAATAATATCAGCATTATCTACCTTGTAGGGTTATCAAGAGACTCAAATTAGATAGTATATATAAAATACTTTTCAATCTTAAGAGCACAATATGTCAGTTATCATTATTGTTATTTGGAGTCATACTGTGAAGGACTTTAAATGCCAGACTAAGAAGCTGATGTTTTATCTCATGGGCAATATGATGCACCATTGATGATTCACAAGTAAGGAAGAGACACGGCCAGACTTGTGCTTTTGGAATAGCATTTCAGCAGCTGGAGAGTCTAGGTTCCAGAGGAGATAGACTAGAAGCAAGAAGAACAATTAAGATGTTGTTGAAATAATCCAGGGAAAAGGTCATGAGGGCTTGACCCTGGCAGGGAGTGGGTGGCAGTATAATAGAGATAAGAGAACAGATATAAGAGGTGTGGTGGAAGCAGAATCAGCATGACTTGGCAGCTGATTGAAGGTGGTGGGAGGGGGGGAGAGTCATCCAAGCCCCTCAGTTGTAAACCTGAATGATGAAAAGGACAGTGAGGCCATCAAGAGAAATGGTGGAGGGGCAGCTAGGTGGCGCAGTGAGTAGATCACCAGTCCTGGAGTCAGAAGGACCTGGGTTCAGATCCGACCTCAGACACCTAGCACACACACACACACACACACCACAAAGAAGCCATGTGACCTTGGGCAAGTCACTTAACCCCAATCGTGCCCTCCAAAAAGCGAGAGAGAGAGAGAGAGAGAGAGAGAGAGAGAGAGAGAGAGAGA